>NC_091748.1:47311912-47679412 GCF_043380555.1 Nothobranchius furzeri
TCCTCTTTGACTCGCTCAATGTTTCTTTCTCACGCCAGGGTCGAGATTGAGAGCAGATGACAGAAAAGTTATCGCATATTAGACTAAAGAAAATTAAATCCACCCCCCCTCCTCTTTGCTGTGCTACGACATGCATGCATTCAGTTACAGTAGAACAAACTGCAGGACTTTCTCAAAAAATGATCTCAAACATGCAATTGTGCGTGCATTCATACCAGCATCTGAATAAGAAGCAGTTTGCAGGTAAGAGGCTTGGCAGCAGAGGGGAATGTGAGAGATGGTGAGAAGAGGAGGAAGAGAGGGATCCTGAGGGCTTAACCGCTATGGCTGCTCTTCTGCAAACATGTCAGGGATACCAGCAGTTAGTCATGCCTAAATCCATACTGCCTGAGCCATCAGCTCCCAGATTCACTCTCAGAAATCCTGAGGTCGGCGTACATGGTCATTATACGCATCGCAACTGTGGAAAAACCCTGAGGATCAATATCGGACAAGATATGTGGTTACAGAAACGTGTCTGAACAAGGATAATTTAAACATCACGTCTGTCCTGTAAACACAAGTTAACAGCACCGGTCATAAAAAAAGGCAGCAGCAAATAACTAAGAAGCTCCGACTCCACCTGGAGTAAGAATTCTGCTCCGATGGCACCACAAATCAGCTTTATCTTCTGGTCTCGGTGTCCAGCTGTTCTCGACAGCAACGCACCCAAAAGAAAAGCCCAGCAGCATTACAAACAGCTCTGCTTGTGCTAAAGATGGCAGCCATAACAAATAGAGGGGAACTCGAAGGTGTACTTTAGGACAAATGAGGGTCAAAGCAGCTCGTGCAGCTGACTCAGAACTCCACCAGATCTGGTCTCCGTTTACTCAAACCACTTCCTCGTTCTGCGAGTTGTGACGATTACTGTAACTATGTAATCATGCATCCCTGTTTTTCTCATTTAACATCCTGTTCTTTTAGAATGACATCAGGAGTGGGCAGGGCAACGCTGAAAAATAAATGAAAGAAAAAAAAAGAAGCAATCTCCAACTCCCACACCCTCATCCCCCTTCTTCCTCCTGCCCCTCCCTCCTCTAAGTTCCCCCATCCCTTGTGAAAAACTGAAGGCACGAGTGTTTGGAGCACCGACTGCTGAAGTGGCCGGCTTTTGAACCATGCGCCGGCCTGAGCCCCAGGACAACTGAGACTACGAAGAGACACATCTTTGTGAAGCAGGGCCTTAATTAAAGCCTTGTGACTCACAGCTACACACTGGAGGAGCGGGTTGAGGGGAGCACCTTGAGAGCGTTGGGACAAAGAGGAGGCAGCGAGATGAGTCCTGAGCACTGCAGCTCAATGAAGAAACAACACGACACACGCGTGAAACTATAACTGCAGGAAAACATCACTACTGGTGTCAGAAAGAAGGTAAAAGTTTGTCAACTTTTGTCTGTTTTATATTGTTTTGTGGTGTGTGTGTGCAGAGAGCATGCATGAATGTAGGGACAGCTGTGAGAGCTCTGGCTGAGGCATTGGGATGCAGAGGCAACAACACATCTCCAGCTTTCCTCTTTAGTCTCACTGCCATGGTTACAAAAGAAGGATTACCAGACACAGCCAGATCAAACAAGAAGCAATCTTTAATCAGTTGTTTTTACTCTTTCACATTCAAGCCAGAACGCCTTAAAAGTACTGAATGCTCTCTGGAATTCACCACAACAAGACTGAAGAGAAACAGAAAGTTAGAGAGAGAAGAAAAAGTGAGAGAAGGGCATTCCAGCGAGAGAGGATGATTGGATCAGATGGAGAGATTTGATCTCTGGCAGCAGGAATGTTTATATTTTTGGGGAGAGTTCAGGTTTCCCAATTCAACAAACTGAAATGAAGCTTAGAGAGGTGGAGGGAAGGAGCTGGTTTTAGATCATTATGAGAAGGTGACATGACTTTAAACACGTGATCATCTATGTGACACAAACTGGGACGCAGTGCAGCTTTCAGGGCTTAAAGGAAAGCACACGGCCCCTTTAAAAGGAAGCTGGGTGGTGTTGATAAGACACTCCAAGCTTAGCCTAGTCATATCCTTTTCATGCACAGCCTGCTGGAGACGAGACACTTGAGTCACAACCTTGCTGTGGCAGCAAGTGCTTTGAAGTCTAAAAGCATCAGTCTGGTGAGCTTCCATATCAACAAGTCACAAATGCCTTCAAATGTTTCCACTAACATCCTGGTGTGTTGGTCGGATCTGTGGAAAACATTCTACCGAGCCACATCTGTGAATGCTGTAACCGACCACGAGAGACACGCACCGGTGCTTCGGGGGGGGGAATAGTTTGAACTAAAAGGCTAAGAAAACATTTCACAGGCTTCCTCACTTTTCCCTTCGAGTAATAAATCAGGATATCAATAACTCAGGCTGGAACACAGAAGAGAAAGCTTAAGATAAAGAGGAGTCAGGAGCAGCTGTCCAGAACGTTCTTGGCTGGTCTGCCAGCGATCGGTCCTCTGGCTCATCTGAGCCTGGAGGAAAAGAGGGTTGGGCAGGTGAGAAGACTTAAAACGGGTCATTACGACCAATCCAAACACATAATCCAACTATTCTCTTAACCTTCCACCTGTGACTGACACATTTTTCTGGGAAGTTTTTTTAAACTTCCAGAACCATCCAATAAATGGCAATCAGGAAGCTGCCAAACTGCAGAGCACTTTCCAGCTGACCTGTGCCAGACTCCAATAACTCATCCAGCTAGCATCAACCAGCTGTGGGTTTTGGGTAACAAGCAAGCATCCAATCACATTTTATCATTCAGTGTGTACCAACCCTTTAAAGGCAAATGAGTTTCAAACATCTCATCTGATCTGATATGTGTAACACCCTAAAAAAGCTAAGAAAAATGGCCTAAATGGATTAAATAGGGTTGAACCACCCAGAGGAAAACAGCGTGGACAACATTTATCGCTTAAAGCTCAAACTTTTAAAAACTACAAGGAGAAAAAGAGCTCTTATCCAAGATATATTAAATGAAGAGTAAAGCCTGTAGCAACCCTGTTAAGCACATTCTGAGTCCCCTTAATGAGGTCTTAGACACAGCTGAGCAGACCGGTCACACCAGGGGGTGAGAGGTCAGCCAAGAGGCCGGGATAAACACACGAGACGTAGCGGCGAGTAACTGAGCAGAGCCAGTGGGCACTGGAGAGCAAAGCAGTTTGAGCAAATTTATGTGCTTTTCTGTGTTGATTCAGCTAATAGGAAACATGTGTAACCCGACGCAGGAGCTTAAGGTGAGGTGTGACTCGGAGGAGGAATAAATACCAACAAAGAACATACACAATGTTACGAGTCTTCTCCTAAATCAGAAGATTCTCTATATCCAGCCAGGAGGAGCGTCGTAAATCTTTTATGCTCCCTCGTCCTAGCTCTCCGTTGTCTCCTGACTCTCCTCCAACTCTTTGTTGTAGATTTGTTCACAGCCTAAAGCAGTTTGATTTAGAAAACAGAACACCTGTCACCCCTGGCAGCCCTTTATTTAGGTACAAAGTTGTTTACGAATATATGTATGCTGCTGAGATCTGAAGCAGAGGAATTAAAATATATATTCAGGAACACGAGAGAATGAAAGCATGGAGGATCCTGTCAACAGGTCGAGTCTCGGTTTGGGTGGCCTTAAAGGAACTTTGTGTGAATACTTTTTTCCATTTTGTGTGTGCTGTGCATAAAACCAAAGGGGGCTGGGGGGATCCACTTCACACAAAGACCAATTGACTGCAGGGTTTGTGGAGACCATGAGCGGGTGGGTGCGGGAGAGGAAGGGTGGGGCTGCACACTAATCCCACATATAGACCTCTGACCCCAACATCAGCCCACATGTTTAGAGTTTCTCTACAGAAGAAGCAAAACGGATGGGGGCCAGTGGGGCCTCCGGGGCCTTTGGGGTTTTTGCCGCTTACTATAAAACGGTGTGAAGGCCGACAACTCGGTGCCTAGAAAGCAGGAGACAGAAAACATTTCCTCGAGAGGGTTCCTGATATTTTAACCACAAGGCCACTTCAACACCAACTGGTCCTTTAAAATCTAACACTGAATTCATTTCAAGATGTAACTGTTCATGAAAACCATATGGTTCTGCTATTTTTGGTGTTTGAAAAGATAAATGATGTAAATCTGGGTGCAGTTAGAGGAAGAGAGTTGAGTGTTTCAGGAAAGCACTTCATCTTCCATCTTTTAAGCCAGAGTTTAAAACCAGCATCAGTTTATGATGAGAAATGGTTCACTTAGTCATTTTAGGTCAAATCCTGAAAGTTGGCCTTTGCACAATCCAACATTTTACAAGTAGTCAGTGTGTTGGAGATCATTATTGGCTAATAACAGTTCTAGTTTGTTTATATTGTGTAAGGGTGGGTGCCATCTTGAATTGACCTAAATGTCCTTTATTGATGTACATCTAATGATTACTTTATCTGAGTTTTATATTGATTTAAATGTATATTTTGACAAGTTTCATTCAGTGAGACTTCAGGAGATCACGCCAACAGTCTAAACGGGATCGTTTTATGTCTCATTTCATTTCAAACTAGAGAAATGAATAACTGCTGGTCTTTACCCTCTGCCCTGATTACACCCTCAGATGTTGGCTTTGCAACATGTAATAAACAGGCCTAAAACATTATTACTATTTGATCTCTGGAATGTTTTTCCAGTTTTGTTAAGGAGGCATTTATGAGTTTTGTCCTCGTTTTTATTGGTTCCCAGCATGTGTGCTGTTCTCTTTGTTTTATTTGTGCTAGACTTGTTTACGGCTACTCTTTGGGTCTCATTTGCACTCTATTTGCAGCCGGTTCCTCTTGTTCATTTGTCACTAATTCTTTAAGCTAGCATAAGAGAAAAAAATAAATCAGAAATGAGAATTAATGTAGCTAGCTCAGTTATGGACCAAAGTGATGACTTGTGACATCATGGTCAGTAGGAAGGAGGGGAGCCTTTGGCTGTGCACGTAACAGTTTAGCTCTTAGTGGGAGGGAGAGAGACGCCCGTGATCCGGTTCTGGAGCTCATGCGGGCTGCTGTGAGCTGGATTTGACCCAAAGACGAGCGAGACAGTCGAACTGGTATTTTTAAAAGCCGCGCATCCTCTCCTGGTGTGGCGGTTCTGATCCGGTTCCAACCTGGAAATCAGCTGTCCCGCTGAGCCGCGCGCCTCTTCTGGTGGTCGGTTCTGACCTGGTTCTGACGGTGATCTGAGCTCCAGAAATCCGCATTTAATTTTTTAAACCCCGCCACAGGTCTCCGGAGCCCAGCCCGGACCTCTCCGTTCCGGTACCGACCGATGTGAGCTACAGAAGTCTCGTCTCAGCTGCACAAAACGCCCTCCGGCACGGAGATAGAGGTGTTGTTTCGCTTGTCTGGAAACCCGTGGACTCGATGTCCAGACACGCTGGAGTTGGTACAGCCTTCACAGACTCTAGTTTATCAAAATGAACACAATCCACAAAACACACACCCTGACTGGATAACATGACCTCTCTACCATAAAACTACCCTCTCTCCACACTGAGCTGAGGCAGCGGCGAGCTCCTAACTCCCTTTGGTTACATCAGAGGTTCAGATTTAGAAAAAAGAGCATTTTTGGAAGTTTTGCTGAGAAAGGTCACTTTCTACTAGAGAAACTCTGCTGTTACATATTTTAAAACGAAATATCCACAATAAGCTTTTTTAAGTAGTATTTTTTGGACAGTATTTTATATGAATTAGAAAAAAAATGTAACCTGCAATTTGCTCGTTGAAGCAGTGATGCTAACATCCATGTGGTTATGTAAGACCACGTTAATGTTTATTTTTGCTGCTTCAATGTTGATTCCGGTTCTTTTGCTCCTCTACATTTCGTTTTTCCAGTATTTGCCCTTTTTCTGACAAGTCCTGATGTGTTGCGTGTTTCAGGGTTTTTTGGACTTCTTGTGGGAAAGTCTGAAGAACAGATAGAGGGGTGGAAGCGGGGGATTTTGTGGCTGGGAAATACGTTTAGTTTAAAGTCCAAATAAAATTTATCCAAGTTTATGGTTCCCACTCACTGCAATCCATCAGGCTGCAGACTGACTCATCAGAAATGGTAAATCACTGCAGGAGAGCTCGACACCCTGAGCACAGAAACCTACAAACACAGACATATTTCTAGCAGTGAGACGGCCAGTCTCATAGGCTGATAAATGCATCCAGACTAGTATTTCTACTAAATCTGAACATGCATTCATCTGAGCCTGCTGACATGAATCAGCCTAGGTGTTGAACAGGTTTCTTTCATCAAGGTTTCATGTTTGGTTTTATTTGAATTGTTTTCTATGCACATCATTTATTTGTCATTACTTACAGAGACTACATAAAATAGAGAAGAGTTATTAATGACTTGCCTCCATAATGAACCAACCATCTTTTAATCTTTAAATAGATCTTGATCAATAGCTCTTCAGACTTTCTAGAGGTGTTTTCTTTTCTTTAGACTCTGGCTGATTTTTAAATCTCTTCTGTCCTTGTAGATGATCATTTTCAGAGTTTTTTTTTATGTAAACCCACTCAACTCAGATCCTAGCCAAGAATCTAGACCATCCTTTGCTGAAGCAAAATGATTTTGCTTTGCGTGTCAGTGTAGGACCTCCGAAAGCCCGGCCAGTATTGTGGCAGAAAAATCAAAGAACGTTCATTTAGAAAAACAACGTATTGTTTCGTGTTTTTTCATGTTTTATGTAGTTCTTCCATGATGTAATGGCGGACTGCCCAATAGACTAACATCCGTACTATTCCAATCACAGCGCTCTATTGGTTTGATGGGCCAATCACAGCACTCTGTAGGCGGGATGTTACTGAAAAAACAAGACCCAACAGCTCATTTGAAATAGCTTTGGATTCAACTTTGGACTTTTCTGACTTGGACTTTTCTTTGAATTGAGAGCAGATGGAGTTACTTGAGTTCACTTAGAAAAATAATGTATTTGCATCTTTTTTGACGGACTGCCTTGTTGACTGACATCTGTAGCGGTGAGTACGTCATGTTGGTAATTACCCAATAGCACGTGGGAACAGTTTGAAAGACAACCGTAGATCCTGACTGAGAGCCGTCAATGGATCGTGGCCAGACTATAAATTCTCTTAAATAGGATGGCTGGCCAGGCTGCTCGGATCCAGGAGTTCAGGCAAAAACAGGATCCTGAACTCAAAACCAGTGCTGGATAAACCTAATTATTCACATTTTAATTGCATCTTTGGACTATTTGTCACCAGCAGAATGATAAAGTCACATTATGTGACGTGACTATTCATCGCTTCTTGTTTATGGGATGTGAATAAGAGATGGAGGAAACGTAGACGTGTGTAGAGACAAACAAGGTATTTGTGTTTGTGTAAAGCCGTCCAGAGGTCTGTCAGTATGACACCAAAGTTAAATTATCATTAAAACCACAAGCCAAAGTGGTGTTTGTTAACAGATGGATGGCTCATCTCTATCAGGAAATCATAAATGCGAACCCCATGAACAGAAAGGATAAATCACAGTCAGAGCTACAGACATTTGTCTCGGAAAGATGTTTAAACTCAGTTTAAACAAAGGAATCAAACAGAGTGTATTAAAGTACAGAGGAAAAGAATATGAGAGAGTCATTAGAAAGACACATCTTCTCACAATTAAGAGTTATTGGGGAGTGAAGACCCAGAGGAGCAACACAGAAGATGTTCTATGTTCAGAAGTGTTGCCAAAACACAGGCTAGGCTATGTTAACTGCTGCATATCACTTTTCCCATGTAATATTTCACTGACTGCACATGGACATTATTAAAAAATAAATAAGCTGTTTGTCAGTAAAACCAAGCCAACAGGACATTTAATAAATCTAATCATTTTTCAGTGAGTTTTAGCTTCCTGTCTTTGGTGCACAACTTGCAGCGCATGCCTTCCTTGAGTCTTTGCTAAACGTAGCTGAAGAGAGAAATAAAAAATACGGCAAAGAGGAAGAAAAGTATTCAAAAAAAGGAAATAAAAGAGGGGTTGGTTTGCACATTAAACACATTAGATGAAAAACTAGAGCCAGAAAAATGTGAGTGAATGGGAGCAGTTTCCTTGAGTCTCTGCCTTAAGTTTAGTCATGACTTCAGGCCAGGATGGAAAAAAAGGCCATGACCCATTTTCCATCACTGCTGCTTTTACCTTGACTCTACTACTTTCCACAGCATCGTTTCAGATCAAGTACTGTTTTTGCCTTTCGGCCTGCAGCTCTCCATATGTGTATGTGCAGTCCCTGCAGAGGCTGTAAGCATAACTGTGCTCCTCTAAGGCACATCCTGATGGTGCCATTAAGCATTTAATAATGTAGATTAAGACCGCTAATCTTTGCGAGTTATACAGTTGTCTTTCATGACAGCATATCCAAAAAACTAACGTGAACTCTTGCTTTCAAACCAATTCTGTGTTTTACTTTGCTTGTTGAATTTGAATATATTAAAAACAAAAGTGAACATTTCTACTGTAAGCTAAAATAAAGGTGAATGCACGACAAGAAGATTAAGTGCAGCACTCTCAGAAAACACCACGTTGGTGTTTTTCAGGTATGTGGGGACATGCATCTTCAGCCTGTTGATGCTGAATCTAAAACGCACCAGATGTTCACTGCAGCAGTTTCCACTGCAGCCTCTGCTGATGCAAGTCAGGTCCTCACACTTGCATGTACAAAGACGGGGAAAACAGAATCTCTCACTTTGTTCTCAAAAGCCAAATAGGACTGAGCAATATGGCCCAAAATCTATATTGCAATATATTTTGAAGCACGTGCGATAATGATAATGTCATAATATATTATTTTCTTTTGTGTATGCATGTCAAAGTTCTCACCTACCAGATCAATTGCAGCAGAACAAATATTTCTACAAAGTGTAGAATGCCATTTAAAGGGGCCATATAATGGAAAATCCACTTTCTAGAGCTGTTTAGCATGTGGTATTATTGTTGTTTACTTTATGTAAAAGACCCATTTTTGGCTGCATTCATGCATTTTCTTGTTTCAGCTGCAAATATAGAATTTTACTTTGAAAATCATGAAAACAGACTGATGTAAAACTTGTATGTCATTCCATTTTCTGCCTCCTGGGACCAGGCCCCACTCCTCTGATGAATCTGATCTGGGGTTTGAAACCTGCCTCCTGTGCCCAGCACAGGATACGTCTGCTGTCAGGTAACAGACTTGGTAGTCCAGTGCTTAGAGCGCTGGGCTGAGATGCCCTTTTGCACAGGTTCCCATCTCAGTCGGAGCAGTAACTGTTTTTCTTCTTTTTTTTTTTAGCTACACTTACCAGTATGTTCTCAACCCTTTAGTGGTAAATTGTTTAAAATTTAAGGACTAATGTTTTTTTTCTTTTCTTTAGCCAGTATGAGTCCATATGAGGTGTGCATAGTAAATCAACTAAAATGCTGCTTAGAAATGACCAAATTCAAAAATGTTTAGAAACACAAGATATTTGCCAGAAAATAATCAATAAAACTAAAATATAAAAACATGAAATCTGCTTCAGCTGGCTACATAAATTACTACTGACACCACCAGAATTCTAACCCTCGTCAGCACATGGCAAAACAAAGACGGCAGACAGACGTCTTAACCTCTGAACTATCATAGCAACACACTCCAAGACGCTCTTGCAGGTACATTTCGTCTGGGTGGGTGGTGTTTTGCCTACCTTTGCTCTCAAAGGTTTAAAATAGCATGATATAGAACCTTTAAATTACGTTTAATGTTCAAAACCTGTTTTAAAAAATACAAAACATCTCAAAGGATTTTTATGTTTTTAAGATGCTTTTTCCAAACAATGCAACACAAAAATTGTCATAAGATGAATGAAGATGAAGAGAAAATCTCTACCAGTGGCTACATTTATATCATATCAACCGTATACTGGTTATACCATGCACTACTAAAGTCAAACGCAAGGAATTTCATTCAAATTTCTAATATTTGCAACAGTGATGTGATATATTTACAGGAAAACATATTTCTGTGAGATAGGTGGGCAGGTTTTTGTTAAGATGAATTATTAATTAAAAAGATCTCTGGCTGTTCTGGGGAAACCATGTAAACTATGTAAAGGTAAAGTGACCTCACAGTGTCTGGAATGTCTTTGATATGCTATGGTTTCATCAAAAACATTTGGCTTCATACTCCGAGCAAACTGCCCTGGTAGTAATCACTCAGGAAGACAGGAGCGATGGAAAAGAGTAGGATATGAAGGACAAACAAGTCCTGTAGCAGCAAACGGATGAGTTGCAGCTGTAACAATGTTAACACACTTGTCTTTGTCTAGCAACCATGCAAATGCAGCCTTAGTTTAAGAGAGGACACAGTGGAAAGTGATATTGCTGGTAAAGTCATTAGAAGCTCCCACTGAGGTCAGCTAGGATACAGTACCTGGTTCTGCTGTCAGACGGCTGGAAAAAAAGCTCTCTCAACCATGAAAATTAATAAAATTTCTGGACAGTCAGTACTTAATCATGCAGAAGGAAATAGCTTACACAATACAACATAAAGACCGCACGCTCCCACACAAGTGAACTGCAGACCTAGCTGTAATCCTGTCCCTGACAAACAATGTTCCAAATGACATAACTGCCAGAACCACAATGGCGTCATTAGAGAGACGCACAGGGCCACGGTTTCAGGGTGGAGGTAAGGCCCAATGATATGCCATCGAGGAAAGGAGCGACTGTGAACAGAAAATAAAAGAACAACAGCCCTGTCCTAAAACAGGTCGGGTTACAGCAGTGAGACAGAGCTACAATCTGTAAAGACTGAAGCCCCAAAACCCACATTTAGCCCACAGAAAACAGATATCTGAACAGTTAGATTTTTTTCTTCTTCTTTGCTTCATTCAAATTAAATTCAAAGATACTTTATTAATCCCAGAGGGAAATTAGTGTTTCAGTACACACAATTCTGAGATCGGACATACATACATAGACATGGACACATGACAAGAATTGGTGACTGTGGTCATTCGCAACCCGAGCCGTGCTACTTTAATAGTAATCAGAGGGTTTATATGAGGATTGAGTCAGGTGGAGGAAAAAAAAGGCACTTTAGAGTTACCCTCCACAGGGAGGGCAGCTTTGCTATGCAAAAAAACACCTCAGACAGAAATGCAACAGACTTCAGACATAACACAACATAAGTGTCCACTAGGTGGGGAAGGAGGGTTGGGGACTCTCCTCACATCAGTGCATGCAGCCGCAATGAGCAGCGCTCGTCACCTCCGTTTGGACAGGCAAGGGAGGAAATTGGGTTAGAAAGCACCGTGTCTCCTGGAAACTCAGTCCCGCCCAGGCTGGGATAGGGAGACAGAGTTGCCATGGCGACGGCAGCATTCCACATTTCTTCCGAGGGGAGTAAACACTTCAGCCTCACTGGCTCAAGGGCACCAGATTCAGATAAGAACTTGTTTTGGGGCCAGACAGAGATAATTTCCTCTCTGTCTTAAAGTTCTGTTGGTCTCCAACCACTCTCGATCCAATAATGGCATAAATTAATCTCTTCCCAACCGCGCTGATCCGTCAACTCTCTCTTTGATCGAATCCATCTTCTGTGCCAGAGCCTGAATCTCCGCCAAAGTTCCAAGTTTACGACTTATCTCGACAATTATATGAGTGTGTGCGTTCACAGCGAGGTGTAATCCATCCCTGAGCTCCGGGATTGAGCCAATATTCCTCAAAAGCTCATGGCAACTATGTCTCCCTATCCCAGCCTGGGCGGGACTGCGAGCTGTGAAGGCCGCTGAATCGTTCCAGGAGTCACTGTGCTCTCTAAACCCAACGACCTGACTGAGGTGACGAGCGCTGCTCATCGCGGCTGCATTCACTGATGTGTGGAGAGTCCCCAACCCTACCACCCCACCTAGTGGACACTTATGTTGTGTTATGTCTGAAGTCTGTTGCATTTCTGTCTGAGGTGTTTTTTGCATAGCAAAGCTGCCCTCCCTGTGGAGGGTAACTCTAAAGTGCCTTTTTTTTCTCCACCTGACCCAATCCTCATGTAAACCCTCTGATCTCTATTAAGGTAGCGCGACTCGGGTTGCGAATGACCACAGTCACCCATTCTTGTCATGTGTCATGTGTCTTTGCCTATGTATCTCTGATCTCAGAATTGTGTGTACTGAAACTCTAATTTCCCTCTGGGATAAATAAAGTATCTTTGAATTGAATTAATTTTCCGGTAAGCCAGGCAACCGCTCAGACCAAACAGCAAGAAACCCGACACCAACACCACGTCTTCAGAATACTCTACAGACAGTTGAGAGAGGCAGATCCGGTTCCACTGTTTCCAGGAGTCCACGATATGCCTAGCCGGCTCTGTCCCAGCGGGGCATCCGGGAGCCCCTTCTCCCGTTCTCATCGTTGAAAAAATTTTGTTAATCGCGTTGAGAGACCAACTGACCAGGTCCATTTTTAATAATTTCCAGTTTCCAGAAAAAATGCAGAAGCGCCGTACACCCAAAGACAGACAAGAGCCTTGGGATAAGATAGGGAGGAGAGGAGGAAAAAAGTGTCTGTACTCTCCAAGAGCCAGAACACCCCTGAGGTGCCTGCCAGCCTGTGTATGTTTGTAAAACTTTTTAAGTGAAACATAAATACTACCTCCTACCAACATTTCTGTTGGTATTTTTAATTCGACTCACATGAAGCTGCATTGGAATTTGGGGTCAGAGTGTTTTACATGAGGGTGTATGAGATGGCAGAGCTAAAGTCTGGTACCATAACAAGTTCAGGGGCTTCTGATCAGATCAAAAGAGCAGTCGGCGGGATCTGGCTAATTACTGGAACGGTTTGGACTAATTTGTGAAATGCTCTTCAAACCAGCATAACCTGGTTTAAACTCCATCAAGTTGGTGAAAGAGTCACATGTAAAAAAACACTAAACTACAATCTAACAGCCAAGCTACTAGAACTAAATAATTACAATACTAGAAGTTTTGCTAGGACCCTGACACAATGCTAACAACAGCACAACTCACTTTTGGCTAATCCGAGCCTCGAGTGCTACAAGGCTGGTTGAGACCGCGGTGCTTTTATAACCTACAGCCACAGAGCTGCTACGTAGTACTTTTCTAAAATACGTAGCATCGTTCCCGTTAGCCACTGGCTAAAACCGACTCAAAATAAACGTGTTCTATACTTTTGAGATGAAGAGGGCGCTAGACTGACGTTTTTAGACAGAATTTAGAGTTTTCAAAGAAACTGCATCAAAATGGGCGACGGTGGCACAGGAGTTAAGTGCTCGCCCCGTAATCGGAAGGTTGCAGGTTCGAGCCCTGCTCAGTCTGTCGCTGTCATTGTGTCCTTGGGCAAGACACTTAACCCCCGTTGCTTGCTGGTGGTGGTCGGAGGGACCGGTGGCGCCAGTGCTCGGCAGCCTTGCCTCTGTCAGTGCACCCCAGGGCAGCTGTGGCTACATTGTAGCTCATCCCTACCAGTGTGTAAATGTGTGTGTGAATGGGTGAATGACTGATTGTGTTGTAAAGCGCCTTGGGAGGTTCCAGGACTCTAGAAGGCGCTATATCAAATACAGGCCATTTACCATTTACCAAATGCAAAAATAATAACTACACATGTCTACAAAACTATTAGACAATCATTTATACTAGTTATCAGCTAAAAAAGGTTGATTTTGATGTGACTTGCCCTTTAAGAAAAGACCATTTTCATGCTATTGTTAAAAAAACAGAGAATGTAAATGTAAGGCCAGATATCAAAGATTAGCCCAAGCTTCTAATCAACAGTCCTGATTAGTGGGAAACCAACAGAAAAAAGGGGTGTGTGTCAGCTGAGAATTTATCTGACAGAAAGCAGACCTCGTCCAACTGGCTGATAGAAAAGCTCCTTTATTCCACTCTTTACACAGAAAAACTATACAGAGCAACAATCTGCTACTGAACACTACAAAAATCCAATACTGTTTTCTTTACATTTTAAGAGGGACGTTTGTTGTGGAGAAGCATTGAATAAACTGTTTTGCTAATATTAATGTTGTTGGTCAAAGTGTCCTTAACAGGGATGGTCTTGTACTCTTTTAGGGAGGCCTGGAGGGAGTCCCAGTAGCTGCCCATCAGTCCATCAGGCCCACCAGCAGAATGCAGGGGCTTATCTGGAGCCTGTGTGCTCTACTCTGTCTTTCTCTCTGGGAAGAAAGTCACTGCAGGAGCTCCAGGAACATCCGGAGCGTCAACGAGCCTTCCCTCCTCAGGACTAAAAGAGCTCTGCAGGACACTGATGCTAAAAAGTGTTCCTACACATTCCTAGTACCAGAGCAGAGAATCACAGGTAAAGAGGGAATACCACTTCAGCATAATAAGGCTACACGATACGCATTGCCCCATTTCCTGTTAATCTTCTAAATAATTCTATTCTGTCATCAGGTCCAATCTGTGCCAGCACCACGGGCCCTGAGCCAGACAAAGACAGAGTGACCCGAATGGACATTTCAGATGTACGGGAGGTTCTCAACAAACAGCGGCGTGAGATTGAGACGCTGCAGCTGGTGGTAGAGGTAGACGGCAACTTGGTGAATGAGATGAAGCTGCTGCGGAAAGAGAGCAGGAACATGAACTCCAGGGTGACCCAGCTCTATATGCAGCTGCTGCATGAGATCATCAGGAAAAGAGACAATTCTTTAGAGCTGGTCCAGCTGGAGAACCGCGTCCTTAATGTGACCTCAGAGATGATGCGGCTGGCCTCCAGGTACAAGGAGTTGGAAGCCCGATTTGCCACAATGGCTGGTGTGGTAAACAACCAGTCAATTCTCATCTCTGCACTGGAAGAGCAATGCCTGAGGACGCTGGGGCGCAGCGAGCTGCCTCCAGTCCCTCCGCTGGTTCAGGTGGTGCCAGAGAACATACCAATTGACAATCGTTTCACCAATGAAATTGTGACAAAGAACCAGGCCTTTTCCAGAGCGTCACGTAGAGAGTCTCCCACAAGAAGTCCTTTTGGAATGGATCCACCTCCACCACAGGGAACACTCACCTCTGACGGTACGTACCAACAGCTCAGGGTGATGGGAGAATATATCAACTTTTTGAAATTCAAAGAGGAAGCTGAACAGGAGTAAATACACAAAAAAAATTCTCATTCCTGTAAAAACTACTTAAGTACAATTAGCAAAAGGATGCAATACAAAGTCCATTCACTCAGTCAGTACTGTTGGCTTTTCTTGGCATGCTACTGAGACAGTGAAATCATGCATTCCTACGTCCCCACTTGGCTGATTGTTTTGGCTGGACACAATAGAGCAGATGTACTATATTATATTAGAGATGTGGATTAGACGTCTTTGAAAACCACTGAACGGCATTTTAGAGTGGCGACACTACTGGGGTTTACTATTATTATCACTATATTTATAGATGTAGCAGAACCAAGATATAGTGAAACAATGAGCAAATCTGATGGATTATTCACTCCATTAAGACTCGAGACTCCAACCCAAAACTATCCAATCAGATTGAATTGTTTAGACGAGGGCACTCTCCAGAGTTTACTCTGAGATCTGAAAATAACCATCTCTGAGACCAATTTGCTACATTAAGATGCTACCTGGAAACTCTCCCTAAAACTTGGGTCAGCTGTTGGTTGAATTATGGCCAGGACTGTTGACAAGGGTTATACAACCTAAAAGCTAGATGGCTCAAACCATCCATAACTGGGCTTTAAAAAGTGACAATAAATGACTGTACATGTACTTAAAGAAGAATAACATGGTGAAGAAATATGACCCATGGGAAGTACTAAAGATTATGAGTAGAGGAAGTTTCAAAAAAGAAACTTATACTTTTACAATAATCAATTTATAATAATTAAGCAACTTTCAGTAAATGTCAATTTATAATTAGTCCAAAACATTTATTTTACTCTTCTGACAGAGAACTCAAACAAAACCAATCATCAATAAAGCATAAAAATATGAATAATTACATAACATAGGTGGATAAATCTACAGCAATATAAACTAGGCTAATATGTTGATGCTTTGTAGCTTCAAAGTGGAAATAAAAAGAAACACAGGTAGGATGTGGTGACATGGACGAGTATTTGCAGAAAGTAAAATTGTAGGGCGGAAGGATTTTGATGAGTAAAAAGCATAAAAATTTACTGTTTAAATATATCTCCTGTACTCCTATTTAACCGTGGTCGAGTGTGTAGTCATACACCTTTTACCAAACAGTGAAACCAAACCACTGTGGCTCCATATAAGGTTTTCTTCCATGTAGATTCAGGACAGCTGCAAATGCCCGTCACCTGACCACTGTTTGGTCTACTGCAACACTCTTTAAACCACTAAGTAATGTTGATATTTTTAACATTTACCTGGAGGACCGGATGAGATTTGTTGAAGACATCAGAGGACAAAAACAGGAATAATGAGGGTTGGGCTTTCTGTTTGGAAGCATTGCACTACTATCTCCTACCCCCAAAACGCCTTTGTTCATGCTGGTTTAATAAGTATTCACACAGAGGGCAAACTAAGAAAATATGCTTCAGTTTTAGATAACGCTACAAATAGTTTGTTATAACCGGGGATCCAGATTCAAATCCAAATCTATGCATCAAAATATATCTTCAAACAACAGGAAGTCTTGATGATCTCACCAACTGCAGATATGACACTATATACAGCCACAAATATTTTTGGTATTTTCTATACAAGTGTAGTTGACTTTATAAAAGTATGTATGTAAGTCAACTACACGTTTTACAACCATCTACCTATCTCCAGGTCCTTTTAAAGACTGCTACCAGGTGCGGCAGGCGGGCTACACCACCAGTGGTATGTACCTGCTTAAGACGGATAACAGTGAGCAACTGATACAAGCCTGGTGCGAACATGGCCTGGACAATGGAGGGTGGACAGTACTGCAAAGAAGGAGAGATGGCTCGGTCAACTTCTTTCGAAACTGGGAAAACTACAAGGTAAAGTTATGATGAAACAATAAATGCAACAGGATAAATACAAGACAAAAACTGAAGCTTTACTGCGCAAATTAGTAACAATATTTAGAATTTTTTTAATAGTTTTACTTTTTATCCTCTCAAGTGACCTAATCTGCAGCAGTTCATTTTAGGGTCACTAAGCAAGACAGGAACTGCCATATCCAGGGATCTACATATAAATATGCTGTTAGAAAAGAACCAAGAGGAAAAAATGGCTACTTTCAACCCCATCAGTAATTATTCCTTCACTCATTTATTTTGTCTCAGCTGATTTCCCTTGATTTTATCCAGGAGAGGGAAACTTATGAGAGAAAAAAAGAAGAGTTTGTTGCAATCTGCAGGAAATGACACAAATTAAAACACAGAAAAATTACAATGTTATTTTTTGTTTTTAAGAAGAAAAGGAAATCAAGACTTTGCCCTGAGGGACATAACTAGATGTTGTAAACTGGATTAGGGACAAAAGTGAGTAGCTTTGCAATTACTGTACTCAACTCTCCTTCAAGCCTCAGCCAAGTCACCACTGATTCAGCCAGTTACCTAATAGGTTAAGTGAGAAGTCACGGATTGCATCTCCAACACATAATCATCCAAGTAGGAAGCAGATTTGATCTCAGGTTACTTGATTACAAGCACCAGCCTCAATAAAACTTGGTCATTAATCTCTTTCTGATTTGGTATGTTTGTTGGACACAGGTATATGCTGACAACATAGTAAAAATATCTCAGCATTCAGTTATTTACAAAACCACAGCACTGCTTATTGTCTTGAATGAATGGAAAACTTAAATGCTGTGACATTTAAATGTAATCCACAACTGAAGACCTGGGGGTTCTTGTTCTCCACAGAAAGGGTTTGGCAACATAGATGGGGAGCACTGGCTTGGGCTGCAGAACATCTTCAACTTGGCAAAGCAGGGTGACTACAGGCTGATGATAGAGCTGGAAGACTGGGCAGGAAAGAAAGTGTACGCCGAGTACAGCAGCTTCCACCTGGAGTCAGAGAGCGAGGGTTATAAGCTGAGGCTCGGGACCTACCAAGGAAATGCTGGAGACTCCTTCAGCAGTAACAACGGCAAAGCATTCACCACACTCGATCGTGATAAGGACACGTTCTCTGGTAGGTGATTCTTCTGATGAAATAACCTTCAGAAGCCACTCTGGTTCTGCTGTCTGATGGTGTTGTCTTCTCTTTAGGTAACTGTGCCCATTACCACAAGGGCGGTTGGTGGTATAACGCTTGTGGTCAGACCAATTTGAATGGAGTTTGGTACAGCGGGGGAGTTTACCGCAGCAAATTTCAAGACGGGATCTTCTGGGCGGACTATGGGGGAGGATTTTATTCTCTCAAGTGTGTTCGCCTCATGATTCGACCAATAGACTGAGATTCCAATCTATGATTTCATTAAATCACACCGTGTCTTACACGTAACACTTTGCTAATAAATAATTTATATAAAAGGCAGAATTGTGATTTCTGCTATTGTAAAAGACAGTTGAGAAACAGACCAGGACAGGCTTCTATGGCCAGACCATAATGACTAGAGTTCTGCTGAGGAATTGCTCTTCACCACCTACCAGGCTGGGCTGTCATTCCTCCAGAGGTCCTCCAATATCACTCTACTTTTCTGGTATATAATAAAGGGAAACTGCCATTTTTGTAAAGCATGACTTTCATTTTGATCAGCCAACACTGACCAACAGAAAGTAGCAATATAAAGTTATATTGTCTGCGGAATCTTCTACCAGTGGAAGATACACTTTGTTCAATTCAGTACCTAATTTATGAGATCATCTGGACTTTTGTTTTGTTTCTGTGCAATCCCCCCAAAAGAGGAAACTCACCCGTCTGTGTGTGCATAAGGCTGAACTGGCTTTGGTATGTAAATATAGTTTGCTTTATATTTGTTAAAGTTAATTTAAAAAGGAGTGATTCGACTCAGGTCCAAGGTTCACAGTGTTGTCACTCTGCCATTCATGTATTTGTTGAGTGTTTATAGAAAATATAGTCAATCTTGGAAACTTTATACTTTTTCCTGTAACTGTATAATTTACAACCCCACATAAAGACCAGCTAGCAACACCTGAGCAGAAACACACAAACATTTATGAAACAAATCACATTGGATGTCTGGTTGATGTGTGGATGCAGAACATTTGAGGTTAGTCATACAAGAAAAAATAAATTTTTATTAAATTACATCATTTTTCTGTTTTTCGTAATAGTGAACTTCTAAAGAACAGAAACACATTTGTGTTGGAGGGAAGTAAACTCAACTCCAGCATGAATTTTAAGTATATGTGAACTGTTTCATCAGTTTTGAGGAAGACACAACGGTCTTATTTACGCCCCTATGAAGTTGTCTTCAGACTGAAGTTAAAGGGACTTTACGGAGTTTTGAATTTTTATGCTCGCGATTGCTCCCTCAGGCCAAAAGCGTAACGGCAGCTTCAATAGTAGGCTCGTGCACGAGGCGCGCATGCTGTACGTGCACACTCCTTAACAAAAATAACAGCTGAGACACTCACGTGTGTGTGTGTGTGTGTGTGTGGTGGGGCGGTGGGGAGTGGGTGGGGGGGGGACAGAGGACAGGAGAGCGCGCAGCTAATTAATCAAATAATTTGGTTCTGTACCTTTCTCTTCAGCACAGCCAACAAAGGTTTATGATGGGTCAGTCCTCCTGCATGCTCAGATCATTCCCTTCCCTTGCTTGAAAAATTGTTCCAAAATGAAAGTTGAACCCACATCTTTTTTATCTGTGAATTCAATGCCGTTCGGCGAGTCTCAAATAAAAATTTGGGCATCTTACTGTAAAAAATTACCATTAATGTAAAAGAAACTCTAAATAAACTATGTTCACATCCAGAATCGAACCCAGGTCTTCTGCACAGGAGTACGACGTCTTACTAGGTGAGCTAAAGCGCCAGTGGCGTCCTCCATATCTGTAACTTTTATATCCTTGATGACAGCTGAAACAGCGAAAATGGCTATTTTGTTGCTAATTTACAGGAAATATCTAGAAGAAAGTTCTATAGAAAGTAGCTAAGGGTCCTCAGAAATGTAGCTAGCTTTGTCGCTAGGCGTTAGGAACAGCGACAAAGTGGCACTGCCTCTCTCTCTGCTGCTAAAGCTACGGATAGCAAATGCTACGGGCTATGCCTGAGCGTGAACTCGCATGAAGCAGCCTGCTCGACCCGAGCAGCTCTCTTTTTCTGTGATTTTACAGAAAAACAGGCAATCACAGTAAAAATGCCAGGGCTCATTCTACAGGACCAGGGCATTGCAGGAGAATGTATGAAGAAGACATTTATTATTTCTTTACATGTTTTGACTGTCAAACTTCCATAATGCCCCTATAAGGGGAGACTTATTTAAACAATGTGGGCTGAATAAACTTAAACTGCCACATTTTTGAAATCACATTATTTTATATCTTATAAAAAATCATCTCAAACATATCTTAAGCAGAAGGGAAATAAAACCTATAAATAGGAAATTAGCAGGGACTACCCAAATACCCCAAAGATAAACATTGATTGGGGAAGGCATTAATTGATGCAACTACAAAAGAATTTCGACTAAAATGAAAACAGAAAGACAAAGAATGATAAACCTAGAAACATCTGGAGTGGACTTATAGAGTACATTCCTTTCTCATAAAACCACTCAACGCATCTTGATAAGCCTTTCATGAAATGAACGCTCCCTTCTGGACATTTTTCTTCAAAAGTCCTAAAGGTTGGAAAAGATAAGAGATATCTGAGACTGCAACATATTAAGGAGAGCACAGCTACAGACATCAATCACTGTGCAGCTTACAAAACTGAAAACTTTGCTGCAGGACATCTAAAGTTAAAGCACTTCTGTGGTTCAGATATCCAGACTTGGACAGAATGGCTGTACGGCTCATTGACCCCTCAGTTGGCAGTTTTGTTTGTTTGTTTGTTTTTAATACAGGACAGCATTTTATTTTTAGTGTTTTCATCTAGGTTCAATTAAAATATTACAATATAATATAATATAAGTTATTAATAACAACCATGAGTAAACAAAACTAGCAAAGCCTTTGACAAAGACTTTCTCCACTGCCATATCAGCATTAAGTACATAAAAATTATACAGGAGAACGTGCAGCTAATTAATTAAATAATTTGGTTCTGTACCTTTCTCTTCAGCACAGCCGACAAAGGTTTATGATGGGTCAGTCCTCCTGCATGCTCAGATCATTCCCTTCCCTTGTTTGAAAAGTTGAACCCACATCTTTTTTTATCTGTGAATTCAATGCCGTTCGGCGAGTCTCAAATAAAAATGTGGGCATCTTACTGTAAAAAAATATCCCATTAATGTAAAAAAGAAACTCTAAATAAACTATGTTCTCACCCAGAATCAAACCCAGATCTTCTACACGAGAGTCTGACATCTTACTATGTGAGCTAAAACACCAGTGACATACATTTTATCTGTAACATTTATATCCTTGATGACAGCTGAAACGTTCAAAGAACGGTTCGGAGCGAAAATGGCTATTTTGTTGCTAATTTGCAGGAAATTTCTAGAAGAAAGTTCTATAGAAAGTAGCCAAGGGTCCTCAGAAATGTAGCTGGCTTTGTCACTAGGTGTTAGGAACAGCGACAACTGCCTCTCTCTCTGCTGCTAAAGCTACGGATAGCAAATGCTACGGGCTATGACTGAGCGTGAACGCGCATGAAGCAGCCTGCTCGACCCGAGCATCTCTCTTTTTCTGTGATTTTACAGAAAAACAGGCAATCACAGTAAAAATGCCAGGGCTCATTCTACAGGACCAGGGCATTGCAGGAGAATGTATGAAGAAGACATTTATTATTTCTTTACATGTTTTGGCTGTCAGACTTCCATAATGCCTCTTTAAGAGAAATGTTCCAGAGAAAAGGAGAGAGGCAATTTCCCTTCATAGTGCCAATTTGGCTCGGTCTGTCCCCGACAACAGCCAGCCTGTAATACAGCGCACACACACACTCACACACTCACACGCGCACACGCACACACGCACACACACACACACACCCCTTATCTTAATAAAAACAACAAAAATACCCATATTACCTCTCACCCATTATTCCACAAAGAAACCCCGCCCTAGAACAGAGCAGCTGGTCACAAATCATTCAAACACTTACCAAAGGGAAAATCTTCTTTTCCATCCACACAATGATGACATACAGTTAGGATGGCATATTTTTGCCTTTTCACAGCTCTAAATTTGCATTTGTCTCTCTGTCTGCCATCATTTCCCTTCCATGATGGAAAATGGGCACGTGAAAGTTTCTGTAACAACAAAATCCCACTCATACTCCCAGCTTTCGTGCTCGCATCTGTGCTTGTTCATAATTAGATACGTATGCTCAAATCACACAGCAGTAGCGATGAAATGAGCCCGATGGCATGAAATAAAAAAGTTTAGCATTAAAGAACATCAAAGTCATCTAGTCATCCTCAAGTCAAAACAAGAACAAACAGTACAGCAGTAAAACCACACACATGGGCACGAGCATTTTCCTTCCTCAACTCATCAGGGATTCCAGTGTGATGTCACACTGAGCTAAAACTAAGAGCTTTATATATAAGGGGTAAAGTTTATGTTTGTTGGTGCAGGTTTTATGTTTGTTCCCAGTGAAAGTCATTTCTTAAAAGAGAAGCAAGTTTATGTTCAACATTCTAATCCCAGACAGTGAGCGATGTGGCACAAAGAGGCAAAAGCCACAGCATAACAAACAGCTGACTGGGAAAAATGAAAAAGAGTTGGAAAAACAAACAAACCACAAAAATGAATGACGTACTAAATAATTCATAAGATGACAGTACCGGACACACATGAAGAACTAGTATGTTTAGTTAAATGTAAATTATGTAAGCATGTAAAGGTTTTGTGTAGCTATTGGAGTACGATCTGAAGATCAGAGTGGAGTCTCTCTTACCAAGGTATGGTATACATGAGACCATGCTCTGGCTGCTTATGAAATCCCTCAGACGTTTATAGTTGTCTTCTTTGGACATCAGGTAGTCAAGACGATCAAACGTTGCCTTGTCCTTTCGACTTAGTAACTAGGAGCCAAAATTGGAATCAGGAAAAAAAAAGTTTCAGTAAACTTATTAAACATTTGATGGGAGCAGTGCCTCTTAGGAGACAACAAACAACCAAATGAAAGAGGAGTGTTTAGTTATTGAATAAAAAAAACTTAATCAAACACTGTCTCATCACCCGTGATGTACCTGAATGCTGGCAGATGCAACATAATGAACAGGAACTTGCTGCATAACATGAGTGTTTGTTTGCAAAACAGCACAAAGTCAGTGTTTTACTTTGTGTAGAATGTTGACAATTACATCAGAGGCTAAACGACTCTCAGCTGCTCTTGATGAACATAGCTATGATCATTTACATTCGGGTTTCAGTGGAGCTCATTTTACTGAGGGTGTCTTAACAGGTCTATAATGACCTTCTGGCTCACGGTGATGCAGGGGAATGTTCTGTTTTGGTTCTGCTGGACCTGACTGCAGCCTTTGACACTGTTGACCATCACCTACTACTAGACAGACTGAGAAACTGGGTAGGCCTTTCAGGAACTGCTCTGGGTGGTTCTTTCTTATCTGTCTAAGTGTTACTTCTCTGAGGCCGTCTCCAAGTTTCGGTCCTCCTCCACCTCCCTCACCCATTGTGTTCCGCAAGGTTCAGAGCTGGAGCCTCTACTGTTCCTCCTTCATCTACTCCCTCTCCAGCACATCCTGAGCTCTTTTAAAGGAATCTCCTCACATCTTTATGCAGATAACATTTAACTTTACATCTCCTTTAAGCCCCATGAGATGTCTAAGCTGCATCTGTTGCACACCTGCTTAGACTCTATTAAAACTGGGAACTGGGAACCAGCTAGTGCCCAAAGTCAGAGAAACTCTTTGTAAGCTTGCTTCCCACACAAAACCCTGCATCAGGAATTTTGGTTGATCTTTGACCCAGCTCCCACCCAGGAGTCTATTGAATCTGCACCGCAGGGCCTTGAGTGTCTGTTAGTGCTTGTTTTTGTCTTCTTAAACTTTTGCTTTGCACCATCTTCCATTGGGAAAGAGAAGGAAACTCATCTGTGGGTAATCCTGTTGTCTAGTAGCTCCGGTTTGGGCCAACTGAAAACAATAAGTGCAATCAGGGGCTGTGAACGAGCGGGTTCTCCCCTCCCTGAAAACACTCATCAGGTGATCTAGGTCTCAACCATTGCAATCAGCTGCTGCATGAACACCTGTTTCCAACTAGTAGCACAGCATACGTTTGGTGGCATAACTGTAGCGTCAGCCCTTGTGTCTCAGCCCCTCCGGTGTGAAGACATACGTGTCTACCTGCGCGTGTCTACCTGCGCGTGTCTACCTGCGCGTGTCTACCTGCGCGTGTCTACCTGCGCGTGTCTACCTGCGCGTGTCCACAGAGCAAACAAACTCGACCCAGACGCTGCTCCATCGACACCTTGCAAAATGTGCCATTATCCTATACCTGTGATCACTGGCTTCAGAGGAAGGTCACACACAGCAAACCGCTTTCGCAACCTTCAAAACCTCCGCTCGCTAAAACCAACTGCCCCCGAAGACACCCACCTGTCTATGGGACTTTGGAACTGCCAATCGGCAGTTACCACGAATACCATGCCATCTAGGCAACTGTACCGAAAAACTTCTTTTTGGTCGTCACATATCGCCAACCAGGTCAACTCGTAGCCTTTCTTGATGAACTCGACACCCTGCTCTCCTCCATTCCTGAACAAGACTGTCCCACAATGGTCCTTGGAGACATGAATATTCACCTGGACAATCCCAGCTCGTCACTAATGTCATCATTTGATCTAAAACTAGTACAAACTCCTCCAACTCACAAAGCTGGAAAAGCACATGGAACTCATTTTCACCAGAATTGTGCCATAGACACAATCTCTGTCACACCGCTGCATCTTTCCGATCATTACTTCATCCATTTCAGCACGACTCTACAAGGGAGGTCCACTGCTTCCTCCCCAATGGTCTCATTCTGCCACAACCTCCGCAATCTGGCACCCAACCACTTCTCCTCTCTTGTTGCCTCCATGCTTCCTGTATGTAATCAGCTCAGAATGGAGGAGCTGGATATTTCATTGAAAATGAAATAAAAGAGAAAAACACAATAAAGTTCTCCTGAATAATAGTCATGAAATTCCCTGGAAAGTTCACTCAAGGATGCCGGACCGGAGGCTCTAATTGACAGCTGAACCTCTGAATCAGGAGGAACTGGGAGGCTTTCATACTGGTCGTGGAACAATAGACCAGATCTTGAGAAGAGCTGTTTCTGAGTCCTAGTGCACCAGGTCAACTTTGTTCCCAGCATGGGTTGGATTTTGTGGTGTTCATGGAGAAGATATCAAGGTGTTGTGGTGGGGAGGAGGGTGTCTGGTTTTGAAACCACAGGATCTCATCTTTGCTTATGCACGTTGGGATCCCCTGGGGGGAGCTGGGGAGTACTGACAGGACGAGAACCTGTTACCTCTGTGAATCAGCTTTGGACACATAGATAATGGATAGGTGGATGAAAATCCCTGTGCACTACAACTGATGTAAAAAATACTCACCGCCCATGTTTTAGTAAGTCTGAAGATGGGTGCACTTTGCAACGCTGACACCACTGCCATGACAGCATGGAGGTTGTTCATGTCACACAGTTTCTAAAGGACATTAAACACAAGGTTAGGACTGCAAATATATATGGGAAATACAGCACAAATGTCACACAGTGGGTGAGCTTGTGTACCTTGGCAGTACGAATATACAGACTCAGCACCTCAGCTCTGATCTTCAACGTCTGAGCATGGAGAATCTCTCGTACCACCCAGAAACTAGTCTAGAAGACACAAAACTGGATTACAGCTCCAGGCAACACTAATAATCCCTCCAAAACAGACTGGAGATACGATCACATGCCTGAGTCTCAAAAACACAACTGGGAATTCCTGAACATAACAGCAGAGAATGTTCTCCATTAAATCTCAAGACTTTTGAGACAAGAGCCAGAATTGCAGCAAGCCATAACAATCTGGGCTGAAACTGACAAAGCAAAGCAACACTCTTAAAAACAGACTGATAACATTAATGCTCCATTAAAGTCGATTAGA
This sequence comes from Nothobranchius furzeri, assembly GCF_043380555.1. NCBI lineage: Eukaryota > Metazoa > Chordata > Actinopteri > Cyprinodontiformes > Nothobranchiidae > Nothobranchius > Nothobranchius furzeri. Next base: position 47,338,056 of record NC_091748.1, read on the forward strand.
AATTAGATCTTGATGTAAAGCAAGCCCTTTAGGTCAGAATCTACAGACCGTTTCAGCTGGTGGACATGTCCACTACAAATACTGACATGTCTTTTCCCTCTTTCAAAAATGGACCTCAGATACACACACGTTTGTTCTGAGAAGTTGGCCAGACTGAGAGTAATGTCGGAAACGTGTCTCTGTAGGGAAACTGCTGGCAGGACGAAGTTCTGATCCTACATTCAGACAACTCAGTGAATCAATCAGTTTAAGCTCTTGGGATGGAAGGAATGGAAAGAAGGGAAGAGAAGAAGAGTGAAGGACAGTGGGAAGGACAGTTAGCTTTAGTGCTGCAGGGCTTTAAAGGTTTTCGCAGCCTGCAGCTGTGTGGACTTTATGTTCTGAGTACATGCGCTTTTCAGTGTCTTACAAAGTCTAAACTGCACATCCTTCTCCTTCCAAACCAACTGATATGAAGTCACTAAAGTCTTGGAACACGAGGTGCTTTCTTTTAGTGATTAGATTAAAATCGTCTCTGTTCCTAACAGCTTATCCTCAACAATATTAATGTGCACACATTCCAGCCTCTCCGTCTTAGCCTACGTTTTCCAGGAAAAGCACTAAATCCTTGTTTTTGTTTCGGGGACAAGGTGAGAAGTAGTCAGCGGCTGAGGAGGTCAAATTCATCCATCTATTCTGTCTTCTAAAAAACAGGATACGGACGCCTGACTAAGATCAAACTAAGACGTGTATTCACAGAAAAGACAAGAAAAAGAGACATTTGGTTTTCATTTTCACCATTTCACACGAAGATAATAATTAAAATCTGAGGAAAAACAGGAAACACACAGATGGAAAACTCTGACTCTGATTAAATTCTGCTTTAATCTCCTGTTAGGGTAGCAGCCTCCCATTAGGAGGCAGCTCACACTTTCCCTTCAATCTCCACAAAACAGAACCGTGACAAATGCGACAGCTACTTCTCCTGTAGTTTCATCTGCGCTCCAGCTAGATATCTGAGGTCAGTATGGACGACATCTCTAAAATCAAACCTGTGGGCTCATGTGACACATGCAGCCTTGTTCTAAAACACCGAGCAGCAATGAGATCACTTATGACAGCAGTGCTGCTAATACAGTAGATGCATTCACCAACGCACGAGCGGCTGAGAGAGGGCTTTGCACGGAGGGAGCTGTTTTTATAGGCCATCTACAGTTTTATGTCCTAAGCTAAAGACGATGTCTTCAGGGGAGTTTCTCAAAGTATATTAAGGCTTAAATGTGGAGCTCCACGGCCCCAGAGTTTCAATAACCACAGATAAGCAAAGACAACAAAAGCCCAATAATACAAATAGCTAGTTTAAAGGTGTAAGAGACACAAAGGAAGGAAGGAAAATTCAAATCCGAGTTAAAATGGAGCGATGGGCTCTTGTCCCTGCTGTGCTGACACTCGCAGTGCATCATTAAGTGTGTGGAAGTAACAGACTCGTTCTCATTTAGCCCTGAGGGTTTATTTTATTGGACCCCTATAAAAACAGTGAAACTTGTCTATGTGTCTCAATAGATTACGTCGATTCCATCACAAAGTGTTCAACTGAGGGGCCAGAAGATAGATTTTATTATATTTTTTCATCATCGGTTCCTTAAGCAGAGCCGTAACAAAACCGGCAATGAAGGAAAGAAGAATGTGGCTTCAGTTCATGTGAAGGGGCTTTCTGGGACTCTCTGCTCTGGCAGGCAAACTTCTTTTTCTCCAGAAAGCTCATTTTCCTTGGCTAACAGCAGCCGAATGTGTGCAGCGAGCATCTTGAATCATCGTTTGGAATCTGCAATATATGAAAAAATTTCCACAGCAACACATTCTTGTTAGATCATCCCATGATACACTTTGGGGCACTAGTGGGTTTGAAAGAAGGTTGGCAAAAAACAGCAGAAGGGGATCCACGGGCACGGCTGCCCCATGAATATTCCCCCCCAAAACTTCCTGTTGATGTCACAACATCACAAGCTCAAAACAACCTCGTCTGGAAGAACTGTGTGCAGTGTCATGATTGGTAATGTAGAGAATGAAGGAAGGGGGCACAATGGAAAGAGGAGCCATAATCTCTTCATGCCTCAGTAGCTGAGGCTCATGTGCCTCTTTCCTTCTGGAGGAGTCTTGAGACTGCCCTGAGCCTTGGGTGTAAACGGTTTCTTACCTGATTGAACCTGCGGGTGAAGGCCACAACATTTGGAGCAGAGCTGTGCTTCTCCTTCTTGTTCCAGCCACAGCTTGATAGCTCCTGAAAACAATACAAGAAATCCAGATTACACACACAGCCGACCGAGGGCACTTCTTCCTGACGTATGTGGCAGTCTGATTTGAGGTCGCACAGAAGGAAATGGAAAGGAGCTAGGGGAGAGCAGATGAGACAGAGAAAAAGTCCATATTCAGTCAGAGCTTAGAGAGGATTGATTAGTGACTGAATAAACTAAACAAAAACAACAAGTTATGCAGAAGAGTTATCCTGAATTTAGAACAATAAATTGTTAATGATGGTAACTTAACATAACATTATTTTTTAGTGTTGGTTTTACGGTATTATGGGAAGGGTTATAACATATCTGGATTTTTTTAAAGTATAAAATAAAGTTTAAAATGCAAAAAAATATAATTACCACTCCACAACACATTACCTCCACTAAGTTCAAATAAACAGTGTTCCAAACAACCAAAGCAATAAATCCACCCAGCCTGCAGAAAGGTTGAAAATCCTCACATTTAAGACGTTTTTATTGGAAAATGTGTCACTTATCATCTGTTGACTTTCATTTAAAGTTTATTAGAGGAAGATTTCTCCACTAACGCTGGCCATACAAAGCAGCAGCAGCAGTGTTTTTGCTTTGCCTGTTCAAGACGACGAGTGGCGATTTTGGAATTTGATCACAGAGAATTCCATCAACACACAAACAGGTCTTTGTTATTATCAAGGTACCAGGCTGAGCTCTTTCTGGCCCTCGGCTGTCCTCGACAGTGAGGTAAAGACTGAGACCACACATACAGTGAAAGGGGAACCCGGTCCTTCCTTTGGCCCTGCAGCCTCTCCGGAGGCCAGGGATGGTGACATAACAGTAGGAAAAATGCTGCAAGAGCCCTCCACGTAAACCCTGCCAGCCTGGCGACTTGGGATCTGATGTGAACAGCAGCATCAGGAGGCTACTCCCCACACAATAATCCCTGTGAGACGGGCTGTCTGGATCCAACAACATCCACACAACGGCTCCTTGAGCTGGACAGCATCAGGATATCTTTTTCTGTGGGGAGTCTCGCAGACAAGGGCGGGGAAGCAGCTCATCAGATACAGATGTTAAAAGCAGAAGTTTAAGTGATGTGGAGCATTGAGACTTTGCTTCTAGAGAGAGGATGACAATACATGAAGAGGAAAAGCCGTACAGCGGATCAGACAATTAAACTAAACACTGAAGATGCAAGAACATCTTCTAATGAGGCCTTCTACAAGTCCGTGTGAAGTCTTACACGTTTGGATCTGCTGCTCTTTGCACAAGATGAAGCTAAAATGCATAACATCATCCAGTTACAATGGCAAATTATTCCTCAAGTATGTGAGAGGTTGTTTTTCTCCCTTCGATGTCTTCACCGCTCAGGTAGGTGGCCAGTACACCCAATAACAGATGCACACGATACACTGGGATGTCATGTTTTCCAAAAGGCTCAAAAACACACAAGATTCTTTAACACAGGCCCACCTGAACCTGTTTCTCATCCTACTAGTCATCTATCAGTCCATCCATACGTGTAGTAAAACCAATTTAAGCTTAAACTTATCGGTTTAGTCTCCAACTCCACATGCCTCCTGCATTTAGGCACCAATGCACTGCACCACAGCCTCTCCAGAAACTATTAAGCTTTAATTTCCTTTAGTTTTATGCGACTTGTTAGTCCCCTTTCCCCACTCCTAGGCCCTACAAACTCCTGGCAGCATTAAAACAAAAAAGAAAAAAAGACAGCACTTGAGGGTTTGAGGAAAAGCTTTGCCGAGGCAGCTCTGGTAAGAAGGTTTTAAGTACTGCAGTAAAAAAGCTTGCTGTGCTAAACCACAGACAGCCTGTCATTTCCACATGCTGGTTGGGCTGTGCGGCGTTTTCATTTAAGCACGTTCCTGCAAGGCTAAGTGAGGCTGGCTGCATCCACACTGTTAAGCATAATTAACACCGGAGCTGTCAGAACGCAACTGATGTCACCGCTGGCTGAGTGAGCCGCGAGACTCAATTACCTAAGATCTAATGGGATAACGAGAGTCCTGGAGCATCCAAACAAAGGAAGTCAGACTCACACACCCAAATCTGGCACATTAACTCAGATTCAGAGAGAATAAAGTCACACGTTACAGAGATGGCTCGAGCGAGATACCACAGGAATTCCATTTGGGTTTTTTTGTCTACACCATAAATGAAAAAAGGAGTGTTGGGACCCTGGGGAACTGCATTTTGAGGCTGTGAGCTCAGACAGGAAGCAGTGATAAAAGACAGGAAAGATGAGAAAAATAGGGCGGTCTGAGAAAATGTTTGCTGCAAGACATTTTTAAGCAATAATAGGATTTATGCTTCTGCGTCAGCTCTGTGAGGGAGAGACGCACACATGTTAACGAAGACGTTTCGTCTTCGTACTTATCTGTCACCTGGGGATTGTTGCAAAGCAATTCCCTGCCAGGACAACAGAGCGTAGCGCTTTTATGGGGTATCTAGTCATGTATCAGGATATATATCAAGATAATGCATTTACTATTGTGTTTATATTGTGTTTGTTGTATTTCAGAGACTTTTTAACACAGACAAATGTGTCCCTCATTCTTCACCTCTTCACGCTCTCACCACCTCTAAACCCATGTTTCCCATCATTTCTGTCCATTAGGGTGGCCATACGTCCTCTTTTCCCCAGACATGTCCACTCTGTCCCGGGAGTCCAAGGGGGTTTCCTATATTGATGAAAATGTCCGGTTTTTCATTCAGGAGCGGGGTTTGAATTACGGGGGAGCTGGAAGCCCTCAACTTACACACCTGAGAGGAGCCCGTAAAAAGATCCAGTTTCTACCAACGCCACATTATTTATATGGATTTTCAGCGCACTGGTGATTATTTTGAGCAGAGAGCGCTGACTGCTGCTGCGCTCCAGGCAGCTGTGTGCTGCACATGGAACAGTCTCAAAGTGGCGCCACCAAAAACTTAGAATTAACACAATAGTTCATGTCCGTTCATATTCACTGTTACTTTCTGTTTCTTATCCACAAGTGACGCGCTCCGCTGCAGAGAGCATCATCCATACCCCGGTGACCAGTGATGCCAGTAGCGCATTACTTTGTAACGCGTTACTCTAACATAACGTAATTTCTTGGTAACTTCTTGGTAACTTCTTGGTAACGGCTAATCTAACGCGTTACTATTTCCATACTAGTAATCAAATTAAAGTTATTTGTCCAAGCCATTCTGCGTTATTTTATCCTTTACTCTGATTTTTTTCTGCTTAGGATAATCCTGAGTAAAGGAAATAAAACATAACAGAGGAGGAGCCAAGATCAACTTTGCATAACGTATTTGACCAATCAACGCACACTTTCCTTGCACACAGGAAGCAGCACACTGCTTCACCAATCAATAGAACGGCACCACGATGCCATTTGTTGGAATATAACTCACTTGTGGTGCAAAATTAAAACCAACAAAAAAGCACAGTCATATTACTGAATAAACGACTGAAAACATCAAACACAACCCTGCAATAAAACGCACAATAAAGAACATAAAACTGGAAAGCTGGCTACCCATAATGCACTCTGGAGCCGCATGCGGCTCTTTCATCCATCTGATGCGGCTCTCTGCTTGTAATACAATTAATGAATATTTAATTCCAATCCAATCCAATTTTATTTATAAAGCGCATTCACAAGGCATTACAACCAAACAAGGCGCTGTACACTAAAGATGTTAGTTAATCAAACCGGCGGTATACAAACATGTCGAACACAGATAAAAGATAAAAAGGAAATACAACAAAATTCCCCAAAACTAACAGCTAAAAATCAATAAGACACAGGGAGAATAAAAAATTAGAAAAACATTTTAAAAAAGAACCTCAATAGTACGGAAGTTGATATTGTAGAGTCCATTTTTAAACAATGCAGATGTAAGTGAGGTTCATAATTATGTTGTATAAGCTAGGTTGAAGTAGTGAGTTTTCAAGCGTGATTTAAAAATGCTAGCTGTTGGTGCTAGCCTCACTAGCAGTGGTAATGCGTTCCACAGCTTGGGTGCACAGACAGAGAAAGCCCTCTCTCCACGGCTTTTTAAACGAGCATTCGGAACAGCTAGGAGGAGCTTATCTTCAGACCTGAGAGCACGCGGCGGGTTGTAGTAATGGACAAGTTCACACAGATATGGAGGAGCTTGATGGTTCAAGCATGGTTAAAATATATTTTATTTTACTGCATTTATTTTTATCTGTGTGCCAATTCTAAATGTAAAGATAGTCTGCGTAAACCTCAACAGGTCCAACAGTTGACAGGTCACCTGCGTGTGCGTAATCAGATATCTCTATAGGAGCTTTCTGAGCTGAAGAGGATGTGAGATTCTGGACTTTTCCTCAGACGGCTCATGGATGCATCGCTACGTTGGAGACAGGAACAAGCGCTATTCAGCCAAAGTTTCATAATCAGGGAACATTTTCTAAGTGACAAGTCTCTCTGAGAGACAGGGTTTGGAGAACACTCGCTTCAGTGAGAGGAACCTCCCCGCATGGCTCTGGTTCTGCAACGCGCTCTAAGCCCCCGATCTACACACATCTTCAGCTCGTTGTCAGCATCTTACGTGTGCGCTGACAGTGAGCTGCACGGAGCTCAGTGTCCAGCTCAGATGTTCTGATGGGAATCTTTTCTTGATTGATGTAGCTACCTCCGCAATGTGCGTAACGATAAAAATATCTGCGCATCTGCAGGCTTGAGGTTTCTCCGTCAAAATAAATGATCAAATACGGGAAATATCCAGTCAATGTGAACCCTGTCATTTAACGGTTTTGCCTTCTTGTGAAGATTGTTGCAAACAGGAACATTAAACTTGATTAACACCAGTGCCATGCACACTACGCTGTTATCTCCATTTCTGTAAATGAGGCAAAAACAAATTGATCGGATCCTTTTCTTACCTGTTTAACATTGTTTAATGTAAAGTTTAGTTCAGCACAAAGTTTAATTACAACAATCCAGCGAGACAGAGCCTGGATTTGTATTCTGAACAGTTTAAACATGTTTTAAAAGGAGACATGTGACGCGTCAAAAAGCGTCACCTGCTCAACATTAAAACCACTAACCGGGTGAAAAATATCTAAGTACTGTAGACACCGACGAGCTACAAGTTCTGGGTCAATTTTATACAAACTGTTTTATTTATCATCTTCTGTTGAAAGATAACTTTGAGGTACATGAGCGACTGGTATTGGTTGCTGTCACCTGTTGTGATTGGTTAAAGCAGCTCTCGGCTGTCTTAGGGTGGGCCCCGCCTCCCGCCCACAACGCTGCGGCTGCTGTGGCTCCCAGTGCCTTCTTTACTGTGGGAAACTGGTAATAATGGCTCTTTGATGGGAAAAGGTTGCCGACCCTTGTCCTACAGCGTGATCAACAATGGCGGGAGGAGAGAGGTATGTTTTCTAGCTGGAAATATAGTCACTATTTTGAGTTTGTATCAGCTAAAGATGAAAACATTAAGGTTCGTTGCAGACTCTGTGCTGGCTCTGTGTGTTTTATTTTTTATGAATACTATTTATTTTAAGTGAGGTCAAGAAATACTGTTTTTATTTTATTTTATACAAACATGCATGGAGCCAGGCCTGGAGGTGGGGCACGTCTGGTGGCCGGGCTTTCACCCAGGGAGCCCGGCCGGGCACAGCCCAAAGAGGAAACGTGGGTCCCCCTTCCCATGGGCTCACCACTCGTGGGAGGGGCCAAAGGGGTTGGGTGCAGTGTGTGACGGGTGGTAGTCGAGGGCGGGGACCGTGGCGGTCTGATCCTCGGCTACAGAAACTGGCTCTTGGCACATGGAATGTCACCTCTCTGGTGGGGAAGGAGAGCCCGAGTTGGTGTGTGAGGTTGAGAGTTTTCGACTAGATATAGTCTGACTCACCTCAACGCATGGCTCTGAATCTGGAACCAGTTTCCTTGAGAGGGGTTGGACTTTCTACCACTCTGGAGTTGCTCCCACTGAGAGGTGCCGAGCAGGGGTTGGCATACTAGTTGCTCTGGCAGAGTCTCCTGCCCACCTCCGACAGAACTTCCAAAATGTTCCGGGGGAGGCGGGGGACATCGAGTCTAAATGGACTCTGTTCCGTGCCTCCATTGTGGAGGCGGACGACCGGAGCAGTGGTCGCAGGATCGTCGGTGCCTGTCGTGGTGGCAACCCTCCGAACCCGCTAGGGAACACTGATGGTTAGGGATGCTGTCAAGCTGAAGAAAGAGTCCTATCAGGTCTTTTTAGCCTGTGGAACTCCAGAGGCAGCTGACGGGTACCGGCAGTCCAAGCGGCTCGGGTGGTCGCTGAGGCAAAAACCCGGGCATGGGAGGAGTTCGGTGAGACCATGGAGCAAGACTCCGTACGGCTTCGAGGAGATTCTGGTCCACCATCCGGCGCCTCGGGGGGAAAGCAGTGCGCTACCAACACTATCTATTAGGAATGTAGCGAAGCCTTGATGACGTCGACGGCTCGATTCTAAAAATTTGTAGACGTCAGATCCGGTAATCGACGCACCACGCCCACTTGTTGCATCCCTAGGAGTTTGTAAATAGAGGTGGAATCTGCCTGTTTTTCCTCTAGTTCGCCCTCTTCTCCGCCTTCACTAACATCTCCACCAAATACCGAAGACCCGGAACAAAGTCCGTCTGCTACTAGATTCCTTTCCTGTTTTGCCCACCTTCATCTCCCAGTAACGGACAACAACTTCTGGGGTCAGATGTGCTGCTTCGTCTCTACCGCAGATGTAGAAAATCACCAGGAGCATTTCTCCCTTCATAAAGGAGCTTCTTTCAGACATTAGGAGAGCTGTTTTTGTGGTAGCAGTCTCTCCTCCGTGCTGGTCTGTTTGCTGCTGGGTGTTTTTGGTTTATTTAAACTTGGTAACTTGAACTTAACGTTGGTAAAGCTACTGTTAGCATTTTCGCTAACAGCTTCTTGCGTTTGGATAAGCTGTTACGTTTTGGTTTAGAGTTCATCTTTTTTGTGGTGTAGATCTCCCTTTTATTACATTTAGAGTGTTGTGGGGTTTCGGTTTAGTTTAAAATATCACCCTGAGTTTGGTTTAACCACCCAGTTTAGAGTTTGAACCTTTGGAGATGCTTATTTTGGTCCAGAACCCTGTCATCTTTGCTCAGTGGGACATCCCTACTTATTTGTACTTTTGTTTTAATTACCCACAGGCAGAATTTGTTTTATTATTCCCAACCTGTGGATGGAAAGATTTATGTTTTTTGTAGTTGTAAATAAACCTGATCATCATGTTAACGTTTAAATCCCATGTTATTGTCCCTTCCTTTTTGCACACGAGCCAAACTCCACAGGAAGGGTCATAACATCACTCGCCTCACGCACATAAATGACCAAAACAAAGCAGCATAGAGACACTCCGTCTCCAACCACCTCTCAGGCAGCAGCCTGCACTCCCAAGTTCTACATGTCACCAGAACATAACCAACCGAAACACAATAAAAGCAATGTTATACAAAATGGAAGGCCTGTAGTGTTTATTCTCTTACAGTAAAAATGTATCAATTTTTTTGAGAAATTTATTAGAGATTTTTTGGTTTTCATTAACTGTGCAATAGAAAAATAACCAGTAGATAAATTGTCTCAACAGTCATTAGAATAGTCGACTATTCGATAAAATAATCGTCAGAATAATCTTTTGAAAAATAATCGTTTACCCCCAGCCCTATCATCTATAGTGGGGACAGTGTGCTGCTGACCTCTACTCAGGACGTTGTGGATCGGTGGGCAGACTACTTTGAAGACCACCTCAATCCCACAGACACGTCTTCTAGTGAGGAAGCTGTAGCGATGGGTACTGAATTCAGTACTTTTTAAGGTACCGACCGAATTCCATAGTACCGACTGAGCACCGATTCACGTCATTACAAACGGTGCCTCGTTTCGGTATCAGTCCTTCATAACGAGAACTTGCCTAGACAGCTGTGCATGCGCAAGAGCGTTATGTCATCGGTCGCTGCGAGCCAGTTGTAAACAGAGCAGCATGGTAGAAAGAACGCACGCTAAAGCTTGGGTCCACTTCACTAAATGTGATGGGTAACTGGGTGATGATGAAACCAGCGACAACGATCTAAGCGAGACATCCTCATCTTAATCTGCTCCGGTAGGTAAATAAAATGTTTAAGATATCGTTAGCTTGATATAGTAGCTTCCGTTCTGCTAATGGTGCGTTCGCTTTCTCCTCGGAACTCCGAATTTCCGACTGAAAGAACATGAACGCGCTCTAAAGTTTGGCTTCACTTTACTAAACGCGACGGGTGAAGATGAAACCAGCGACAACGATCTAAGTGTGAGGCATCATCGTTTTAATCTGCTCCAGCAGCTAAATAAACTGTTTAAGATAACATTAGCTTGATAAATTAGCTTCCATTGCCACCATTGTTATCAGCTAATGGTGCGTTCGCTTTCTCCTCGGAAATTCTAACTTCCCAGTAGGAAAAATCAAATGAAAAAGGACGGCAAAAGGAATGAAGATGCACAGTAAATTTTGTTCACAGTAAAGATGTTTGCTTCAGTTTAATTATCAGCTTATAAAACTACAAGGACGATGTAAAAATATGAACAGTTGTATGTTATTTATCGTGATATTTATCAAATATGGTTATACATTGAGAAAAATATATATTTAATTATAAAAGAGAATTAAAATATTAAACACTCAAAAGTATCTAAAATTGGTACCGTTAAGTACCGGTATCGATTCCTAGGTACCGGGAATTAGTACCGAATCGATTCAAATGTCAAAGGTACCCATCCCTGGGAAGCAGAGTCTGGGGACTTTGGGTTGGCCTCTCAAATCTCTGGTGTTGAGGTCATTGAGGTGGTTAAAAAGCTCCTCAGTGGCAAGGCTACAGGGGTGGATGAGATCCGCCAGGAGTTCCTTAAGGCTCTGGATGCTGTGGGACTGTGTTGGCTGACGCGGCTCTGCAATATCGCGTGGACATCGGGGGCAGTCCCACTGGACTGGCAAACCGGGGTGGTGGTTCCCTTATTTAAAAAAGGGGGACAGCAGGGTGTGTTCCAACGACAAGGGGTTCACACTCCTGAGTTTTTCTGGTAAGGTCTATTCAGGGGTTCTGGAGAGGAGGGTCCGTCGGATTGTTGAACCTCAGATTCAGGAACAGTAATGTGGTTTTCATCCTGGCCGTGGAACACTGGACCAGCTCTATACCCTTAGGGGGATCCTGGAGGGTGCATGGGAATTTGCCCAACCAGTCCACGTGTTTCGTGGATTTGGAGAAGGCGTTTGACCGCGTCCATCGGGGGGCCCTGTGGGTGGGGGGGTGGGGGGGGTTATGGGGTACCAGGCCCTCTGATACGGGCTGTTAGGTTCCTGTATGACTGGTGTCAGAGCTTGGTCCGCATTGCCGGCAGTAAGTCTGGCTCATTCCCAGTGAGAGTTGGACTCCGCCAAGGCTGCCCTGTCACTGATTCTGTTCACAACCTTTATGGACAGGATTTCTAGGCGCAGCAAAGGTGTGGAGGGCATGCATTTTGGTGACCTGAGGATCAGGTCTCTGCTTTTTGCAGATGATGTAGTCCTGTTGGCTTCATCAGAACGTGATCTTCAGCTTTTGCTGGAGTGGTTCGCAGTCGAGTGTGAAGCAGCTGGGATGAGAATCAGCTCCTCTAAAACTGAGACCATGGTCTTGATTCGGAAAAGGGTAGAATGCCTTCTCCGGGTCAGGGATGAGGTCCTGCCCCAAGTGGAGGAGTTAAAGTATCTCGGGGGTCTTGTTCACGAGTGAGGGAAAACTGGAGCGTGAGATCGATAGGCGGATTGGCGCTGCATCTGCAGTGATGCGGGCGTTGTACCGGTCTGTCGTGGTGAAGAGAGAGCTGAGTCAGAAGGCGAAGCTCTCGATTTACCGGTCGATCTACGTTCCTACCCTCACCTATGGTCATGAGCTTTGGGTAGTGACCAAAAGAACGAGATCGAGGATACAAGCAGCCGAAATGAGTTTTCTCTGAAGCGTGGCTGGGCTCTCCCTTAGAGATAGGGTGAGAAGCTCAGTCATTCGAGAGGGGCTCGGAGTAGACACGCTGCTCCTCCACATCGAGAGGAGCCAGTTGAGGTGGCTCGGGCATCTGGTCAGGTTGCCTCCTGGACGCCTCCCTGGTGAGGTTTTCCGGGCACGTCCAACCGGGAGGAGACCTAAAGGTAGACCCAGGACACGGTGGAGGGACTATGTCTCTCACCTGGCCAGGGAACGCCTTCGGATTCCCCTGGAGGAGCTGGCCCAAGTGGCTGGGGAGAGGGAAGTCTGGGCTTCTCGCCTTAGCTACTGCCCCTGCGACCTGACTCCGGATAAGCGGATGAAAATGGATGGATGGATGGATGGATGGATGGATGGATGGACAAACATGCATTATAGGCAATAGGTTTTAAGTTCAACTTAAAATGTAAGAAGATACTTTGTTGATAGTACTGTTAAAAAGCATTTGCAATAAAGTCCAGTAGTAGTTTTTATGTTGAGGCAGTTTTTGGTAGATGCTGAAAGTAGCTGATAAAGTAACTCGTAATCTAACTTTGTTACTTTTTAAATGAATGAATCAGTAAAGTAACTTAGTTACTTTTAGAAGGAGTAATCGGTAGTCAGTAATCAGATCACTATTTCAAGGTAACTGTGGCAACACTGCCGGTGACTTCATCTCACTGGGCAGCACACACTCCGCTATTTTGGCGGTCGGTAGAGCCCTTTGATCTGCTTAGTTCAAAAGTAACTAATTAGGTGAAAAAGTAAGAAACCAAGCAGCAGTTTTTTCTGGAGAATTAAGAAGAGGTGCAGGAAGATTAGAGACAGACAGGACAGAAAAATAGTCAAATAAAAAACAAGAAAACAAAACAAGTTTGAAAAGTAAAATGTTAAGATTTATCCCTGTAGCGTCATGAATGTCCTGTTTATGACCTAAAGGTCATGTTCTGGTGTGTCTGCTCGAGCAGAGACATAAAGTCTCTGACAGGCTAATCTACATGAGATATTGGCCAAGGTCTTTCATGCACTCTGCTCATCTGAACTGCTTCACCTCTGGACAGCTCAAGACGAAGAACTATTTTGATAAACAAATTATCAACAACTTTTTTATTACCAATAATAATGGGAGCCCAATGTTCAATCTATCTGTGAAATGACAATGTTTACTACCTGATATTATAATCCTGTGATCAGTAGTATTTTACAAGTAATTATAATCTTGAACATTTGCACTAGACACTAATGACACGTAATGCTAAAGTCACACGACACATTTCCTTTTGTCTGATCCAATCAGAACCTTCATTTCTGGCAAGGCGTGTTTTTCTGTGGTGTTTGTTTAAACCCTCTTTTGCATGTCAAATTCTGATTTGCCAGTAAACCAAAATATGACAATCATCAATACTATTCCACGCCACCTTTTCTTTAGTTCAAAGCGTTGTAGAGAAGTCTCGGACCGGCCATCCGGACTTCCTCTTCAGCCATAAAGAACCTCGACAAGCTGGATAAAATCTGTTGCAAGTTACAACTGACCGCAACGGTTCCTTCAGAATAAAAGCTGAACCTCAAGACCCCTTCAGGGTCTCGGAGACGCCAGTGATAACCTGTCGTGACCTGGAAACATTCCAAGACTAGTTTGGTCGGCACTGCTGCTTTTCTACCGGCTTCGGTACCAAGGAGGGTCCTTGAGGACCTCGGCATTTTGGATCTAACGGAGGCTTCCCCTGGGGTACGTAGACCGACAGATGGTGCTTCATGTGTGTTATAAATCTCCTAAAGTTTAGAGCGAAACATTCACTCCTACTCAGAACTAACTGCTTAACTGGATCCGCTGGTTCTGAATAACATTCCATACACACACCATCATCATTCATCATGTCTCACTCCACCTTAGTCCATCAGTACACAGAGTGTTTAAGTTAGTCGTGGTTAAATTGTGTAGAAATAAATTTTGTAACTATTTTAAACCTGACTCTTTCTCTTTCCTTGGAGTTAATACAAAGTGTCACTTAATCCCTGCAAAAGAAAAAAAAAAAAAGTCCAATCTACTGGTTAAAATAGTCAAAGATCCATCAGATTGATATTTCATATTTCTATGGAATCTCACATTTTATGGTTCATAAGCAAGATGAAAACGACCCATTCTTTACATCCCACAACAAAATTTTACCTTTATAAAGAAATATTTTATAAACGTGATATATCTGATACTATTCAGATCACCTTCAAAACTCAGTCCCACACCCAGGGCCGTTTCAAAGCATTTTGGGGGCAGAATAGAACACACCACCTCCCCCTCCTGTCACTGGGCTCCAACAAAAGCCTCTGTGTAATTCATAATCTAATATTGTTCTAATATTCTCTGACAATAAACAAAATTGTCAGACATGCTGTCTTGTCTGCTTCATTCAGTAACAAAAACCATTGGGAAGCCACTATCTGGATTGTCTTCAAGTTTATGTGGAGTGTGTGATAGACTTTTTTCATTGATCCAATCGTCTAATCTCACAGTTGACAACGCATTCTTATTAATCTGACCAACCTAAGCTTTAACGATGTTGTAGTAAAACGTGAGGTAAAATAATTTAACGTTGCAGCACTTTAGCAGCAGAAAAATAATATTTTGCGATAAATATGCAAATAATTCACATATTAATTGTTTTTAGAGCCATTTTGTTGCCTGAATGTCATTAATTTTAGCTCTAAGCCAGGTGTTCTGACAGAACACCAGGAAAAATATGGGTTCCAACGTGATTTGTGTGGTGTTGCCATAATGTGACGTCATCAATATGTACAGATTCCCTGTCCTCTTTTTTGGAAATGGAAATTTGGTCACTCAACCATTCATCAATAAAAAGCTTGATGCATATCTTTCTACTCCTCCATTCACAGGTGAATAAACAGTCATATTTTCATTATTTCCCGCGAGGTATTCTTCAAGCAGCTCCGTGTCTGCCACTAGGCATCTTCGGCTCTCTTTATTTTTTTTGAGGGCATAATGGCAGTGATGTTGATGAATTTAATGGAAGCGGCGTACTGACCTTGCCTGGCCAGCAATGCCAAGGCTTCCTTATGGGAAGCAAAGGGCCTGGGGTCTCATTTATCAAACATTGCGTAGAATCCTTGGGTCTCATTTATCAAACATTGCGTAGAATCCTTACTAAAACCATACTTAAGCTCAGCAAAAAAATGTACCGATGCCAAGCAGGTTTGTGGTCTATCAAACATGGAGTACGCACAGCTGCACACAATCTCCGCTTCATAAATCAGAAACTATCTAGAAAGGTTCTCCGCTGCTTTTTAGTTACAATCCCGCCCTCACCACGCCCACTTATTGCCATAAATAGTCAGTGCAAAGTGCCTTGTGGATCTCATGCATATACATAAGCCGGCTGTTGCAGCGCTCCGCCAATGACATGGCGACCGTAGATCAAGGCAGATCAAGGAAACGCTATTTCACAGAAGCAGAAATTGAGGTACTTGTGGGTGAGGTGAAGAAATGAAAGGAAGTGCTTTTGCAAAAAAAATAAGAAAATCCACGGAATGGCACAGCGTTGCTGAAGCCGTCAATGTTGTGAATTCTTCAGAGAGATCTGTGACGGATATAAAAAAAATGGTCCAATCGGGATTCGATCCCCAGACTCCCAGGTGAAAGTCGCGCGCTAACTAGTCACCCAAACGGAGATCTCCCTTGTCCAAGGAACCAGGGCGCATGATCAATCGGGTCACAGTGACAGGACACACACTGTCAAAGACGCCTGACATTCTGTCTCAGTTTGTCCTCCTGCTGATATTCTACATCCCGTATTCTGCGCTTCAGGCTGTGTGTGTGTGTGTGCATGCGTGCGTGAGCGTGTGTGCGCATGTGTATGTGTGTGCATGTGAGGGGGTCTTGTTCTGTGTGAAAACGAAGCAGTACAAGTGATGATGCTGCAGGATTTCATAACTTTATCCTTCTCAGCAGCAGCACTGCAGGTGCTCTCCATGTCCAAAATGTGCGTAAGCCAGGCCCTTAGTCAACTTAAAGTTGCGCACATTTTTCCTCTAAGTTTTCTTTCATAAATCCCATCAAGTTTGCGTGGAAAGTTGCTTACACAGTTTTCCGACCCCGTTTTGTGCGTAAGCAAGTTTGATAAATGAGGCCCCTTGTAAGGCTCCCATTCAAGTAACACCCACCCCCTGAGAATTCTAACAGAGCTAATCAGCTCTGAGCCGTGTACGTCACACACCGAGACGCTCAGTTTCTCATCAACAGCAAAGCAGAGTTTGCTGCAGTTTTTTCCTCTGTTCGAAAGGACTTGGACATGTCTTTAAAACCACAACAAGTACAAGTGCTCAAAGCCTTACTTCTATAGAAAGATGTTTGCACCGTTGCCAGACACCATCTTTGACTACAGCTAGTGAAAGATGGCTTCGCGCCATATAGTCGTAATTTTCGTCCTTTTCCTGATTGCATATTTTTGAGCTAGCTAGTCCTGCCCCTCATGGTTCTCTCTGCCTGTGAGTATCCAAACTCATCCTCTGTGTAGAATAGATAGAGGGCAAGTATGGCAGACTAGGCTAGTACTGACCAATCACAAGTTTGTATTCTCCGTCTCATTGGGCGGATGTTTAGAAAAGTGGGCTTGAGTTCAAGCGTCCATGCGAGCCTGTTGGGAGAGCCCTCGCAATGATGGATAATGATGTTACATGTCTCTGTACCGATGCAGAAGCAGGAGCATAAACTAGGCCTGAGCGTGACAGAAGGAGCCGTCATGTCTGCTTACTGATGGTAACTTTACGTTGAAGGGAATCAGTGGAGAAAACTATGAATTATCTAGTTATGAATAATTTAGAAGATGACTGACCTACAGGATCTTCCTCCTTTTAAATTATAACAACACAACAAATCAAATAAGCACAAATGATTAAAATAAAATAAAAATTATCCTTTTTGTTATAGTCTGTGTCCACCTTTATCTGCAAACAGAGAACATTTTTTCCAGGAACCGTACAGTACAGATCAGGCCACATCAGCCACCTATGACTTCAGCGCATCTGTAAAAAATTACCCAATAAATTATTGTTACTCGCCTGAAAGAATGCATTTAATCTAATGAAGAAAATACTTTAATGGTGGTAAAGAAATCCATTCTAACAATGGAAAACCTGTCACTGGTTTTTCTGCATCCACTTCCAAGGAGATTTTTCCCCTCCGGCGTTGGAGATGATGAATGCGTCCGAACCCTGGTGCTGACAGGCTGTAGTGTTATTGTTGCGTAGTGATTACAGTCCAAACAACATGTGCAGACTTAGGGGCTCTACAGAGAGCTCTAACGGTTTAGCTACAGTTGTGACTGTGTCCCTTCTTTCTCATGCGCACGCACGCAGCTTCCCGTTAATCTGAAGGTAAATGAACGTGTCAGCATCATCTGTGATTTACTGTCGCTTTTCTGCAAGATGCTGGATGATTTCAGCTCCATGGTAACATGATACAAGTCAAGTCACAGTATCTGCCAAACCCACACAGTAGTGCTGGGATAATCTGGCCTCTGATCAACTGTAAAGACCAATCAGAGAGTTCATGTTGGAAAATACATAAACAGAAGTGCCGGCCAAACACTTAAAAGATAATAATTAGCTACAGAACGTTGTCATTGTTTCTCGGTGTCTGAGCCAAACAAACGAGAGAAAACATCTGAGCTGCAGCACAGATCTGCTTTCTCTGACCATATATCAATATTTTCATCTGCTCCCGTCCACTGCTGCTTGTTTAAACTAAACACAGTTGGCTTGAAATTCAGTTTTATAGTGAAATGAGACGCTGTTGCAGAAGGCGAGGATGCCATATGATCGAGTAATGTAATTGAAGCTAGAGTAAACATGCATAAAGGTAAAAACTGGCACTTTTATTACGTATGCGACTCAATACGAACTTTCTGACTAAAGCTACTTCATTGTTCGGTCCTGCCACACGGGGATAAACAGATGTTACTTTACTTTCGCCTGCATGTCTGAATGAAGCGTGAAGAAGATTTTACCCACTTCCAGCTATGTGTCATCATTTTCTCCACGAGACCCTCGGTGTGTTCAGAGGGGTGCCGGCACGCTCTGGGCCAGGCAGACATGTGAGGAACAGAAATACTTCATGGTGGTATGTAAAATGCAACCTGATTGCTGCTCCTCGAGAGTTGGAACAAAGATTGCCGGCCAAAGCCACTAAATCACTCTCTTGGCTGTTGTCATGGCCGGGTGTTAAAAACAAAGGGCAGCCTTCCTCCCCCTGGAGGCCCCTCTGCATCACTCACTCGTTTTCTCTCAGCCACTTTTTCAGAAACGTTCAGCTGCAGATCATCAGCTTTGTGTTTGATTACAAAATCAGACAAACAGAGAGCGGAGAAAAAGTTTTCTATTGTTCTTTTATTTATTGCGAGCTCCTCTGAACTCCCCCTCGTTTGAGGCTGAACTCAAAGCACGGTGAGCGACTGCTGTTAATAAACTGAATCAGCCAAGGCTTCACCCCGGTTGTAATAACTGCTTCGTAAATTTAGATCAGATTTCCCTCGCGTCCCTTGTATCCATTCCTCCCCTCCTCTCTGTGATCCATGCTGTCATATGTCATTATAATGGCATTTCACTCTGCAACGCAACAGCCAAAGAACATAACAGCCATTCATCTGGGAGCTGTAAATTAAACATCTGCCTGATCTGCAGTACACATTATTCTACCCAAATAAAAAATAAATGCCTGGTGTTCCCGTGGATTATACCTGCCCTCCAAGCCGAGCACAAGACTGACAGTTCACCGGTCAGCGCTGACCTACGGTTTTCACGCCACAGATGTTGGTGCCTGTCTCACTCACAGGGCAAACCGAGCTGTCACTCAAGTTAATAGATAAAGTCTAATGAGCTCAGATTTAAGATGTGTCACACTGATGTGGTCAGCTCGAATTTTCCTACCAAACTGAACCAAACCAATGGCCTCTCCACATATCCGCCACCATTCTTCACATGTATCAGATTGTCTGGACAGATACTAGTGAAGGTTTCCTATCCAGAGACGTTGGCCAGACGTTCTACCATCTCCACACTTTTTGATGGATCCATACACGATTTGTGTATTTTATCACTAGCACAGCAGAAGGTTATCAAATATAAATGGTTTGGCTGGACCTTTCAGGCCCTTCCCCATACATCTGCTTCATGTCAGCGTTGGAACATTTAGGCTTTTATTATCCTCTGCTTTATGTCAGTCTTTGTTTGGCAACTTAAACAGAAAAAATAAAGTATCAAGGAAAAAAAATACTGTGTTAGGCTGTTTGTCTTAGTTTCTTTGTCACACACGCTCCTGCACGGTTATTTCATGCACTTATGGAGACTGAAACGAGAAAGAAACCTTGTTAGAATGACTAGTTTCTGGAAGACGGGCAAAAACAACTGAGCAACTACGTTTGTTATTAGAATTCAGCAACAAAACTGTTATATTGTAAATTGTATCTGTAAAAATAAAAATAAAAATAGAAAATACAGAAATCCAATCAAATAATTGTTTGTTTTGATTTGGTCAACCTTATGAACATCTGGGCACGTCAAGAGTTTAAGGAGCAACTACAGCAGATGTCGCATCCAACCGAAGGTCAACTCACTCAAAGTCTATTAAACTAAATGAGAATTACATCACATCACATCATGGAAACAAGAACATTCTTTGCCTTCTTTCCACTCGCTCATCTAAGGAGAAACAAAGAAGAATAAATATATCTATTCAATATTAATACGATTCTTATTTACAACTATGTCTAAGTTCTTCTTTTTGCTACACTAAATGTGAGATTTTTTTATTTTATTGTTTTAAGGATAAATTATGCATTAAAAAGTAAAAAGTAGGCTGAATGTCAGTAAAAACATGATTGCACAACCCGGGGAATCTTCTTATTTAATATTTTCCTATTCAGTCTGAACAGTCAAACAGCAGGCACGTCTCAACACACACGCCTGCTTTTCTTATTATGAGTTTGCAGGGAGGAGAGGGAGGACAGCAACGGAAACCCTGGCAGAGTTCACAGTTTTGCTTTTCCCAGACAAATGCTCAAGGAGAACATGAAGAACCGAATCAGCCCCTTTAGCCACCAGCAGAGATCTGGATGGGTCATTCTCAATAGTTCACGCGGCTCCTCATCTCTCCTGCAGCAGACACCGGTGTCCCCGAACGCCCCACAATCAGACCTACAGGCTCTATCTCCATCTTGCTCAGTTTACATCTCTACTTTAAGCAGTTTGTAGCCAAAGCCAAAACACAAACAAAATAAGAACAAAGCAAAACAAAGATTGATAACTTCAGCTCAAATAAAAATTATTTCCAAAAAAAGAGACAGCCTGTACTGAATTAAAGGATAGAAGACCCATGAAGCCGGGAGTTTTGTGCTTTTGGGTTGAAGAAAAAAAAGCTACATATATATAAAGAGCAGCAATCAGGCGTGTTTTATATAAAGTCACAGCGGCCGGGATTAAAGCCTGGTTATCCGTGTCTGCCGCCAGGAAGGACACCAGCTGCACAACGAGGAAAGAAAGCACCAGATTAAAGCAGCTCACAACCTGCCAGGAGAAAAGATAGCAAAACTATGTAGTCTTCCTCCGTTTGACTAACATGTGCCTCTGCATGGAAGCTCCAGTCACAGATAAGACATGGGTCACTAATGGGCCATTCCCATCTGTACCGGGTCGGCCCGGGCCGGGTAGCGTAGGTTGTTTACATATCTGGGTGGTCTGGTATTTTTCCGGGCCAACCAAGGCTCATTCTCAGCCCTCTTCTCGAGGGGGTCTGCTTCAGGCCGACCAGGACCAACACACCCACTGCTGACAGCAAATTCACACCTTCCATTAGAGCAAGCCTCTGATTGGTGGGTAGAATCAGCCCACATGGGCTTAAGACAAGGATGTGTGGAATCAACCGGGCCAGGCTGGGGCCGACTGGGGCTACCCGGCCCGGGCCGACCCGGTACAGATGGGAATGGCCCATTAGTCAACAGTGGAGAGAATCTGGGACCATGTGACTGAGGCAATCAATAAAACACATCCATTACAAAGCATTCTACACAGACAGGTTCAGGTTTGTTTAAACCCAACAACCCTGATTTCCCACCATGAGCTGGATGTCCCAAACAGCTTCTGATGAAGTCAGGAACGTTGATCTGTGTCAGTGGCCCATAACTGTTAGGTAGGGTTAAGGTCAGGTGACCGTGGAGGAAAATCTAAGATGGTCTGCACCTCTGGGTCCACTGTGTGTGTTCGGGTTCATTATCCTACTGTGGTGTAGTGCAGGGATTCCCAAAGTGTGGTGCGCACACACCCAGGGGTGCGCGAGCTGCCGCTAGGGCAGTGAAAAGTGTAATGGCTGCGGAGCTCAGAGAAGTCTGTCATATGTCACCATTAGCGTAGCCAGAAACTCATTTGTGGGTGGGCCTAAGAAAAAGTAAGTGGGCCCAATAAATATAATTGGAAACAAGTATTTTTTTGCGTATGTGAGTGTGTCCTCCACATGTGCCCTAGCTTCATAATAGCAATGCGCCGAGCTTCAGCACTCTGGCCTGCGCACGCCGATATGTTCCGTATTTGATCATTTTTAACGGTGTTGGAGAAATCTGAAGGTGGTGAGTCATTCTGGCAGATTGTAATTAACACCTGTCTCATGCAGGTGTTCTGACGTTGTAAACCTCACACACAGAACATTGCGGATGTAACTAAATAAATCAAGAAATTATTCTTTTAACAGCGCGCTGAAGATCTGAAGTTCAGAGTGCGTCTGTCAGAGGTCAGACGCGTTCCAGCGGAACCACGGCTCACGGGTGCACAAGTGAGCACATCTGGGCTGGGTAGAAGTAATTTTACAACATTGGTTTAAATAGCGTCAATAACGAGACGCTGTGACTTGAGCGGCTCATGGAGCTGTGCCGCGCGCGCGCACACACACACACACACCCACCCCTTCTTTACTGTCACAAGTTACTTATGAGTTAGTAAATGTGACATTTTTCTTGTTATTTATCGTGAAACATCGGCATGTCTCAGATTCGTATTTGGCCCTTCTCCACCCTGAGAATATTCCACTGAGAGTACTAGAAAACTTTATTGGTGACTTCACTTCTAGGCTGACTTGTTGCAGTTTCAGTGGGTTTGTGAAATGTGTGATAACATTTAGGATTATGAAGAAAACATTAGAAGAAACATTTGATCTGCAACATCAGGTAGAGGCTTTTAACAGATCTCATTTTCTGACCTACTATGCATTAATTATGCATGAAAACCGTGTGACTCTGTATCTAAAAACCTCTGCTACAGGTAACCACTAGCCCTTTTTACAAGACACGCACCAGCAAATCAGTGAAATGTTACCGCAACGGCGTGTCTTATAAATGCGCCATAGCGATGTGCAAATTTTGCGGCAATCGTTCCGCCTAACTTGGTACCAACATTTCAGTAATTGTCCTTCTTATAAACGGCAGTTTCATTATAAAAAGAGCCATATGAAGCCAAACAATTTATCATCGTTTTATTTATATTAAAAACACAAGATCATGGGGATGGTCTCAGCACTAGATACTAACTGGTGTCATGCAGAACTTAATCAGAAATATTTGTCATACTTTATTTTGGACTCAGAAAGTCCCCCACACCTTATAACTATTATCTGAATGCGTTTACACTTAATCCTAGTTTTTTGTACGAGTTTATATGACCGTTTATAGACACTGCTTATAACGGACATCTCCTTAAATAAAAAATGAACAGGATAAAAGATGCCAACATGGTCGATGCGGTTTGAATCATTTAAAAGTTTTTCCTGTTCAGCCTGTATTTGTCTTAGTTTGACTATAACCTAGTGCATTTGTAATAAGGTTTAATGAGGTAATATAACAAATATTTATTACACAAAACACACATTTAAAGGGAACAATTACAGACATGTAAGAAGTCACTTTGATTTCATCTGTTCAGTTTACAAAAAATGCCATTAACGTAATGCAACAAACCAGGTTTAGTAATAAAACAGCAGCTCACCTCAGGCTGGATGGTAGTGAATACAGGCGCGTCCATGAGCGTAATCTGGCCCTGAGGGGAACCAAACAAGATGTCTTAGCGTGATTAAAACCAGACAAAACATCCCAATGACAATGATATGATAGCAGATGGTTGCTGTTTGTGCTCCACCTTCTTTATTATTGCCCGGCTCATTTATATGATCTACATCAGTTAAAATTAACAGTTGATCTAAATACAGTGCCTGGCCCAAAAAATAGTCACCACCAGAGAAAAATATTGCTGGAACAGGCATCTGGACTCATCAGACCAGTTTTAATATCGAGATGGACAGTTCTTAACCCAGTTTTAGTTGTTTCTACAATCTCCTTAGAGGTTCTCTCTGATTGATGCATGCCGATGATCTGGCCCTTCTCTAACAGCCGAACATCTTTTCCACGACCACCAGATGTGACTTTCCACATGGTTGTTTAAGAAATGAGAAGCAACTCACTGCACCAGTTTGGGTTAAATAACTTGTCATCAGCTGAAAGATAATCGCTCGTGCAGTAATTATCCAACAGGAGGCTCCTACCTGTTTGCTTAGTTAAATCCAGGCGGTGACTTATTTAGGCTGGGGGGTGTATGACTAGATAATGCCATGAGCTAGAAGGTTCCTCCAGTTACAGATATGAGATCATTTGTTATTAGAAACTCTAGATTTTACTGACAGCTCATTTAAAATGTGTTCAGATCTCTCTTGAGAAGCTTGACAGAAATGTAAAAACACAGTGCCCTCTTGTGGTGGAACAGGGCACAACAAGTATTCAAACCAAAACACGAATCATGGTTTTAGATGGCTAAAAGTTAACAATTTAAAAAATCTAATTCATGTGAAAAAACGGTGTACTTAAAATTACAGTTCTAATTGTTACAATGATGATCTGATTTTGGGTTTGTTTAGAGATAAAACATCAGTTTACACAGAAGAAGCTTTGGGATTTCAAATAGTGCCTGCTTGGCACAGCCAAACAACATCAATTATTACTGATACAAACCTCATTTCCTCCTCTGTCATTCCCCCTGCCTTCTGTCTCAAGTCAGCACTTTATACTTGTGCTTACTGAACACTTTACTAACACTCATAAATTCAAGTTAACCAGACATAAAAGACACACACACACACACACACACACACACACACACACACACACACACAGTTCACTTACTGCATACTCCTCAGGGGTGACCTTCAACACATCAAACACAACTGCATCGAAACTCTTCTTCAGCTCTGAAGATCCCTTATCACTGAGAGACTCTGAGCTGCTGCTCTTCTGGGTGACAAAAACAATAATAACCAATAAGAGATGCTGCTGGAAAAGAAAAGGCGCCCAGATTAGCTTAAATGAAACCTCACCTCAGAGGCTGTTGCAGCGGTGTTGGTGATGCATGACTGGCCATTGGGGAGGTCCATCATTCCCATACCATCTAGCATTGGCAAAGGAGACCATTCATCATCCTCAGTTGCAGTAAAGCCCGTCAGGCTCTCTGAACCAACAAAATGCATGGCAGAGAGAGAATTTGTTACAAGGAATCATGATTATTTTTGCATTCAGCTCTAATAAAAAGTGGTCCAATGATTGTGAGAGCACCATCTGCTGGAAGAAAAAGCTCAGTGCACATTCTGGATTAATGTCTTTATAATAGTGATGCACCGATATGAAATTTTTGGACCGATACGGATATTAAGATCACTGTCATGGCCGATAACCGATGTTTGCCGATACCGGTATACTGACATTAATGCTTCTAAAAATCAGCAGATTTTGTATAGAATGAAAATTATTAAAGCTGAATTTACATTATTATGTACACACAACACACACAGTTATGTTCTGAGATGATTTCATTCACTGTTCACAAGACTAAACAATTACACACCACCCCCCTCACCCTCTGAAACAGGCAAACAAATGGAGACGAGATAGACAAAATATTGGTTATTAATATCGGCCCGGTTTTATTTATCGAACCAATACAGATACGTTAAAAAATGACTAACATCGGCCAGTACTAATACTGATGCCGATTTATTGCGCATCCCTACTTTATAACAACCTGATTAAGTAACTACTCGATAAATAATAATACATTTGAATTTGTGATGCCAATAATTGCACTGACAGGGCTAAAGGAGCCATATGGACGTTCACTTTCACAGCCTGTCATTTGAACGCTATATAGCAAGCAGCACAGAAGGAGATTAGACCTGAGCATCAAGAAAAGATCTTCTGAGAAGGGAGTTTGTTAGATCCACGGCACTAAACGGCTTACTCAACCTCCTGCCACTGAAAAACCACACGGTGTCCTTCACTACACCGTAAACATGATCTGTAGCAAACCTTTACGTGAATGGATCAATTATAAAGTCAAACATTTGCACGTGTTAGCATAAGAATATACAACATTTTGACCTTAAACATTTGACAGCATAACATTTACTTAAACCCATTAATAAGGAATTGTATCTTTAAATGCAAACATATACTGAATGCACATGACAAAATGCTGGATTTTCATTAGTTTCAAAAGTGTGACAATCATTCATTTTTTTATTATTTAGGCACCACTCATGTCTATGCTGTAGTTCATATGCATCTTTTTATTTCTCATTTACTCTATAGTAAATATAATTCAAATCTCCTGATTATAAGTGACAAAATCTGATTAGCATTCATATAAACATAGGCTTCCAGTTAAAATAACATTTTCTATCCTCCCTTTAATGCTTATGATGTCCATATAATATTTACATAGTGTTCAGCACTTAGGGCTTCCATAAAGGTTGTAGAAGTTGCTATACAAACATCAGACTCAATGTTCATAGAAAAAAATAAACAAGACGGATTCATGTGAGTAGTATTATGCTAGGTTTGTTACACCAATTATCTTTGAAAAACGGCTTTCTTTCACAAAAATATGAGCCTTCTGTTAGAAATCGCATAATAACCTGATAACACATTCTTTTAACTTTAAAGGTGCAGTACGTAAGAATATAGTGAGAAAATCCCAAAAGAGTCTAAAGTTTCAGTCATTTTGGAAGGAAGGTTATACTGAAACATATTTTACATCCAGCTGGCTGCTGGGATTGTCGGTTTTTTCCCTTTCAAAACAAAGGAAGGAGGGACGTAACTACTGCTTACCATCAGTGAGTGTGGAGTTGCCATGTCTCCTGCGAGCTAACCCCTACTGCACACAGGAAGCAAAAGCGGTGCGGAACGGCAGCGAAACAGCACCACTTCAAATACAACCCATTATAGTCTGTTGAGTGTAACAAATCAGCCGCGATGCGGCAATTTTCAGAGGTGGCCCAGAAGCAGCACGCCGCGCCTCGTCACTAAGCCGCTTCTGGGATGCATCAATTACCCCAATCGACATAGGGCTAGATAAGAAACGACACACAGTATCAGTGTAAAATCCCCAGTTATTTTCAAAATAAAAGTATTGCAGTGATGCAATTTCATTTATATGAAGCTTACGTGTGACCCAACAGCTTATTTACTCCCAGCATGGTTCCAGAAGTACAGTTGTGTGTTTTCATGGCTTTAATCCTGGCAGTGGAGAGGAACAACATCATATATGTGATTTACTTCTTTTTGGTTTAATGGCGGATTGCATAAACAATTAGTAATCTTTGAAGTCTCGAGGAATCGAGAAGTCGAGCGAGGACTACGGCAGAGAAGCCGCTTCACTGCTGAGACTCTCCCGGTGTGCACTTCAGTGCAGTGATTGTCGTGAGTAAACCGTTCCACCTTTGCTTCCAGTGGGCAGTAGGCGTCATACTGCAGTACCAATAACTGCAATTTGACGACAGCCGACAAAAAGCTCCAGAGTTGTTTATTACAGTTGCAGTAACCAAATTTTAGTACAGGATGTAATTTTTAATTAAATTCTACATTATGCACCTTTAAGACTAATGCTTCAACTACAAACAATGTCAACTAATCATGACTGAAAACAGCTAGAAGATCGGTATTTGCTAAGACACATAACTGAACTCTATAGAGGAAATGTCAAACACTAAAGGCCAGTTAGGGCCTCCCTGGTATACTTCAGAATATGCGCGCGTGCGTGCATGTGTGTGTGTGTGTGTGTGTGCGTGCGTGCGTGCGTGCGTCTAAATGGACTATGCTTTAAGAACCAATAACATCCCTCTGAAGCTGAAAGCTGCCAAACCAAAAGCAAACACCATTACAGTATGTCAACTTGCCTCCAGTTGTTTGACAGCAGACTATAATTGTGCAGGAAGCAATAGCTGCTGTCTGTTTATGAGTCCCAGTCTGTTTATGAAACCCAATATCTGTAATTACATTCCTTCCTGGTCTAATACCTGCACATCTATGCTTCTGAGTAGCTCTGGGACAAACATGCTAAAAACCACTTAGGGGATCCTCCTACAGGCACCACATGCAAGACACACTCAGCTGTTTTTAAATGCAGCGACTGACATGAACATGAGCATGAACATTCATGGACTCACCCATCTTGACTCGTTTAGCATCCAAGAGACAGCAGAGAACGTTTGGCTTGTAGAAGCTAACCATTAGCATTAGCAACTCCACCACACAGCAGAACTCTCAGGTTTATGGGTTTTGTGGAGAGAAAATATCCATGTCACAGAAGAAACAGAGTCAATGGTGGAGTTGTGTTGCTGTTAGCAAACGGAGGCAAGATGTCTGAATATCAGGAACTAAGAGTCCAAATACTGTCGTCTGAATCTCAGCTCTGATGTGACTCACTTCTACATCCTGAAACAGGCATACCCCCCAGGGTACGACTTACAAGGCATTCATTCCTACTAGAGACCACTGCAAATGTACTGATTAAATGAGTGAACCACATGTTCAAGGTGACAAGGAAATGTTTGTAAACTACCACATCTAAATGTCTACAGGATCAGGGCTGCACTTACCAGTTAGGTGTCAGATGTGCATAGTTCCAGGAGTACCGTTGCCTATTCTGAATTCTTCTTTCTACTGAGTCCTGCCTTTCTCTGAGGGAGAGTCCTGTGGTTTGAGTGAAAAAAGAAAGAAAGGATGATTACTCAGGGCTACTCATAGCCACATGTAAGAAATGGACATTTCCTATTACTGATCTGATCTTCCTCCAGGATCAAAAATCCTACTGATATTGCAACTAAATAACAAGAGAGAGAGTTTGATCAATGTGAACTTAAAGTACAATATAGCAGGAAATACACTAGTTAGCTGTAAAAGTGTGACGTATGATGGTGGAGAAAAACAATAATTATCTCACTCCAGCAGCTGCATGTGGCACGGGTTTAGATGTGTTAGGTAGCATGGGACATGTTTTAAAGTTCCTGAAAGATAAAAAACTAGACTTGGAACCAAAATATGAAGCAGGTGCAGCTGAGAGCCTTTTCACACATTCAACTACACCTTCACAATAAAAGCATTCAACTAGAACATTTCAAACAAGAACAGGTGATGCACAAAGCAAACCCCAGTTCAGAAAAGAACACCATCTACCTAGGGATGATACCTAGGGACCATCTACCTAGGGATGATACCTAGGGACCATCTATCTAGGGACGTAATTATGACACAAGATCTTAAGATACTCTTATGTGATCTAGTGTTCTTCTAGGTGGCAGCTATGTCTTGGCTTTGTTTAGTTAATTTTGCACTGAAAATATCCTCACAACTTCACAACTGCATGTGTTTGAGTCCATTAGGGGCCACCTCCCAACTCCCGGGTCTCGAGGTTTGCTACCGATGACTGGGTGCCAGATACCACAGCGGGCCAATGGGGGCATAACAGGAACATATGTTGCTGAGGGATGACGATACACAGGCAACTAAAAGTTACCTACACAAGGGTATGGCTTATCAATGTATGTATGACATCCATAGTGCAGCATTTCAAAATAAATTAAATTATCAATTGTTTAATTGCTTTTAGTGCTAAATGTCTACAAAGAGAGAAAAACTTACGCAGCTATTTTCTAGTTTATGATAAACATGGACTTGTAGACTTGATTGCTAAACCCCGAGCCTACCTCCTTCTTATGTGACATTACATGACCCATAGCAGTCAGTAGGTGTCTCACTACTCTAACAGATAAGAGTCCATGTAAAGAGTTGAAGCTACACAGATCCTGTTGGCATACCAAGCCTTTAGACCTCATGTAGAGGCCAAGATTTCCTCATCTTCGGGTTTTCATTACCACAAAACACAGAATACAATATACAAGTAATTAAACAAGCAATGGGTTAAGAGTTTTACTAAACAAAACCTAAGATGTGTGGGACGAAACTGAAAAAAAAAAGATTCTAACTGAGAAAATGCACACTGTAGGTAGAAAAATAAGCTGGATCACTGTGTGTCAGTGTCACAGCTAAGTGTTGACCTTCTGTTTAGCGAGTGTTGTAAGCACCCACTAGGTAACAACAGGTTTCTGCTTGTCTGCTGTCAGTCCGGATCTCAACCATCCTCAGACTTCACGGCTTCTTAAAGCAGCTCTTGGTGTAAGAGCCATCGGAGCGTGTGTCGTGTTTAATGACATAATTCTACAGAGCTGAATTCTCTGCCTCTTGGGGTCAAAACTCCAGATAACGCTAGGTGGTCAGCTGACAGAACCAGGTGCATGTAGTGATAATGAATGAGTTTATGTTTGAGAATGCAAAAGAGAGTTGTCAAAGTCTTAGTTTGACAATGGATTTGATGGAATAAATGGAGGAAAAACCAAGATGGAGAAGCAGGAAACAGAAAAAGTCATGCTGGAGCCTGTAGGCAGAAGCTGGCATGTCATTAAGCTAAAAGTGACTCATTGAATGCATGGCAGGTGCTGTGAATCAGACCGCTCCGGATCGGCTGCTGCTTCTCCCTCCTATTCGTATTCTGAGATGACCTTTGGCCCAGAACACACTGCAGCTCTCACACACACAACAGCCTTTACCGTCCCTCCTCAGGTGGATTACCACACTAACACTTTATTTTGAAACATTCAGAAATATAAGCGCTTGGATTGCATGATACAGAATATCAGCAATTTTGTCATGAACATGGAAAAACAAATACAGTGTGGGTCACGGAGAACTGAAACATCTGAGAAACAATTATTTTTATCAAATAATTCTCAACAAAAGGTTTGCAGTTTCATCATTTATGAATATGCTGTCGCCATGCCAACACTAAGGCACTGCTTCCCAGGTGGTCATGTGGAGCAGAAACACAACCGGTTTTCATTCAAACTACACCACAACTAAACTCACAAACTACATGAATTAAAGCGAATAGTGTAGTCTTTCTGGAATTGTGGTCCCAAATGACCCCCAAGCTCCCTGACGGTCTATAAATGCTCACATGAGAGTGAGACATGTTCAGCATTCAACATGAAGAGAGCAGTGGTGACAGCCCTGCCAGTCGCAGTTGGCGGCACCACATTAGACACCTAACAGTCCTGTGAGCCTCGCGTCACACAAATCTGCGCCCGCTGTGAGCGAGAACAACACACATGTCCTCAACAGCACACTCAAATTCATTTTAAATGAATGCATTGATTTTATCCATCTTTGCTTCAGGATGAAACGTTCAGTGGCTTCTCTTTACCGTATAATGAGAGCACAGTTAGGTCATGAGCTTGCCGAGCAAATGCTTGATGTGTTTTGTTAAAAATGGAAAAGAATGCTGCAAATGCACCAAAGTCAGAGAGGCAAAGTGGGTCAGAGTGTTGAGCTGAGTGGTGAGGGATGTGACAGCCCATTGAGCCGAGTTCCATCTTCTTCTCTTTAGTGTACAGAGT
This sequence comes from Nothobranchius furzeri, assembly GCF_043380555.1. Lineage (NCBI taxonomy): Eukaryota > Metazoa > Chordata > Actinopteri > Cyprinodontiformes > Nothobranchiidae > Nothobranchius > Nothobranchius furzeri. The sequence continues at coordinate 47,369,135 of NC_091748.1, forward strand.
AGACAAAAACACACACACACACACACACACACACACAATATCCAATAGAAAAATATTCTTGTTCCACTATGTATGTATAAGAATAACATTAAATGAATAAATGACAAAGAAACAAACCTGAGACAGACTCATTTATGACCAAAACTCACCACAGCAGGATTTGGTTTTAAAGCGACAGTGTGTATTTGTCGTTGCAAGCAAGCAGTATTTTTGTGTTTGAGTAACACATTACCAATGGATGCCCATTAGGGTCAAAAATCCATTGAAGCATAACCTCCAACAAATTGAAAGCACATCAGACTCCCTTTCATCACTGGCAATGAGTGAAGCAGGGGCGGATTAAGAACTGAAGAACATCCGGGGCTTAACACACGCACATACACGCACGCGCGCGAACACACACGCACACACGTGACACGCACTAGTCAATATCATATATATTTGTCTTGTACCACATACTTTTTAATCTGAAGCTACATATTAAGCATTTTCAGGGCAGAGTATTGTTCCTGTTAGTGTTTAGTGTGAGATGATAGTAAATATTCCCTTTCTTTCTCCAACAACTTTACCTGATAAGCTAACTTTAGGCAAACCAGCAGCACAACAAATATTTTCAAATAAGACTCACAAACCTGAGTCAACACCAGTCTCATCAAAGCTGGGGTTCTGTTGTTGTACTTTTGGTCTAAAAACGTCCTTACGTCCATCTTCACTCATGCGTTTCAGGCAGAGAGTGTAGAAGAAGCCGGCTGCTGAAGGGCTTCTTCTTCAGTGGTGGAGGCTTAGGCAGGCTGTATACAAACTACTGCCAGCTGCGCCCTCTCTGTTGGACTTTGGTACTGCATGTTACTTCCGCGATTTAGATCCGGGGCTTCAGCCCAAGTAGCCGGGCCTAACGCCGCCCCTGGAGTGAAGAGGTAAATGTGTATGGATGGTGAGTTTTTTACCATTTGGTACGAATCAGTAAATGCATTTTGTCCTCACGGGCTCCCGTAGAAGGAAACACGGCATCTAATATGGTGCCGCCCACAGAGTTAGACCCGCTCCCATGTATTTATTTAAGACCTAATTTTTATGATTGTATGTTACAAAGCTGCCAATATTTTTCAACAACTGGACATCATTTAATTCATTTACAACAACATTTTGATGGACATTTGAGATTAACAATAAAAACTACTCAAAGCCACCCATTAATATTAAACAACAACATTAAACAACTGCCACCACCAGTGTTCCCAGTTCACTTTAATCTTTAAAACAGGCCTTACATCCCATAGGAGCCATTAATCACCACCTGCGAGCTGGTCACGGTGTTCCCTGGGCTCTCATTGAGCCTCGCGGGGAGAACACTATTGATCTGGTGCTAAGAGGAGTCAGGCTGATAACACACACACGCTTGCTAATAGCACATACATACAGTAACAGCTGCATGCCACAGCAGTTCAATAAATGCTGCTTTCAATCAGCAGGTTAGCTGTTAAAGCAGAGGTTGGTGGCACTGCCTGTGGAGCAACAGGTGTGTGTGTGTGTGTGTGTGTGTGTGCGTGCGTGCGTGCGTGCGTGCGTGCGAGAGAGAGAATGTACATGTTGTGGAGGGAACATGACCGACGGCCCCTTCACACCATCACTTAACATGCCGCTGATGTTCCGCCTCCTCTGAAGGTCAATAAGGAGATAACAGCTCCACAGTAGCTCAAGCCGTAGACATGAATATAAACATGTTTACATACATGACTATTAGGGATGTGTATTGGTGAAATTCTGGCGATACGATACGTATCACAATACATGGTATGGTATGTAAATTCTTCCAAAAATTTGATGCACAATTTTTGAATATCGATATAATATAGCAGGAAAAAAATATTGTAATGTATTGCCGTATCAATATTTTCTTACATCCCAAATGTCTATGGCTCAAACCAGCTGAGGGGGAACACTTTTCCCACAACCCCGTGTGAAGAAGACTGACAGCAAAAGTCCACAAATAAAAGCACTTTTATCTATGAAATTTTTTTTTTTTTTTTTTTTTTACATTTTTAAGTGGTAGCGATTGCAGGAGGCTGTGCAACAGACCATTCCACAACAAGCTGCTTTATCAACGCCAATCTAACAAACCAGTCAGGTTTGATTTAAGGAAATTAAATATTTTGCCAGAGAAGGCCCAATGAAGTAAGACAAGCTTTGAATCAACAATGTAACATTTTAAATTTGTTTAAAACAAAATAAAAAAGCAAAGCTTTTCAGATTATTGGATGGAGTGCAAATAAAATGATTGAAAAAAGAATCAATGAATCTCACTATTGACCAGAAACAAGGACATTTATCATGTTCATTAATTTCATCATACAGTGTTATCTCCCACCAGTAAAAGGTGGCAGTTTTACAATCTCAAACCACTGAACAGTTTAATTAAACGTCTAAATTAATCAATGGATCTGTGACTGATCAACTTTAGAAGCATCCCCAAATCAAGATGGGAACCTACCTTAAGAAACACGAGGATGGCAACAACTCACGCAGCTTCTCTGTGTTTTACATAGAGAAAATGTGATGCAATGGTACATTTAGAGATCCTGATCCCAATTAACCCAATCATGTTGAATGCTGGCTTATTTCAATCAAAGGCTGGTTTTTCATGCTTCTTATTATGACTGACAGTCCATTAATCGACAACAAAACAGAAGACTTCCAGTTTTGTGCTTAAGACACAATTTTTAGGTAAATTTCATCCTTTTTAAAGCAAATACAACCACTAAAAGTATTAGCTTGTTTTTGCTGAGGACTATGCACACACCCGGTGAACCAGATTACATCCAGTAGCTCCTGCCCCTCAGCAGTAGAGCCTGTTAGCAGGAAGAGTTGACAACGGCATTATACTGTCTTAGAGTTGGAGCATACTTTTTATTAACCAACAATATAATTTAGTTATTTTACAACTTGACTGAACTGTAGACTTCTGCACTCTGTAGCAGGGTAGTGTGCTGACAGCTGAAACCTTCTGAAGACATGTAAAAAAAAAAAAACAGACTTAAAGATGGGCGCCTTTTAAAAGAAAACAAGTCGTTCACAAATAACAAGCCTCCACTTGTCTGACCGAAATTGTGAATATGTACTCATCAGAAACGCCAATACAAGCATCAAGTATCTGTCTGGTACTTCACTCGTAAAAGTACTCCAATACCACCTTACAGTAACCTCACAGCGGCTGACTCAGGAGAAGGTTAAAGTTGTTTTCACGGCTCTCAAACCTTCCCGATAAGTTTGGTTTGGTCAAAGAATCTGTAAGAAAGGGGTGATTGTGACTCCTGAAGCAGTAGCATGTTTCTTTAGCAGCTACAGCAGAAACAAATCAATCACTGATTAATGGTGGATTATTCTACATGAATAGGAGCTTCAGAGTAAAAGGCATAAGTCTCAAATTGTGAGGACCGGTTACAACATCTGTCTGAAGAGAAGACAGTGACTACTACTGTAAGGAAAGCCGTCATACCACATAATCAAATGCACTCTGAAATGTGCTATGATGATAATAATAATGCATTGAACTTATATAGCGCTTTTCTAGACACCCAAAGACGCTGTCACACACTCTCACATTCACACACTGCTAGTGATGGTAAGCTACTTGTAGCCACAGCCGCCCTGGGGAGGTCTGACAGAGGCGAGGCTGCCATTTGGCGCAGTCGGCCCCTCTGACCACCACCAACACAGGCAAGTTGGGTGAAGTGTCTTGCCCAAGGAAACAACAGCAGGATACCCCTGGCGGGAGCTGGAATCGAACCCATGACCCTCCGATCATGAGGCAACCCGCTCTACCACCTGAGCTACTGATGCCCCTATGATGAGTCTTTTGCATATATACTGGTTGACTGGTGTCATTTTCCCACTCAAGGACTCCTCTTGCTATGACGTTGGATCCAAACGTTTCACATTTATTTAGGTTGTCCAGTTCTGTTTTTAGTTATTTTTGCATCATGATCAGATTAAATGACACACAACTCTTTTTTAATATTTATTTAATATTTTCAATTCAATGAAAAAAAAAATCTTTGGAATGGATAAAATTTTCTGTTTGGGATAAACTTGGGATACAATTGGATTGTGTCTGGCATTTATCCCTCTGTGGCGTATGATTCTGTTTGTTTGATGTATTGTTGATTTTAAAAAGGACCTCTATTTCCAGGCAGTAATGTGGAGGCTGTCTGCATTGTGGGGTGTGATTGTGCTTTTTTTAGATGCCTTCCTTGCTTTTTCCCAAGTTCCTCCTCAACCCCCACAGCTCTATGTGCTGATAATTAGAGCTCAGGCTTTACAGAAAGGCTGCTGAGGCCTGTCCCCACTTCTGTCTTTTCTTCTAACACCCCCCCCAGTGACAGACACACTTGGTATGTGCAAGTTTCACAACACCAACCCAACAATCACTTCCCTGTAGCCCAGCTTCACCCTAGAGCTCAGAATACGCTTTGAAGTTAATTTATAGGATTTAAACAACGGCTATTGTGGGTCTATTACAAAGTCCCACTGGTTTCAGCACCAACATCCGTTTCATCAAATGAACCAAAAAAGGAGGCTATGGTGCCAAGTTTGAGAGAAGAGGCATGAGGCAGGGCTTTGGAGCAGCAGTCCATCGTGTGTATGCAGGGCACTGGTTTAAAGGTGTGTGTGCGTGTGCGTGCGTGCGTGCGTGCGTGTGTGTGTGTGTGTGTTGGCTTCCGCTAGATTTGTGGCCCAAATGTGAGCAGGCAGGCAGCACAGCCAGAGTTCAACCCTGCTGCAGAGGCCCGGGTGACCTGAGCACAGTATCAGATGAATATGGGGAAAAGGAAAAAAGAGAGAGAGAAAGAGGAAGCAGAGGAAGAGTGGTGCTGGCAGTGGCACTATTGTTTGGGGTCATTCTTTGCACGGGCTAACAACAAGGAAAAGGCAGGCCAACAATTGCAGAGCAACAGAGCAGTCAGTCAGAGCAGCAATGTTTAGAGGAAACCGATATGATCTCTATGTCTTCCTCTATGAGTCTCTGAGGATTGGTACAATCGGACCCACACCAAGAGCGACTCCCGTAGGCTAAATGCAAATCTGATGCTTTCAGAAAAGGTTTGAAATATTGGGGGAAAAGGCCGTCTAAACTTATGTTCACATGTGTAAACAAGTACGTTCACACTGCGGGCAAAAACACATCAAATCTGATGTCTGATTGTTTTTGTGACAGTCTGAACAGCACAGATCCAATTTTTTCAAATCCAATCCAGATCACATGGTACTGAATCCCATATTTCTATCATGTTTTTGAAAGCGACTTCAGTCTGAACGGTCATGTTGCATTAAATCCGCCTCCTACGTCACTGAGCCAGCAAACATAAGCGCCGTGTCTTGACGTTCCTGAGGAGAAGTGCTGACAGAAGGATTCAGATGTCTGAACATCCTGTCAAGTTTTGGAATTAACATTACGGGAGAGCGGGGAGCAAAGCGTCTCTCTGGCCTCTATGAGAGTGGAGGTAGGAGAGGGGGGTTTCTCCATGAATGAAGTTAAAATGGGACTTTTCAGGGAATACCAACATGGGGAAAAAGCAAGAATAAAGAGTAAAATAGTTCATTGATTTTAGAATTGTTTCCAGTCCAAAACGGGAAACTTGACAAGTGTGATCCTGTAATTGAAGCCCTTCACATCACAACTCCACCTCACCTGGTTCAGACTCCACTGAGTGTGTTGTGTGGGACATCTAGTCTTTTTCTGCACGTGGACCGCTTTGGGGCCATGAACCGTTCACACTGGAAAGTGTTTGGTTTTGCATTTCAGATGTAATGTGAACAACCACACTAATTTTTTTTTCTCAACAAAAAAAAAAAAAAATCGGAGCATGAAGACCTGCAGTGTGAACATAGTTAAAGATGAATGTGTGAGGGGTTTAAAACTCCTGCAGAACAATGAGACCTACATACCGCTGATGCATCATGTTATGATGGCAACTATGAAATCCTACCAGATTGTTTAAAAAACAAACCTAACCTGATGTAATCAGGGTGGATAGTTAGGCTGCAAATCATTTAACCTTTTACTCCTTTGGGTCACAATTCAGTTCCTGATTCCATGGTGTGCCAAAGAAGAAATAAAGTATAGTGTACACAACTTCGCATTTCATAAAGTTTTGAACAGCATAACAAAAATGTAACCATTGTCCCATTTAGGGTTGTCACGGTAACCGGTGTGGCGGTAAACCCCGGTAAAAAAGTTGACAAAAATAATAACAGTCTTGTTTTAAAAAAAAACATATATTATCTCGGTGGATTACCGTGGCTGCGGTGTAGGCGCGTTGACCCTTACCAGCCACCGTATCATCTGCTGAAGTTGCCGGCGGCACATGCGCACTTTGTTGTTTACAACCAAAACTTTCTTGAAGCTAAAGCTGAAATAATGGCCAAAGGAGACGGCAGCACTCAGGACATTTATTATCCCTCAGAGAAGACCAATCAGATCTTAGATCAGGTGAGAGCCAGGCGTTTCCTGTCATCCCCTAGGTTTTGCAGCCGGTGGAGAGCAACTGCAGCGCCTTGCTCCAAAATCTGCGGCCGCCTTGATCTCACAAGGTTATCGTTGCCTACGTATGCATGATGATGTCAGAGAAAGTGGGCGTCAATTCGGACACTAACCGGCATGCACTGCTCACCGATCACTGCTGGTCTAATCTGCGCATAAATGGCTCATCTCGAACACAGCCAATGGCTCGAGTACAGCAAAGCGGAGTTGGTGATGTACTGGGTTGTATGCCGGAAGTATGTGACGACAAAATAGAGTTTTGTTGAGGGAACAAACAAATTCAAACTAGAATACGTTATTATGTTTGTGAATGTGTACAAAATAAAGGTTTATTACATTTAAAACGGTTCAGTTGTTATTTTGACTCGTTTTGGCAGCTGACCAGCGGGGCCGGTAGATTCTTGGCGGGGCCGGTAAATATTCAGAGTTACTGGCCCGGCTGGCCCGTTGGTTTTGAAGTTAATGTCCACCCCTGTGATTAGAAGGCTACTGGAGTACTGAGTATCATCTGATCTAATGTTTTTAAAATGATGATATCAAACAGACAAAAAATCAGAAGTTATGGGCAAATATTGGTATTTTAAAGACTAAAGGGGAAAATTGTAAACTAATAAAAAACATAATTACAAAATAACACATTTTAGGCTAAATTTAGACACAAACTGAGGACAATATTTTCCTGATATACAGGGTTTATTTAGTTGTCTGAAAATGTAACACGTTTAAAAAGAATACCGCGATAATTTTGGTCACAATAACCGTGAGGTTAAATTTTCACACCGTGACAACCCTAGTCCCATTATCAAAATTAGACTTGTCTTCTTTTTTAAATTTTGTCTGAGCTTCTTATTTCTGATGGTAGAATTCCAAATGAACATGAGGCTGGCTGACACACATAAATTATCTGGAACTCCTCGCGGTCTTTCTGGCCCTGAGGCGCTTCCTGCCTTTTCTCTCCGGCCATCATGTCCTAGTGAGAACAGGCAACACCACGACTGTGGCTTATATAAACGGCCAGGGGGGGCTGCGCTCCATGCGGTTACACACGCTGGCACGCAGACTGATCCTGTGGTGCAGCAGGCATCTCCTCTCAATCAGAGCCACCCACGTCCCGGGTGTTCTGAATCGGGGGGCGGATCTGTTGTCCAGAGGGACACCCCTGTACGGGGATTGGAGCCTGCATCCAGCAGTGGTGGAACAGATTTGGATCCGGTTCGGCACAGCCGTAGTGGATCTTTTTGCCTCCAAGGAGAATGCTCGGTGTCCTCTGTTTTTCTCCCTGCGCGACCGAGACGCTCCACTCGGCGTAGACGCGCTGGCGCACGACTGGCCACGGGGACTGCTTTACGCTTTTCCCCCAGTGGCCCCGATACCACCCACCTTGCTGAGGGTACGAACCCAGCGCCACACTCTCATTCTGGTGGCCCCATACTGGCCAGCCATGCATTGGGTGGCGGACATTTTCCAGCTCCTGGAGGGCCAACCTTGGAAACTGCCGCTTCGCAGGGACCTGGTGTCCCAAGCGAGAGGCTCGATCTTCCACCCTCATCCAGAACGGCTGGCCCTGTGGGCCTGGCCCCTGAGGGGTGCGGGCTAGTGTCAGCAGAGCTGCCCCAGGCCGTCATTCGAACCATTCAGAATGCTAGGGCCCCCTCCACTAGGTCCCTATATGACTGTAAATGGAGGGTGTTTGAAGCCTGGTGTCAGGGTAGGGAGGTCTCACCCTTCCAATGACCGGTGAACGTCATTCTGTCTTTCCTGCAAGACTTGTTGGATGGGAAGAAGGCTTTCTCCACCATTAAAGTGTACCTAGCAGCCATTTCCGCCCGTCACTTGGGTTTTGGGAAGAAATTGGCAGGTCAACACCCCCTGGTGTGTAGCTTCATGAGGGGCTTCTACCTGTGTCTCGACCCCTGGTGCCCTCATGGGATCTGTCCTTGGTGCTGTCGGCCCTCTCCGGGCCTCTATTTGAGCCTATGGACGGCCTGGACCTTAAGATCCTGTCTCTTAAGGTGGTGCTACTCCTGGCTTTGGTATCTACAAAGAGAGTTAGTGACTTACAGGCTCTCTCTGTGCACCCATCCTGCACCCAGTTTGCACCAGGCGACATGAAGGTGTCCTTGAAGCCCAACCCTGCCTTTGTGCCTAAGGTGGTGGGCTCCTTTTCTCCTATTATCTTCACAGCTTTCTACCCACCGCCCTTCTCTCCTGAGGAGGAGCGGTTGCACAAACTGTGTCCGATTTGCGCGCTCAAGGAGTATGTGAATCGGACGGAGAACCTTCGCAGGGGGGACCAGCTTTTTGTGTCATGGGGTGGGCCTCGTAAGGGGAAACCCGTCACAAAGCAGCGGCTTTCCCACTGGATTGTGGAGGCTATTTCTATGGCTTACTCCTGTCAGGGCATTCAGGCACCTGTTGGGCTACTAGGGGCCTGTCTGCCTCTTGGGCCCTTTTTCGGGGGCTGTCAATCCAGGAGATTTGTGCTGCAGCAAGTTGGGCTTCTCCACTTGCATTTGCACGCTTCTATAAGCTTGATGTTTCGGTCCCTGCAATGACTCACACGATTCTGAGTGTGGGGTCTTTGGCGGGCCAAGACGTATCCCTGTAGGTTGGTGATCGCTGGATAAGCTGTCTGGCAATACGGGAGTCTCCATATCCCATAGTGAGACATCGAAATGAATGTTAAGAAAGAGAACTTTAGGTTACTGTCGTAACCCCGGTTCTCTGAGTAACATGAGTGAGATGTCTCACCAGACAACCCTTCTTGCTGGGCGAAGCGAGAAGAGGTGTTTATCTTGAATCGTGCGTGCGTGGGGACGCTTGCTACTTATAGTAGCAGGGGACGCGTACGTCACGGTCACTGGCCAATCAGGATTGGCGTATTGAGATAAGTGCTTCTGAGGAATCCGCGGAGGGGCGTATCCCATAGTGAGCCATCTCACTCATGTTACTCAGAGAACCGGGGTTACGATAGTAACCTAAAGTTTTTATCTTTTTTAGTTTAGTCTTGTTCAGCACCTTGGTGACATAATATATGTCTGTAAAGTGCTTTTATAAATAAAGGTGATGATGATGATGTAACAGCATCTTTAAAAAATCCATTTTAAAGAATCTGCTGTGTTTTAACTTGGGCTGCTACATAGAACAAAACTTGTGGTGCAGTCAGCTGCTTGTGCAGAGCAGACTTTTAGCTTATACAAGAATCTCCAGTTAAATAATCAAGCATGTTTTTGGACAGTGGATGAAAACCTGAAGAAAACCCACATATTAACAGGGGAGAACAAACCCCAAACTGATGAGATTTGCACCTGTGACCTTCGTTCTAGTGACCTGCAACACTGCAGCTCAAGACATTTTACACCACCATAAAATGTTTAAATACTATCCATAATGAAATGGCCCTGGTATGTTATTGCACTTAACTGGTTGCAAGAGATCAATAGCTGAAGAAGACATCAGACCGATACTTTGGGTTTTACAAGGCATTATTGTATGGTTTGTATTGCTGTGTGTATCACTTCTATTTTACTGAAGAAAAACCTGGTTTTCCCAGGACTAGATACTGGGGGGTTAGAGGGAGTAACAGAAATTGCATGCTGCAGCTTGAAAAACTGAACAATAAAGCTAAGGAACAGGAAAACACCCAGACAAACACCTGCAGCCCACAATGCCTTCATTTATGGACACGACAAGCTATGAATATCCATGCACAGGAAAGCGGCTAAAGCGGAAACTTGACAAATCCTGGTTGAATAAAATGAATCCTTTCATACAAAAGGAAGGACAGAAGCTGTTATTGTTCCTTCAACCAACATTTTATGTCAAAAGTACATCGACACAGTTTAAAGCATGATACGTTTTCAGTTGGAGGTGAAAAGCATTTCATTTAGGTCAAAATCAAAAAAGGGACTAAACAATAATGTCATTAAAGAGCAAGTAACGCCTACATTTACTTTTTTTGCTGATAACCTGTATAGATGAGTGTCTAATGGTGCTGTACACATGTGTAATCATTAGTGTGGCAGTTTAGTGCTGCTGCAGAATCTGTCTCTGCTTTTCTGCTGAGCGGCAAGTCTTGTGCGGATGCTCTCCTCAACAACTCGTTTTTGGACTTAGAAACTCCGACGGCACACGTTGGGGTCCGCCAGGCGACGCCTCTTTCAGAAGCGTTATCCTAAAAGGAAGTGTGAATGAAATACGTCTCCACCCATGCATTGACCCTCACTTTAAAGCGGCAGTGTGTAGTTTCCTGTCGCTAGGGGGCAGTACATACATTTCAATGTTTTAGACATCACTGTGACTGTCGCTAGTTTTTAAAAACATCACGGTAAATGTTGTTACCTGTGGAGCAGCAAGCATGCGACCTCTGTGTGACTCCTCAGACTTCGATGGTCCTTTAGTTAATTCAATCGAGAGAATGGCCGTGTTCGAGATGAGCGAGTATTGCGCAGATTTGATCACTGGTGATCACCGGTGCATGCGAGTTAGATTTGTGTCCGACTTAATGCTGACTTGCTCTGATGTCACGCCTACGTAGGGAGATCAAGGCGGCCACAGATTATGGAGCACGGTGCTGCAGTTGCTCTCCACCAGCTGTAAAACCTAGGGCACGACAGGAAATGCCTGGCTCTTGCTTGATCCAAGATCTGATTGGTTCACATTTTGATCCAAACATCTGGTGGTAGAATGCTGAATGTTACACATGTATTCTGTAAATCATGTTACGTTGATGATGACAACTATATAGGCCATAAAGAGAAATGTTTTTGTTTCAAACAGTTTTCTTTTGTCACATTTCCCAACAATCTACAGCTGATAAGTTACTTATTTTTACAGCCATATCTTCATATGCACATGTCTACAATATATGATATCCACAAGCATGTGAGGATGTGTTTCAGTTGCCAACAGGCACCAGAATTTTACACCATTATGAACGCTATGGTGATATCTTCAGCCATCATCACCCGCAAGCTACATGAAATCTGTCTGACTTAAACGCCGGCTTTCAGTTGTCCGTCTGCTCTCGTCTCTTTTCCATGCGAGGCGTTGCCCATCTCGAACAAGGACAACGCAATGCCAGTTGTTTTCTGGTGCTGTACTTTCCGGAACTGCTCGGGGTCCTGCGCCTGCCGATGACATCATCATACTACGGCAATACTGCTCAGCTAAAATATATTCCATCTCTTTTACGACTCTTTTCTTTCACATTGGTTTTGTAAAGAGTTTAGAAGTTTTGTTGTTAAATTTGTTTCGTACTATCTAAACGTTTTCAAACGTAATGTAACTTCAGTAAGTCATACGCCTAACCTATCATCTAGTGTGACGTCATCAAAAGGCGCAGGACCCAGAGCCAGCCAGAAGGGAATATGGCATCTCCTAACGACGCTAGACCCGCGCCCTATGTACTTTAGACTCGTTTTTTTTTTTTACGATTTAAAGTTACAAAGTCGCCAATATTTTTCAATGGCTGGACATCATTTTATTAATTTTCAACATTTCGATGGGCATTTCCAGATATTAAAAGGTAAAATTACACATTGGCACTTTAAGTGGTAGAATAAATTAAAAACAAAAAGAAAAAAAAACAGTTATCCAGTGCAGAAAGAACAAAAATGCTACACTGGATTGTTTATGTTTATGTTTATTCATTTAGCAGACGCTTTTATCCAAAGCGACTTACAATTTATAACCTATAGGGCATGTTGTGATCTGTGGAGGAAACCGGAGTACCCGGAGGAAACCCACGCATGCATGGGGAGAACACGCAGCTCCACGCAGAAAAGCTGCAGCTGAGTTTCGAACCTGCAACCTTCGTGCTGCGAGGCAACAGTGCTAACCACTGCGCCACCATGCAGCCCATGTAGCTTTAGGTACAACAAAGTTTCTCCAGAAACTTCAGGAATCATTTTTACCTTCAACCTGAAACCAAATACAAAAAAGTACCAAAAAGATGCTACCCCCATGTGTGAAGGTATGATTAGCTTTACTGGCATTTTTGAGCTTCTAATTAAGAGCCAAGTTTCATTAACCAGAAAATAGTTTTAGACCAGAATTGAAGTTACTTTGAACTTGCATAACCGAGATAACAAGCTGCTTTTGCGCTTAAACTCAAGTTAGCACACACCAAGACAATCCATGAAAATGCATCACCACATACCATGGATGAGTCTGCTGATTGGTCAGACTTAAAAACACAAGTCTGAGCTAGTTCAAGAAAAGGTTTAACCTTCGGTCTCAAAGCTATAAAAATAAACTATAAAAGCTGAGTTCCACAACAAATTAAAAAACAGGCTGTTTATGAACACTTGAGTGATTTTATGAATGGAAAATGTAGTCATCTGGCCCAATATCAGTGAGGCAATGTATCTTGTTGATATTAAAAGCCCTCTGTTCACTTTCAGCAAGCTAGGAGCTCATCAGTAGGTACTGACGTAAAATGAATAAAAATCAGAAAATGAACTAGAGCTCAGAACAAACAGGCTTAAGACCAAAGGTGTTGAAATGCCTTAGGAAATAGGGTGAGAAGGAGAGCCAAAAGGGCATCTATACCTTAACCTAATTAAAAGGCACAGGAGCAACACGCCCATGAGGAGAGACATTTGCACTGAGTGATCACTGGGTCAGAGATCACAAAGGAGAAAAATAGTGCTGAAACCAGGAAATGGTGGTAGATAAACATGACAAACAAGGACGACAAACGTAAAATGTTCGACTTATTGACAGGAAACAACAACAAAAAGTGCCTAAAGCAGAAAGAGGAGCAGAGACTTTGCCTAATTTGGCCTTGACTGTCTCCCTTACTAACATGAAGGGGGTTAGGAATCCCATCAGATAGCAGCAGCAGCAGAAGACTGAAGCTTTCATCTTTCTCTAACCATACAGAACAATGTTACAGTGTGCTGGGTGTGGGTGTGTATCACACAGATAAAGGGAGAGAGGTCGAGTCTCCGGCGAGTGGAAGAAGAGCAACAGCTGAGACTCCAGAAACGGCTGTATCTTTTCACAGGCCTCCCCCCCATGTCCCCCGTTCCCGTTCTCCCTCAATGAGCCCCTCACACCCTTCTTCTGATGATCCTCTCCCACTGAGGACGATGGCCAAGAGTCTGCGGCGTCCATGTGCACTCACACACACACACACACACGCACACACACACGCGGATTAAAACTTGAAGCTCCAAGTTACTGGGCTAGGATGAGCCTCTGTTCTCTCTTGAGGACGCGAGTTGGCAGACCCATGTGCTACAAAACATTCACCTCCGGACTAAAAATAGGAGACGTCGTTTCCTGCAGCAATGTCATCCTCTTTCTACAGTTTACAGTGAAACATTCAAATAATCTTTTCAGTTACGAGAAATCAAATAAAGGCCCGTTAACCGAGTGTTTCTAGGAGCTTTTCATCTCCAGAGGCAGACTTTCACTAAATCTGAACTTCATTTCAGTAACAATGCTTCAAATTTACAATAAAAAACAAGAAATTTAACCAACTAAATCCTTCTACTGACTGTTGGTGATGTGCAATTACACAGCATGTGTGTACAAGCTTCTGGCTGCCAGTCGAAACCTAACCTGTGGGAAACCTGACAAAAGACAACAGGAAACCCCGTCTCAGCCACGCAGGTCTAAATGGATTACCTGAGATGGAACAAGGGAACACATCTGCCTGATATGTGAATCATCGCCATTTATTTTTTAGAAAGGAGCCGGAGACCCAAAGGAAAGACAAACAGTTGAACAGGTGGTGGTGGAGGTGTGTGAAACCTTGTATTCCGTGTGCCTGAGGTCTAAAGGATCCCAGTGAACCAGACACCAGCTGTGAATCGGGGTTGAAAGTGTAAGAACAAAAGGGTTATTGGGGCAAAAAAATAAAAGAAAAAGATTAAAAGGGAAAAGCGTTAAAGTGATGTTTCTCCGTCTGTGATTTATTGTTGTTGGCTAAATGCTGGAGAGGGTTACAAGTTTCCAAGACATAGTCGGTGTTAACCCTAGCCAAAGACGCAGAGCTGAGACAGACGGGTTGTGCACTGGTAAACCAAAGACACTTGTCTCTTGTCTGACAGACCGGTGGATCAGAACAATGTGTAGGGGAAGTGGAAGGGTGAGGCGTCTGTCTGTTTATGTTAAGTTCAGCTAGAACATACAAATTCTGCCTTTGAAGATCAAAACAGCTAAAGTCTCAGTGTTTTACTTAAAGAATATGGTTTGATGCGGCAAACTTCTGCAGAGTTTAGGAATGGAGTTTTTCTAGTGATTATTACTCATTATATTAATGTGGCCAAAGCCAATATTACTTGGGCAGTTCGTTTAGAAGAACATTAAATTGCAGCGTTAACCAACATGTCTGCACTTTTCCTTTGCCAGAATCCAACCAGACGAAGCCCGAGTTAAATTGAGTAGGTTTATATTCACCAGACACTGTTGGCATTCAAGATGCTGGGAACATAATAGCATCACACAGTTGCTGCTGATTCATCAGCTGCACGCGCAAATCTTCAATTCTACCATATATCAAAGGTGCGCCAATAGCTTCACTCAGGCTGAACAAAAAATTACAATATCAGAGATTGGAAAAACATTGCCTGGTTCGGTCAGTCTCCATATAAACTTCAACATCAGAAAGCATGGATGCATCCTGACTTGCATCAGCGGATCATGCTTCTGGTAACTGTTCTTTTGCTCTGCTCGCCACTTTATGGTCAGTTTGTTTGGAAGATGCTTTTATTTAAAGAAACTTAGACAAGATGCGAACCCATCCATCGTCTGATGGTTACATGTCACAAAGCTCAGATAGTCTATAATTGGTTTCTAGAACTCGGTGAGTTCAATGAACTCCGGTTATACTCTGCAGACTTTAATAGAGATTATTTGAAATGTTGTTGTCTTTATCTAGAACCAGTCTTTCCATTCTACTATGAACTTCAACATCAACAAGACATTCATCCACACAGCTGCTCCTCATTGGACAGTTTCGGTTTTGTTTTCAATCTATGCTTGTAAACCCTAGAGATGGTTGTGGTGGAAAATCCCAGTAGATCAGCAGATTTCTCAAACCAGCCTGTCTGGCAAAGACAACCATGCCACAA
The DNA here is from genome assembly GCF_043380555.1 of Nothobranchius furzeri. NCBI lineage: Eukaryota > Metazoa > Chordata > Actinopteri > Cyprinodontiformes > Nothobranchiidae > Nothobranchius > Nothobranchius furzeri. Next base: position 47,384,759 of record NC_091748.1, read on the forward strand.
TCAAAGTCCCTTTAATAAACTTTCTTCCTCATTTTATTACTCGGATCAAACTTCAAGCCACCTCCCCCTCCTAGATGCATAAATGCATTGAGGTGTTGCCAGGTGATAAGTTGATTAGCAATTAATCTCAACAAGCAATTGAGCAGGTGAACCTAATAAAGTCTCCTGCGGGAGTACAATTCTTGTGAAAGAAGCCACATTTGCAGGGTAATTCAATTCTAATGTATATAAAAAGGTACATACAAATTCAAAAACACAACTCTACTCAAACTGTGCTTTAGACTTGTAAATCCATTGTGGTAAACCATTCACACTCTGATGCAAAACTGTTATTTCACACAGAACGACAACCAAACAGCTGATCGAACCTTGCTTCCTGTTGATTTTTAAAGACACCACCAGCCCTACAAGACCTGAAACAAACCATGTAAATGCAGAATGTCAGAGAAGATGAAAAAGCAGCTTTATCAGGTAAAAGCATACAGATGTGCCTCCTGGTTTAGAGCATGTAACGTTAGACACTGACTCACTTAACACTCTACTGACTGAGTAATTAATTTCCAGCAATTTATCAAAAATATCAAGTGGTAGATCAACTCTGATAGACATAGGAACTAAGAATAACCCCTTCTTTCCACTGGAGCCGTCAGCAGCACGTTACTGCAGCAGCACATCATAGCTGCTGATAGGAACCGCTGTGGTCAACAGAACCTTTTCCACTGGAGCCGTCAGCAGCGCGAGTCGGTCACGTCTCAGGAGCAGCATGTCACGGTCCTTACGCGCCGGTTCTATTTTCTACGCGCGACGCCTCTGAAACGGGTCAAGTTCGACATTTTTGGGGACGGAAAGACAGGAAATCGGACGCGGAAACGGAGCGAAGCTCCCGAGATTTTCAGAATAAAGAAACGTACTTCCTTCCGGTTGCTTTACTTTAACAAAAGTTACTAACTGTGCGGCCCCGTGAGAAGTTATCACCTAGCTAGCGGTCTCCTTTGTTTTTCAGGTCCGTATTGGCGATTATAAAACGGACAGAACATAAAACACAAACCTTTTGGAGCCATGTTGTAGTTTTCTCCTGCTTGTTGTTGTGTTTACTGACAAAGTCACTCGTGTGACTTCCTGCTCGGTCGGTGACAGCTGCTCCCTTGCTGCTTCGCGTCTCGTGGGAAGGGCCAGGCAGCAGCTTACGCGAGCAAGACGTGCTGCTGACGGCTCCGGTGGAAAGAAGGGGAATGAAACAAGAAGTGGGGATTTGTGATGGTGAAAGTTTTAATGTTGGATGTAATAAAGGAAATTAAAGAAAAGTGGAAAAAGCAGAATGAAAATAAAAATATTTTTAACTCACAACACATATGTGATAAGAATAATGTTTGAGACGCCTTGTTTTTGTACCACAACTAAAGACCCGTGTCCAGTTTTATCTGAAATTTGTGGCATGCTCCTGTCTGTAGCCACTTACACACTAGTATCGGCTCCACTCCGCCTGGACCGTATTAGGAGTGTTCTCGTATATGTAGCCTTGGATTTTAGGACAACCCACTCTACCTCCTGAGCTACTGCTGCTCCACAACACCATAACCTGTCTCCTAATGAACATATGAGAAATGCTTCTTCTGGTTTTTGAATGCTGCTTTTTATGCCACACAGCCACTGTTGGACTAGATTGAATTGCGATGTACTTTGACATAATAAAACTTTTAATGTTATTAATGTCCGTGGTCGTATTTTGTCGCTGATCAGTGACATCACTCACAGCTGAAATTTGGCAAAATGCTGTCGTCTTAGGAAAGTCTTTAAAAAGGGACGATTTTGTGTGGAGACAACGGCTGAGAGGACCGAGCCACCGTAACCTCCCCGACACCTTCCACCCTCCCTGACATTTCCTGGAGCTCCTGCTCTGGATGTCACGTGACTCTCAGAGAGTAGACGCCATGTTGGCAGGCAACAAAGGTAAACAAAATGAACAGGATCAGCTTGGATTTTACTCCGTTGGAGTTTACTTCACACTTTAAAACCGAAGAATCGTTTTATATAGTCAGAAATTAAATAGACTAAACATCTCCGACCCTTACCGTGCCCCTGGGATACTTTTTAAAAACGCCAGAAGCTGTAGGAGCGGACCTCTTACCGGATTTTAGATGCCCTGACATTTATAATTTATAAAACTAATTAAACAAAAACACAAATAACATAGATTTACATGTAGGTAGTTTAAATAGAGTGCTGTGCTGTTTGAATGTATAAACTGAACGCCAAGAGAAATCACCAGTTTGATTTTTTTTCCGTGAATAAAATAAAAATGTCAGGCAGGAGCATCTCAGGATCTGTCTGAGATCTGTCTCGGTGAGACAGATAATAGCAATCCAAAGTGCTTTTTATGTGTGATCTGACAACTGATCAACCATTGCTTAAAAATTAAATACAGCTTAGCCGGTTAATTGCTGAGATTATAAAACACGTAAACGGCAGCACGCAGAAATCACGAGGCAACATTTTACGTGATGTTTACTTGTTGCTATGAGTAATAAGACAGAAAAAGCCACGTCACAATAAGTTTAGGAAGCCCACTAAAAATAATAATAAAAGCATTTAAAATAAATACCGTACACAGTTGAGGAAACGTTGGTTTAAGTACCTGATATGAAGTGGTCGCTGCACAAGTGAAAACCTTTACTCTCGGGATCCCACAGTTTCATTTCAGCCCGGTCACTAGCGCGTTTTATTACAATGATCCAACGTTTGCGGCGCTCCGGATCTTGGGGAATCCTGTAGATGGCTCATTCCTTATGTCGTCCGTGTCTGTTCTGCATCCTGGGGCACAACAGGAATCTACCATATTTCCTGTCTGATTGAGTTTTCTGACAATAACAAATAGTCCAGCTGCCGGCTTCTAGCTGCCAAGATGGCGCCATTTCGATTTGAACTGTTGCATGCCAGGAGAAGTGACGTCAACTCCCGGAGCTCTATAGTGTAAATGCTGGAACTATGTGTGTGAATTTAAATGGAAATACATTAAACATTTAACCATATTTTTCATTCAACCATACAACCTCTTCATTACACACTATTGATGCACTTCAATTTGAAAGCATCTACTGTACAACTAATCAATAAAAGTATATAAAGGGTGAAAGATGCTTGAGTTGCTGCTGCCTGCACAGCGGTGTGTTTTGTTGTGTGTGTGACTGAGATTCAGTCAACAGCCCAAAGTGACCCTCAGCACTGCATTTCCACCACAACACTGTCTGAATCCAGCTGACCTCAGTGGCTTTTGCTTCTTCTTACCAGTAGCTGAGATTGCAACACATCAGGAACCACATAGCAAACACGCAACAGTGAGGGGGCGCAGTGTCACTCCACTTCCTCAAATGTTGTGTATAAAAAGAGACAGCTCCACAGTGTCCCTCTCTGAGATTTGTAAAGCAAAATCCTGCATCATAATTGTCCGTTATCTTCTTGTTGCACATTTTTCACACAGCTACTCAGGTGCTAGCCAAGCCCACATCCATATCAGCCACTCTAACCAACTGCCAGGAACACCTCAACCATCCTTTATCAGATGAAGAAATTCATGCACAACCCCATCAGCAATTCTGGGGACAGCAGTAGCTCAGGAGGTAGAGCGGGTTGCCTCACAATCGAAGGGTCATGGGTTCAATTCCAGCTCCTGCCAGGGGTATTCTGCTGCCGTGTCCTTGGGCAAGACACTTCACCCAACATGCCTGTGTTGGTGGTGGTCAGAGGGGCCGACGGCGCCAAATGGCAGCCTTGCCTCTGTCAGACCGCTCCAGGGTGGCTTTGGCTACTTAGTAGCTTACCATCACTGGCAGTGTGTGAATGTGAGAGTGCATGAAAGCGTCTTTGAGTGTCCTAAAAAGCGCTATATAAGTCCGATATAATAATAATAATAATAATTATTATTATTATTATTATTATTATTATTCTCCAGTCATGAAAACAAATGCTTTGCATTTTCTTGGACTGATAACAGGGTAGGCATCAAAGGAAAAGTGTGTGACAACATGTGACTTCACAGTTCCATATGTGCTGAAGGGATGTGCCAGACACGAGCATAAAGTTACCGTGGCAACAGAGCTACAGTCCTATTTGGAGGTCATGCAAAGAATACAAAGCCTCTAGGATACCTATAGCGCAGCAAAAGAGGCCATAAGACAACCATAGGTCCATTCACCTGCACATCGACGGTAGAGGCACGTCTGCGGACGTTTTACAAATGCTGTTCAGTGATGTAATGTAGCTCGGTGAAACAATCTAAGACCGGGGTTGCACCACAGTTTTTTATCTTATTCTCTTTGATTTTCTGATTCTGAGAAAGGAGTTTCATTTCGCACACGCAGATGTAAGGTTGTCACGGTAACCGGTGTAGCGTTAAACCCCGGTAAAAAAGTTGACAATAATAATAACCGTCTTGTCTTTAAAAATATATATTATCTCGGTGGATTACCGTGGCTGCGGTGTAGGCGCGGTGACCCTTGCCAGCCACCGTATCATCTGCTGAAGTTGCTGGCGGCACATGCGCACTTTGTTGTTTACAACTAGGGCTGCAACAACGACTCGATAAATTCGATGAAAATCGATTACTAAAAGCGTTGGCAACGAATTGCGTCATCGATTCGTTGTGTCGAACAACTCTTCCAAAAGCGCCCCCCCTTCCCGCCCGCCGTTGCGCGCAGAGCAGAGCAAGTCAGATCAGCGCGAGGGAGAGCCGGCAGATCAGCGCGAGGGAGAGCCGGCAGACTTGCGCTGCTGCGAACCGGTTCCGCGTTGTTGCGCAGCGATCCAGGCAGCTGCTTCCAGCGCACGGTCCATTCTCAAAGTGGCGCAACCAAAAAACTATAATTAGCACACGATCGTTCATGTCCGCACATGTTCTCTATTTTCTGTCTTATTTGTGCCTGAAGCTCGCTACTGCGGAGCTCATCACCTGTGCTGTGGTGATTTCACCTCACGCAGCATCGAAAACGCGCTCTGCGCTTTTCGGTCAGGAGATCCCTTTGATCTGCTCAAAAGTAACTGATGAGGTGAAAAGGTAAGAATCCAGGCAACAGATTTTCTGGAGAATTAAGAGGAGATGCAGGAAGATGAGAGACAGACAGGACAGGAAAATATTTAAATAAAAACAAGAAAACAAAACAAAGTGTTGAAAAGTCAAATGTACGTAGATTTATCTCCACTACACGTTTTTACCAGTATAAAACAATAAGTTATACACATGTTATATTTATACATCTGATACAATTCAGATCACCTTCAAAGCTCAGTCACACACCCAGGGCCGTTTCAAGACATTTTGGGGGCCAAGGCAAAATGCCCCCCCCCCCAATAACTGGGCTCCCCAGAAGCCTCTGTGTAATTCATGCCCTCTCCAGTAGTGTTAGTTATATGGTGTTTATAAAAGCCCCTCAGACATTACTGACATGTTCTAATATTATCAGATGAAAAACTAAATTATCAGACACGCTGTCTCATCTGCTGCTTTTATAAACTTGCAAAAAGTAACAAAACCATCTGAAAGCCACTATTTGTGGATTCTCTGAAAGTTTCCATGGAGTTTGTGACAACTTATTTTTTCATTGATCCTATCGTCTAATCTCACAGCTGAAACAAGCATCCTTAATAATCTGTGCACAGGAAGCTTACCGATGGTGTAGTAAAACAAAAGGTATAATAATTTATTATTAATAAAACCTTGTTGCAGCACTAAAGCAGAAAAATTAGATTTTGCATTAAATATGCAAAATATTTACATATGAATTGTTTTAGAGCCCTTTTATTGGCAGAATCTGATATTAATTTAGTTCTTACAAAAAATGGGTCCCAACATGGTTTGTGTGGCGTTGCCATAGTGTGACGTCATAGGCACAGATCCCCTGTCCTCTTGTTTGGAAATGGAAATATGATCACCCTATTAAACAAACTGTCCACCCGGGCTTTTGCACTCCACAGAGACGCTTCGCTGCCTATGACTTTGAACGTCAGTTGAGAGTCAGTCTCATGCAGACTGACCAATGAAGAGAGGGCCTCAAGTTAAGACCCTCTCCTCATTGGTCAGTCCACACGAGGTGGGTCAAAGGTTACTCTGGGCGGGTTACGTGTTGTCAGGCATTCAAGTATTGAGTATATTTACTGCATATTACAGTAAAATATTCTGTATGTGACCACATTATGGTGATCCTTGGGTCGTGATGATGGAGCCCTTGAATATTGTTGCCCAGGGTACAACAAAGTGTTAATCTGGCCCTGGTTCCGCCGTCACATTCCCGCAGAAACTGGTTGATCACACCGGGGCCAGACTACTAGCATGTGGTTTTACAACCACAATGTCCTCAGAAGCAAAAACGCTTTTAAAAGGGAGGGAGGAGTCCTAACTGTTGCTGCAGGCGTGTTGTGTGAGAGTGCAGTTATATACTGGTTAATATATTTTTGGGTTCAGTTGCTTTCATGTGGCCTAATGTGAGTCTATTTGGGATCATTGGAATGATCAGCAGCATTTCTTGATGTGACTTTATGGCAGTTGCCCAGGGCATCATCGCAAGGAGGATGGCATTCATTTACTTTTGTTTTATTTGGTATTTTTTCAGTCATTTTTGGAAATCGTGATCAATTTTGATTAATTCACAGCCTATGTTTAATTACATTTAAAATAAATGTCAACAGAGGAGATCAAACAAAACAGATGAGAATTGCCCTTAAGCTGTTTAACTTGGACCAAGCATTTTAGGTCACAGATAGATGTAGCTTAGGGTCTCTGTCTATACACCTTATAAGACAATTTAGGTGATGGCATGTTGTTTTTCTGCTATTGAACTCTTTTCTAATAATGTTGTGTTAAATAAAGTGAAGGAAGGAGAGAAATAACGTTTCCCTAGCAGTTTTTAAAAATTTCCCCATGTAATCCGATTAATCGTGTCGAGACCCCATCCGATTAATCGATTATCCAAATAATCGTTTGTTGCAGCCCTATTTACAACCAAAACTTTCTTGAAGCTAAAGCTGAAATAATGGCCAAACGGCAGCGCTCAGGACATTTATTATCCCTCAGAGAAGACTAAGTGGGAAGTACGGGCATCTTTTGGATACATGAAGAATGCCGAGGGACAGTTGATAGAAGACGGCTATCCTGTTTGCAGCACGTGCAGAAAACGTGTCTGTGAAAGGCAGCAACGCTTCAAATCTCATGACACATCTGCGTGACCATCACCCACAACTCTATAGTCAACGCAAGGCAAGCTAACGTTAGCGTTTTAGCTAAAATGCGTGATCCGAGGATTTGGGATGAGGGAGAATGCAACGAGTCGCTATATAAAGCAGCAGCAGCAGCGCCGCTACCTGCATATGAACCGTGTCGCGGACACCCCCATGTTGAAATGACGCTATGCATTACGGGGCTCCCAGGGGCAGATAAGAGTTGGTCTCTCTCCGAGAATAATTATGAATTTAACAATGATTACTGCCCGATGACATTTTCCCACATCTGCAAAGCTCACTGGAAGGACACAAACCGAGGACAATATTTTCCTGATATAGGGTTTATTACTCGAGTAAGGGTAAAAAGTATCTGATTAGAAGGCTACTTGAGTACTGAGTATCATCTGGTCTAATATTTTTAAATGATGACATCAAACAGACAAAAAATAAGTTATGGGCAAATATTGGTATTTTAAAGACTAAAGGGGAAAAATGTAAACAAATAAACAAAAAATTACAAAATAACACATTTTAGGCTAAATTTAGACACAAACTGAGGACAATATTTTCCTGACATACAGGGTTTATTTAGCTGTCTGAAAATGTAACACGTTTAAAAAAAATACAGCGATAATACTGAAAATCGTGGTAATTTTGGTCACAATAACCGTGAGGTTAAATTTTCACACCGTGACAACCCTACGCAGAGATAAACTAACTAATCACATTTGCAGGCCTTGGACAGAGCAATTACAACACGAACCTGAACAGATGGACATGAGGCGTCACTGGGATTGACCTGGTCCAGAAGGTGGAGGTTGCATGTGCAGAGACCAAGAGAGGGTTTCTTACAAGTAGCTGCTGCTCATATTACTAAACTGATCAGAGACTGAAACCTGAACTGTGACTAAAGTTTGCAAAGGCATACCCTTTTAATAACGTTCTCAGACTGCAACAGGACTTAATGTTTCAATTACTGCCTTACGTTCTTGCAAACGCATAAATAATTCTGCAGCATATACAAGATGATGTCATATAAAAAGAAAGCACAGCACGCTAACTATCTGGGTCCAAACAAAGCCTCCAGGCACTCACACGGTTTCTGTTGGTGAGCAACGGATATGCAACGTGACGTTTGGTTTACAGATGGAGAGGACAAGAGCAGGATCAGCCCAAAGATACGTAATGATATTAATATTACAACATTTGTAAATAGGTGTGTAGATGGGAGTCGTGTCACTTAGGATGAGCGCAAAGCTCTGTACGAAATGAAATACAGGATCAACGATATTGGACTGGATAATAAACTCAGCCTGTGGGCTACTTGGGTAAATGTCTCTGATGCATACTACTAAAGCCCAACTTCAATAGATCTATAAAATTGTCCACATCATTTTCCTGCTTTTATACTGAAAAGGGAATTTCTCACAGATTCCTTGTTTAACATCTCCAACATTTGGAACAATTGACTGTAACCTAATCCAAGTCTTAGAATTAAAAGCACAAATAAGATGAAGATGTTTAATACTGTCAAAAACAAGTCCCAATGGTGATTGTTAAATTCAAACAAAAATGCATGGGGTCTTATCTGAACAATACTGTAAAGGCATGCTAGTCATGCAGCTGAACCAGTGACCTCTGGGTCATGTGTGGTGTGTTGAGAACAGCAGCTCCCCACAGTCTGACAAAATATCAATATGGAAAATTCCTCCAAGTCTTTAAAAAGGAGCTAAGAGGAAAGAGCAACAACTTCACAGAAGAGGAGAGCAGGCTGTGTTTACATGAAGAAATGGAATTCCCAGAATTCCATCTGCAGCTGATTCACATACGGATACCTTGAATTCATTTCTGCACTATGACGGACTAGATAAGGCTGTTAATAAGTAGTCCTTTAGGAATCCAGCAGTTCTGTGAGTTACTGTGTTTTTGTCTAAATGGTTTGCAATAAAAAAAAGAATTGGGTCAAAACCAATACCTGAATTATCAGCTCTGTGACCATAAAACAGATCAAATCTAGTTTGGTTAGGAGTGGTCCACGATTTACAGCTGCACATACCGCCATTAACTGGCACACCACAATCCAACATCCAAGATACACTCGAAGATATGTCAGGAACCAGAAAATGTTAATTTGTCTCCGCTTAGGCTGGAAAATGTGATTGTGGAAGTCTGTCATTACTAACCGTAATTATCAGGAAAACATGTTGGGTTGTTTTACTTGCTGATTATTTATTTGCTGATTATTAATGGTGCGTTCACAGACCAAAAAGGGAAGAAAAAAATCAGATGTATGAGTTCCAGGCTGACAGTTAAGAGGATCACACTGGTTTGACCTGATCTCTAACCAGGATTTGGTGCATCTGACCTGATCAGAGCAGCAGCACCTCTCACTGAAATAAGTTCATGAAGCTGGATCTTTTTTAAACGTCTAACTGAAACACTCCAATTATATGAAACCTGTCAACAAGAAACAAATAAACAATCATTCTCATGCAAATGTACAAGAAGCTCAAGTTTCTTGAATCCTTTCAGGCCACAGCAGCTTCCCACCCTCTCTGTAGGACTCACATCACCTCCACATTTTAGTTTTCTGGCTGAAACAGAGTAAATCAGAATACAGAGTATTGTTTGTGGGGGAGCCCACGCCACACCCAAATCACCCCCCGGAGGTTAACCGTGCAGGGGGTTTGTCGCCAGTGAGCTATCCGGAGGAGAGGCAGAGACGGCCCGCTGGCGCTACAGCAAGCTGTCCTCCTGAGCTAACAGGACAAAGAGCTCGACATTAACACACGCTAAACGTGTGCCGACTAAAGTCTTTAAAGTAAAACCAACACAGCCTACGCGCGGAATCTCCTCCGGTTGCTTCACGGTCTCCATTAGCATGTAACAAATGTTGCTACTAGCCTCCCGCCTCACTAGCCAGAAAGGGGGCGCATGATTTACGGATGGCATCACTACAAACCCTTCTCTCCCGTCTCTGTGTGGTGGAGCGGTCGTGTCTCTTCACGTGGGTTGAGAAGAATTATAAAAAGAAAATGTCTACAACACATTACCACAGCCAGCTACACAAAGTCTACACAGCAACACGCTGGACCCATCTCAGTATTCAGCTCTGTTCTTACACCTCCACGTCCCCGTGATTTATTTAGATAAGGTGCTTCCTGTGCATAAAAACAAACACACCCGTACGGTTCGCGGTTGCGTTAGCTCGCTAACTCGACGGCTGAGGGATTATCGAATAATGTGGCTCACGATGACACAGTCTCTATTACTGCGTTCCGTAACTTACCAAAGTGTGCCGTTTTCCTTCCTTCGTCTGATATTCCAGAGAGGACATCAGAGGACAGCAGTCGGATCGTCGTTTTTAACGCTCCGCACACAACAGAGCGCCTCGCAACAGCTGTGTTCTGTTTTGAATGAGGGCTGAGGAGACGCTAACGGGCGGAGCTTCACGCGTGCGAAGTGGGCCAGTCTGCCCATCACAGTCCTCGAGAGGGTCGCCTGGCTTCTTAGTCCGTCTGTCGGTGTTATTTCTGCCGGTTTAACACAGAGGGTTGGTGCCTACCGCAGAGCAGTGGTCATCAGCTAACATCCATGTCTGCTGAACCGAAAATCCAGTCGCATTGTAAAAGGGCGCAAAGCAGATTTGTTTGTTTTTGGCTCCCTCTTGTGGCCAATTGTGAAACTACTTCCCATTTCAGCTGTTCTCCCAACTGTTTTTGGAATTAGGAGAAATTAGTCAGAGGTATGTTTTAATTGCATTTTATCAGATAATCGTTATATATAAGAAATGAGAGTATAATTACAGACTTCAACTTTTCTTATTTTTTAGTTTTACAAAACAACAAATAAAAAAGGAAAACAGATTTTATAAGCAAATACATACATGAGCAGCATTGAATCCCAAAATTAATTTCCCTTTCTTCTCATTGTAATGTATTTTCTCCCCTACTCTTCACCCTCTACACACCAACAGCTGAACTTCAAGCCACCTCAAGCTGGCCAAGTTCACTGAGGACACCACCCTCATTGGCCTCATCTGAGACGGGTATGAGTCTGCATACTGAGGGGAGGGCGAACATCTTGCGTCCTGGTTCAGCCTGGTTGCAATCGAGGAAACAATGAATGCGACCAAATACAGGAATATCTTGGACAAGAACCTTCTCCAGAGTGCTCAGGACCTCTTTACCTTCTAACGTGACAATGACCCTAAGCACACAGTGGCTTCATGGCAACTCTGACTGTTCTTGAATGGCCCAGCCAGAACCCTGACTTAAACCCAATGAAGCATTTCTGGATTGACCTAAAGATGGCTGTCCACCAATGTTCACCATCCAGCCTGACAGAACTGGAGAGGATCTGCAAAGAAGAACGGCAGGAGTAAAAAACTTGTTGCATCTTTACCAAGAAGACTCTTGGCTGTATGAGCTCAAAAGGGTGCTTCTACTAAATACTGAGCAAAGGGTCTGAATACCTAGGACTATGTAATATATCAGTTTTTCTTTTTTTTTAATCAGCATACATTTCTAAATTTCTGTTTTTCTGTCAATATGGTGCTGCGCGTACTTTAATGAGGAAACAGTTTCATTGTTTTCAGCAGAAGGCTGCAATATAGCAAAGAGTGAAAAAATTGACAGGGGTCTGAATACTTTCCGTACCCATTATATGTCAAACAAATGCATCTGGTTGAGAGCGCAGCTGCTATTTAAAAAGCAGCAAGTGGGTAAAAGAAGCTGCTGGAGCCTCTGGAGTGTACCTCCCCTCCCCACCACTGCTCACAAGCAGAAATGGCTGCAAAGCTACATGAAGACCAATTTTCAAAATGTACTGTTCACCACGCTGCCCGCGATAGTCCTGATGGATGTTTGGTGAATGTCCCTCATGTCCCAACAAGGCTGAGATTTCAGCAAGGAGGATGCAAAGTCCCGGTCTGGGTCAGAATAGCAAGGAGAGACCTTGTTGGCCCCCTAAAGGTATAAAAATGACCTCTGAAAAGTATGTGGAGTTTGAGACTAACTACATTCTTCCATGATCAAAAAGAAAAATTCTACCTTCCTCAACAAAATTCTCGTCATGCAGGACAACACAGCATCTCTTGGTGCAACTCATTCCTCATTACTGGCTCCCATGGGCATCCTCCCCTCATCACAACCTCCAAAGCATCCTCAACTCTCTCCGGGTGGGAGGCGGTTCCCATCCCAGTAGGAGTTCTGGGAGGTCATTCTAACATCCTGCAAAGAAACTCGGGCTGAAAATATCCCAAAACTCACAATGGACGTAAGATTTATGAAGGAGCCATCACACAAGGAGTCCTTCGCTAGAATGGATTTGGACCTGTTGGGATGATTTTCATTCAAATATCTTTTGATTACAAAAAAAATTCACAGTTTTTAAGGTTTGAAAGCATCACAAGAAAATCGGGTTCCCTGAAAGCAAATTCTAAATAAAATAAACGATGGGAAATAAAAGTGATGTCTAACATGTTTTTCTCTCATTTGTTGGGATTTTTAGATCATTTAAGGATTTTCAGCAGCTTTTTAAAGATAAAACGTTCTATGTTTATTCTTTGATCTTCAACACCTGCTCAGTCCCACATTATAAGCTTGTGTCTTCTTAAAAGCCACTGCAAATAGACACACAACAGCACATCACTTGTTTTACATACATATATTTACTCTTTTATCCACATCCAGACACCACTCTCACCATCTACAACCTGTATTTGGGTAATGTGTGAGGCATGACTGATTCATTTAACCCTCCCAGTCTTTATGGGTGACCCCGTGAGGAGAGTTGACCATTGAGCAGGGTTGATGGTTTATATCTTGAGGTCCACGTGGCAGGGGTGAGGTGGTGCTCACTCCTCACCCCTGCCACGTGGACCCAAGAGATAAAACATCAGTCCTGCTCAATGGTCAACTCTCCTCGCGGGGTCACACCCATTAGGACAGTGGGAGGGTTATGGATCGCTTTGCCCTTCACAATATATTTTTGCTCTGACACAGCTCTCTAGCTAAAATAAAACAATGACTACTTTATGAGGTACGTTGCAATCACTCCCCAAATTTAATCTGCCTCTCTTTTTCAAAACCGTGGAGCTCCCTTGCTCGATTCTTCAGCTCCTCCGCCTTCTTCTCGTCCTTCTCTGTACCGTCCCCGAGCTTGTACATCCGACTGGCATTGGCACAGCCCCACACGTGTCCCAGTTCACAAGCCCGGTTGGCGTACTTCAAGGCTTGAGTCATGTCTGGGGCCAGCCCTTTCGAGTTGCCCTCGATGAACATGGCACTGAGGTTGAAGCAGGACGGAGCAAAGCCGCCAGTGCAGGCCTTCTCGTAGTACTGCCGAGCAGCGGTAGGGTCAGGCCCTCCCTCCATGGTCCGTCCATCGTGCAGCAACAGACCGACGTTATGGCAGGCGTCTCCAGACTTCTTTCCCGGTGCATTGCAGGAGCGTAGAAAGTAGGAGTAGGCTGTTTTCAGACACTTAGTCATCCCACCTGTTGGAGAGGTTTAAAGAAATGTGACTCAGTATATGTGTGTGTGTATTTATACGAACTTTACTAACAGGCACAACGTCTGGCTTCAAATTAAAAAGAACAGGTGACCCCATTAGACACAGAAAAGGGAGATGATATACAGATAGCCCATTTCACCTGCCTTTTCTTTGATTGTCTGATTATATGTTAAAGATGTTTTATTTTATGTAATAAATAAGTACCATGTGATGTAAAAGTAACTTGTAAAGCACGGCTGGAACCATTCATACATTAAGAATCTTTTTTTATTCTCTTGTGTAAAAAGTACAATAATTAACTAGAAAAGAAGCTGAAATACTCCTGATGGTGTGGGAGTCCTGCTACCTTTGCCCGTGACGTGGTACGCTCCCAGTTTGTAGCAGCTCTCTGCGTGTCCATGTGTCTCACAGTTGTGTTTGAGAACTTGTGCAGTGGACTCGTAGTTTTTCTTCACTCCTTCCAAATAGTCTGCCAATCTTTGACACCCTAAAAACACACCAGAGAGATTTAATCTCACATCAAACCACGTGGGTTTGTACTTCCAGCACCACTGATCTGCAAAAACAGCGTTAGTTTACCTTCGGGGTCCTTCTCCTTGTAGCACTGGAAGCTGTACTCCACTCCTAAGTTGTCCAAAAACTGCTTCACTTCATTCTCATCCTCGAAGTTTATTAGTCCAGCCATTATTTGAGCGTTAGCACGTCCGCACAGCACTCACGCGTGTCGGAGATCTGCTCCCAACATCCACTGCTGTTTGACCTTGATGAATAACGCAATGTGTTGATGCTACGGACGTTTCTCCTCCGCATCAATGTTTTTAGCCGCAAGACTGATGTGAAAGCGTGTTATGACCAAACAAATGGCGTTCAACAACTCAAAACAGAAGAGTATTAACTCACTTCTGTGCTGCTAATAGCTTTGCTTTCATAATTCGCCTTCCCTCCCAGGCTTCCGTAGTCCAGTCTCCCTATAATGTACTTCCGGTGTTGTGACCTTTTGTTTACTGTACTCTTCGGTTCCGTTAGACTTCGCTTTCTGCTGAAACGTCGTTTCTAAGCTGGCTCCTCTGTTATTAGTCTGGGTTGCTACGGCGTCCGGGCGACATGAACTCCGCCACAACCGTCCACGTTGGACATTTTAGCGTCTGGAGCGATTTTGCAGCTCAGGAACAGCAAGCGAGCTAGCTCCGTTTACGCAAGTGGTCTTCTGTCTGCGTTCGGCTCAATCTCAGCAGACAGGTGAAAAATAAACCCACAAAGGCTCGGAAACGGGGCGGACAGAGCTAAACATACGCTAAAGACACCAGTCTTCTGCATAAGCTAAAACTAGTTTTGTTTACGAAAACATGGCCATGGCCTGTAGTTTCCTAAATACGGTAAGTTTGGATTGTGTTTTCATGCAAACGCATCGTTAAACCTACAGCATGAGTCATTTGAAACCCCCTGCCTTTTCGTCTCCAGGATGATGCCTCTCCATCGGCTCTCACAGACCTGTGCCTCACCTTTGTGAGCCAGAACCTGGAGTCTTTCTGCGTGAAGCTGCCTGATGGGTCCTGGTGCTTCAGGGAGGCTGTGCTCTTCCCACAGGAGCTGGCAGACCAGCTGCTGGCCAAGATGGCCTGTGAAGGTAAAACCAGGCAGCTGGTAGCCCACCTACAGCCTTCAGCATCAAATAGCTCAGAAACAAAAATTAAAGTCTGTTTCGTTTCACCATTTTAAAACATATTTTCTACATTTATTCACATTTTATTAAAACCAAACTCCAACTCTATTTATCAAATAACCAGATTTTTCCCCCCTAGTATTCCTGTTAAGTAAAAAATGTTATAGTGGTTATATACTTGAATTGTTTTTATTGCAACAGCTCCCTTCAGTTAATTTAAACTCATTGTAATTTATTTGGAAAAAAAAGATCCTTCTCAATCAAAATTTATTTAAAAAGTTCTGGTAAAACCAACAAAGTACATACAAATAAACTAGAATAAAATCACAGCCTTCAGGCCCTGGTGTAATGTTAAAGGGCAGAATTGTGAAGTTAGTCATTCACTAATAGTGTGTTAACACACTCATCATGCTCACTCGCCCTACCCACAGAGACCAAGTAAATAATTTAAATAAAATGCTCAAATAAACAAATTAAAAGCCAAATTTAAAAAGTTGGAATGGAGCCACTTTTAAAAACAACAAAATGTCACCCTGTTGTGTCGTGGAGATCTGGTGTCTAGCTCCGTCAGGCAAGAGGTGGAGGATATTGTGGGCAGGTCCAACACGGAGACAACCAACCAGTCAGACACTCACTCACACCAAGGGACAATTTAGAGTCACCAGTTAATCAAACATGCAAGTTTGTGGCCTTTGGAAGAAAACCCATGCATGCACAATGAGATCAGGGTGACTCCGTTCACAAAGGCTGCAGCCATGATCAAACATCAACATTTGTTATAGTTAAAAATGTTTCAATAAGGTTTCTGGCCATTTTCATATTTTTACCCCGTTAGATAAGGGACTATTTAGCGTTACTAATTAAAAACCTCCCCACCTCTTGTATGTGGCTATTATGAGACTCTTTACACCGTAAAGCATAAAATAAACTTTCTTTTTATTATATGTTTTTGTACACACCACATTAATTTAGTAACTGAACAGAGAAAGTGTCGTGCTGTTATAAATATTTTCTGATCCATTATTGATTCTGGACGGTTTTTTGTTTGCGACTCCAGGTCTTCTGAATGACAGCACAGTGGGTGTGTTCAGGAATTGTGAATACTTGCGGCTGAGACGAGCCCGCATCGGTACAGCTCGGATCTCTGCAGAGGCCTTCCAGAAAGCTCTGTGTCCGCACAGACTGCTGGAGCTAGATGCTGCCAGAGTCAATGCAGACCTCACCATTCCTGATATTCTACAGGGACTGGCCACCAATAAATATTGTCAGGTAAATGAAGAGCACGTCACACTGTGTGTATCGAGCTACCCTCTCCTCTCCTTTCTCAGTGTGCTGATGATTAAAACGTTTTGCAGGAATCTCTCCAGCGGCTCGTCCTAACCGGTCTCACCATGTCCTCTCTGGAAGAACCCATCTGGTATCAGTTCAACACCCTCCGCGGCCTCCGGTCGCTCTCTCTAGCTAACGTAGACTTTTACGATTCTGGGCTGGTGGATGTGTGTTCTCTGCCTCGACTTGAGAGCCTCGATCTCTCCAACACTTCTGTTACAAACCTGACCCCACTTCTGGGCCTGAAGGAGAGGCTCCGCTCACTAACACTCCACCAGCTGAAGAGGCTGGAGATGAGCACAGCTCAGCTGCTGGGGGTCATAGGGCAGCTGAATGTGTTGCAGGTGAATGGAGAAGAGCAGACAGGTTTGGTGTTGTGTTTACTTCACTCTCTTATTGTGTGTGCGTGTGTGTGTAACCTGCAGCACCTGGACATCAGTGATGATAAGCAGTTTACCTCGGACGTGGCCCGTCAGCTGCTCGGGCAGCCGGGGATCCTGCCCGCTCTTGTTTCCCTGGATGTGTCTGGGAGGAAGCAGGTGTGTGAATGGGTCCTCGTCTCCCTCTAGAAACACTTTAAATGCATTAACTCAGAGTTGAGTTTCATGTCGTGTTTGTTTATGTTGCAGGTAACAGATGCAGCTGTTAAAACATTTGTTGAGGAGCGACCAGGGATGACCTTTATGGGGCTTTTAGCCACAGATGCTGGTTTTTCTGACTTCCTGTCAGGAGAGGGAACTCTAAAGGTTAGGTTGGCTACGCACACCAATCAACTGCTGAATAAAGTGTGGGAAACTTTGAATTTGAGCCTTTTCCTGTGTGCAAACAGGTGACAGGAGAAGCTAACGAGACTCAGATCTGTGAAGCATTGCGGCGGTACAGTGAGAGGGAGGGTTTTGTTAGAGAAGCTCTGTTCCATCTGTTCAGTCTGACACACGTGATGGAGAAACCCCGACCTGACATCCTAAAGGTGAGCAGCTTTTCATTCCTAATCTCATATTTGTCAAGTCTAATGTTAGGAAGCAAGTGAAACTTTCTTTTATATTAGCATTACCCTCCCTGTCTTGTGTGTTTTCTTTATTTGTTTTATTTACTTTAGTTGGTAGTTTTAGGTATGAAAAACCATCCAGCCACTCTAAATGTCCAGCTGGCAGCCAGCGCGTGTGTCTTCAACCTGACAAAGCAGGACCTAGCGGCGGGAATGCCGGTCCGACTCTTAAGCACCGTCACTCAGCTCCTCTTGGAGGCCATGAGGACTTTCCCCAACCATCAACAGGTAGCGTCATGTTCGCTGTACTGCAGCTGGTTCTGTTTCTTTATTTTTGGTGGTAAAAACCTCGCTGAGCTGCAACTTTTTTAATATTTTCTTTCCTGTAGCTGCAGAAGAATTGCTTATTGTCTCTGTGCAGCGATCGCATCCTGCAGGAGGTTCCCTTCAACAGGTAGGAAACATGTTTTGTGTAAAGTTACTCATTCTTTAATTCAAATGTTCACTTTTTTATGTCAGAAGTACACATTTAAAGCTGGTCCTGTGCCTCCTTATGAAGTTGATTCATTGTGATTTAGCTTCCTGTGTCAACAACTGTTTCCTGTTTTTAAGGTTTGAAGCTGCTAAACTCGTCATGCAGTGGCTCTGCAACCACGAAGACCAAAACATGCAGAGGATGGCCGTGGCCATCATCTCCATACTGGCTGCTAAGGTAGACGCTTGTGTTTCGGTAAAGACTCGATGTCCTCGTGTTCTATATTTGTGTTTTTCTTTGCAGTTATCTACAGAACAGACGGCCCAGCTGGGAGCGGAGCTGTTCATAGTGAAGGTGCCTGTTTAATCTTTCACACAGAGGCCCTCTCCTCTTTTTTCACACTGATTTGCTGAAAAGCTACAATCTTCTTTGTTCTCCTCGACCTAAAGCAACTGCTCCACATCGTGCGTCAGAAGGCAAGTCAGAGCGTGGTGGACGCAACCCTCAAATTTACACTGAGCGCTCTGTGGAACCTTACAGACGAATCGCCCACAACCTGTCGCCATTTTATTGAGAACCAAGGGCTGGATCTGTTCATTAAAGTTCTGGAGGTACTCAGAAATGTCGACAGTAAGCGCATTTCACTCTGGCGGCACAGAACGGATGTCATCGCTCTCGTGCTCTTTCTGTTTTTTTACTCTGCAGTCTTTCCCAAATGAATCTTCCATCCAGCAGAAAGTTCTCGGGCTTCTGGTGAGTTTGCTCTTCTCTTGTAGAAATTGGTCTTTTAACAAAAGTCAGAAACATTCACCTTCTTGCTGTGTAGAACAACATAGCAGAGGTACGGGAGCTGCACGAGGAGCTGATGGTGCAGGGCTTTCTGGACCACATCAAATCCTTGCTGCACAGCCCCGAGGTGGAGGTCAGCTACTTCGCCGCGGGCATCCTCGCCCATCTCACGTCACGAGGAGAGGAGGCCTGGACACTCAGCCCCAGGCTTCGGTCCTCGCTGCTCGACCAGCTGGTACAACTCAAACAAAGCTGGTCTTAATTGATGCTTATAGGTTGTTTGAGAAGTTTCATTGATCATAAATTGCCTGTGTTCATCTCCAGCATGCGGTCATAATGAAGTGGCCCCCTCCAGAGTGTGAAATGGTGGCCTACAGGTGAGACGCACCTAAAGCCGGGAGTACACCGTGCCTTCTCGGCCCGTTGTGAGACGGTTTTCTACTCGTGTAGCATCCTTTGAGGTCGGGGCGAGTTTTGCATTTTATAGTATGCAGGGGCAATGAGAAGTGAGATTTAACTCACCACCAGATTCTGATCGGCAGTCATGCCGTTACACGATTATCAAACATGTTTGATGTTTTGCTTGTCCCTCATGAGAGGGTAGCAGCACCACGACTCAAATGTACCAGGACCGCTAACACGGCACATGGGCCAACACGGTGCCTCCGTGTCCACGCACATCGCCTCTTTTTTATTTTTACACTTTTCTCTGCTCCCGGTGGCAAGAATCGTCAGCAAAGCCTGTTTGCCGTGTTTGTGTTGCATAAAAACAAGTCCCCAAACCTCAGTTAGCTTCCTACACGCCTTCCTTCTTCTACCACCAATTCCCATTAACCCCTTCGTGTCCTCTTAAAAGGACAGCAAGCCTCAAGGACAACAGACATCCACAACAGTTTCCCGTCTTCCGGATTCAGAGGTCTGACATGTTGTGCCCACACACGCAGTGTGAGCGGACAGGTCACAGCCGAGCATTAGGGTGAGAGCACGACTCGTGAGCTTTGCCCTGCGACAAGGTCGTACAGTTTGAGATGGAGCTGAATACAACTGGAAAAGTTGTACAGTGTACACCTGGCTTCTCATGTTATTGTTGTTTTACTTTATATTATATCATAAAACTGAGGCTGAGTTGATTTTCATCCCTTTTGGCACCTCCTTAAAGATAATTAGAATTTTCTTGGTGATTTGATTGATTGTTTGCTTTGTAAACAAGATGACAGTCATGGGAGAATTTGCCCTAATTTCATCCATCCGTCTGTCTGTCTATTAATCTCATCTAATCTAATCTATCTTCATCCGCTTATCCTGAGTCGGGTCGCGGGGCAGTAGCCTAAGTCAAGAGGCCCAGACTTCCCTCTCCCCAGCCACTTGGGCCAGCTCCTCCGGGGGAATCCCAAGGCGTTCCCTGGCCAGGTGAGAGACATAGTCCCTCCACCGTGTCCTGGGTCTACCTTTAGGTCTCCTCCCGGTTGGACGTGCCTGGAAAACCACTAGGGAGGCGTCCAGGAGGCATCCTGACCAGATGCCCATGCCACTTCAACTGGCTCCTCTCGATGTGGAGGATCAGCAGGTCTACTCCGAGCCCCTCCCGAATGACCGAGCTTCTCACCCTATCTTAAGGGAGAGCCCAGCCACTCTTCGGGGAAAACTCATTTTGGCCGCTTGTATCCGCAATCTCGTTCTTTCGGTCACTACCCAAAGCTCATGACCATAGGTGAGGGTAGGAACGTAGATCGACCGGTAAATCGAGAGCTTCGCCTTCTGACTCGGCTCTCTTCACCACGACAGACCGGTACAACGCAGATGCAGCACCAATCCGCCTGTCAATCTCACGCTCCAGTTTTCCCTCACTCGTGATCAAGACCCCGAGATACTTAAACTCCTCTACTTGGGGCTGGACCTCATCCCTGACCCGGAGAAGGCATTCTACCCTTTTCTGAATCAAGACCATGGTCTCAGATTTAGAGGAGCTGATTCTCATCCCAGCTACTTCACACTCGACTGTGAACCGCTCCAGTGAAAGTTGAAGATCACGTTCTGATGAAGCCAACAGGATCTCCCTAAGGGTATAGAGCTGGTCCAGTGTTCCACAGCCAGGACGAAAACCACATTGCTCCTCCTGAATCTGAGGTTCAACAATCCGACGGACCCTCCTCTCCAGAACCCCTGAATAGATCTTACCAGGAAGGCTCAGGAGTGGGATCCCCCTGTAGGTGGAACACACCCTGCGGTCCCCCTTTTTAAATAAGGGGACCACCACCCCGGTCTGCCAGTCCAGTGGGACTGCTCCCGATGTCCACGTGGTATTGCAGAGCCGCATCAGCCAACACAGCCCCACAACATCCAGAGCCTTAAGGAACTCTGGGCGGATCTCATCCTCCCCTGGAGCCTTGCCACAGAGGAGCTTTTTAACCACCTCAGTGACCTCCGCACCAGAGATTTGAGAGCTTAACCTAAAGTCCCCAGACTCTGCTTCCTCACTGGAAGACGTGTGGGATTGAGGAGGTCTTCAAAGTATTCTGTCCACCGATCCACAACATCCTGAGTAGAGGTCAGCAGCACACCGTCCCCACTATAGATAGTGTTGGTAGCGCACCGCTTTCCCCCCCAAGGCGCCGGATGGTGGACCAGAATCTCCTCATAGCCGTACGGAAGTCTTGCTCCATGGTCTCACCGAACTCCTCCCATATCCGGTTTTTGCCTTGGCGACCACCCGAGCCGCGTTCCGCTTGGACTGCCGGTACCCGTCATCTGCCTCTGGAGTCCCACAGGCCAAAAAGACCTGATAGAACTCTTTCTTCAGCTTGACAGCATCCCTAACCGCCGGTGTCCACCAGCGGGTTCGGGGGTTGCCACCACGACAGGCACCGACGATCCTGCGACCAGAGCTCCGGTCGGCCGCCTCAACAATGGAGACATGGAACAGGGTCCATTCAGACTCAATGTCCCCCGCCTCCCCCAGAACATTTTGGAAGTTCTGTCAGAGGTGGGAATTGAAGAACCAGACACCTAAAAGAGTATAAATACCTTAAACTTGTACAAAAATGTGTTGTTGGTACACCTTCACTGGAAGATGGAAGTCTTAGAATATCATTTTAAACTGATTAATTAGGCCAATATCTTACAAGACTGTCAAACATTGGAGGCGCAAATTTGACAGAAAATCTACACATTTTCAGCTCGAACCCCACTGCAATGACACGCATGATGTTTTACACATGGCTGAGTGCATGGTGGCGCAGTGGTTAGCACTGTTGCCTCGCAGCACGAAGGTTGCAGGTTCGAAACTCTGCTGCGGCCTTTCTGCATGAAGTTGCGTGTTCTCCCCCATGCATGTGTGGGTTTCCTCCGGGTACTCCGGTTTCCCCCACAGATCACAACATGCCCTATAGGTTATAAATTGTAAGTCGCTTTGGATAAAAGCATCTGCCAAATAAATAAACATAAACATGAAAAGAATGAAAACTGTTTTGGAAATGTTCCAGTTGCAGTTTAGTCACCAAGTCTCACACTTCTCATCGATGCCAACCTAAAAGTGGTTTGAGGTAGTTTTCAGCTGCCCGTGTCAGTAAGAGAGAAGCTTTTGAACGTCTTTCAAGTTCGAGCAACATGGGATTGAGGCTTAGCAGCAACTCACATAATGAACATTTTCAGACCCTGTGGAAACTTCTCGTCAATGTTGTTTGCAATTTATCTCCAGCAGTTGCACTTCATCGAGACACAGGATTAACTAGGTGTGTGTGTGTGTGTGTGTGTGTGTGAATTTTACAGATGTGAATAATTTTCCTTTTTCTCATTAATACCTAATAAGTCCTAAACTGTGAAAAATTAGGAAACGTGTTAATGCCAACCATCTAATATGAACAACGATGTTCTGCTATGGAAAAGGGTCAAACCTTGATTTAGGGTGATTCTGATTGATGTATTTTTAGGTGAGTAAAGGTAAGTAAAATTTATTTACATAGTACCTGTCACGGAAAAGGATCAGAGAAAATCACATCACAATTAAAACATGATTAAAAGACAAAAATAAAAAATAAAAAGATAATTTAATACAAATTAAGATCACAAGCCAAATGATAAAACACAAAAGTTTAAGCAAAACCTTGTAGCTTTGTGTCAAAGTGGCAAGGTAACAGAAATGAATCCATTTCCTCATTCTATTCATTTTTTAGGTCTTTTAACCCTTTCTTTCCACTCCTGGAGTGTTTTCACACACCGGGTGTCCAATTATGGGCAGCCTGGGCCATGCAACATGTGTGCAGCAAAAATGGTAAGACACACACACACACACACACCTTTAAAACTAAACTAAACTTCCCCTGAGTCTTCCGCTTTACAGATGCTAATTGACCCAAACTGCGCTGCAGCTTCTCGTTACTGCAGCATGTTGTTGGAGGAGGGCGGCCTGCAGCAGCTTGAGCACGTTAATGCACACCCACAGACCCACAGAGACGTCAGGCTTCTGGCTGAAAGCATTCTGGAGAGCCTGCAGCGCCACAGAGCCCGCACCGGCCAGCCGGCGTGCACAAGCAGACACCCCCCCTCTCAGTAACACGTCCAAGGTAAAGGAAAGCGCATGTTGAGCCGGTGCACTCTCAGTGGTCTGATGTCCTCCATTCTTTTATGCCTCTTTTAGGTGACTATGCTCCCGACTAAGAAGAAGAGGACTTGATCCCACAACAGAGTGGAGAGTTGCACGTGCGTGTGCAGCTGTGATGCACATCCTGCACACAAGTGTGCATGAATTCCTAAAATCTCAAGAGGGTAAAAGACAGAGACATTGCAATACTTTGCACATGCTGAACCTATTTATTTCTTTTTGTCAAAGCAACAAAACATTTCTGTGTGCAAATCCTGTGATGAAACATTTATAAGCTGTCGGTCCGTTCCGCTCAGCTTGGAGTTTGTGTTTGTGCTCGCGTTTGTTAGGATGACTTTAGCAGCATGATGGTTTTATTTTTTTACCAAAAAGATGAAAATGCTCTGAGATCTGAGCAGAGGGTCAACTCCCCGCTGCACTAGAGGTACTCCCAAATGTATTGTCTGAATTGTTTGGTTACTTTTCAAATCTATGCATGACTCTGCTGTGAGCTCAAGCATGCTGGTCTGAATCTTTGTACTGTTGGTTTAGAAGGTGCCTGCTGGCTTGTTTATGGGTCAACGGTGCCACTTCTTAAAATGTTCCTTAATTAGACAAAATCTTTAACATCATTGAAAAAAAAGGGTCACCAGAGGTGTTAAATATTACAAATAAAATGATACAACTACAGTCGAGTTTAACAAACCCCAGAGCACAGTTTATTTACGTTTATGTGAATTTCTCTGATCAGATTTATCTACGGATAAACCAGCTAAGCAGAGAATGGGAAATCTGAATGTACATAATTTAGTTTGGGTTAAATCTTCTGCATACATGTTTGTTTGCTTTCCATATTTTGGTGTGAGCAGCGTGTGTGTGTGTGTGTGTGTGCATGTTCGTCTGCACAAGTAGCTGCATTTTTAAAGCCTATGTGCAGTTTGTAAATAATGAGGGTAAACGTTACTATAATTCAGTTTGGTCCAATTGGTTGCATGGAAAATGATTCCACCATTTGCATTTTTTACTTAAGTACAAGTTCAGACCAACAGACATATTGACCAGGTTATTATGGCGTTAGGTATCATCTGGTATTCATCCACTGGCCAGAAAACTCACCAAAGTCCTTGTTCAGCTCCAAAAATGCCCTTTTGTTCTTTTCTATGCAATCAATTCCATTTTCTCATTTCCAAACTGCTGTCAGACCCACTCTGATAAGACTTCAGCAAAGGAACAGGTACGAGGTGAGATGGTTAAATAAATATTAGAATAAATACGTCAGGCTGCAAAGCCACATAACGTTCTGATATCCATGTTTAATTCAGTGGTCTCACAGTGGATTATGTTTACTTACAAACATAACTCTGAATTAAGTTCAGTTTGATTTTATGTTTCCCCCGCAAGAACTTTATTAAAATGTGATTAGAACAAAAGTTTAGAAGCTGTATGTTTTCTGAGGCTGTGCCACATTGCTGCTCAGTCACATGTTTGAAGTTTGGGAATAAAGAATATATGATGCCAAAAACTGGAGACCACACTAGTCGCTTTCTTTAGATTTTTTATTAACTCACTTTTACAGACAATGCTTCCTAAAAAGTACAAAACCTATCTCCACAAAATATTTCCACATTAATTGTGTCACCCATTAAATAAAGCCTGATACTCCCAAAAGGCTGAACTCAGTTCATGTTTTTATTCTGGAACGCATGAAGACGCCAAGGCAAAGCTCACTCCCCGGTGTACCGTGGAGGTCTCTTCTCAATGAAAGCTGCCATCCCTTCCTGTCGATCTCGGGTTGGGATGACCTGGAAAGAGACGGCAGTGTGAGCACTGAGCAGGTTCATATTCTCATTGGATATGTTCCCAAATTCTACTCAGTGCATTAGTGCTCAGCGCATTTGACAGAAAACCTTTAGTTTCTGTTCAGAATCAAAATTTTCTGAGACTACAAAATACTCCCACAAATGCGGGCCATTGTTAAGATTTGATTTTCACACAAAAAATGGATTGTTCTAAAAAATCTATTCAAGCCCATGTTGCAAAAATGAGTACACCCCAATTAGTCTTAGGACAAAATCCACACTTAAGACTACAGAATTCAAATTAACAGGCATTCAACCACATGTGAGTCTAATGGTTCATTTAAAATGTGTCCAGCAGACGAACGATTATAAAAGGGCATTACTTAATAAAGAAATCCCTTCTCGTTTCATGCTGTCAGCAGTGGCTCCAGATGGAAGAGAAATGTGACAAAATCTCAGAAAAATAATTTCTTTACACAAATAAGGTGAGGGCTTCAAGAAGATCAGCAAAGCTTTATATACCAGCCAAAATATTGTAGCAAAGGCGAGCATCTTCTGATGAGAAGCGTTGAAGAAAAACTCCATGCAAGTTCACTGCAGTTAGCTAAAGCAGTAGAAAGCCAAACTGAAGGGACCATTTCCCGAGACACCATACAGCAGAGGAATGGCATGCATGGGTATCGTCCACGAAGGAAGCCTCTCCTGAAGCCCATTCACAAAAAAGCTCGCCTAGGATTAGCTAGGGCCCATGCTGACAGGGATGAAGACTGCTGGGACTCTGGAGCGAGGAGACAAAGATCACTGTTTATGGAACTAATGGTTTCAAAACTGTACGGCATCGTAAAGATGAGAATTTCAAAGGGAAATGCATGGTGCCTACAGTGAAGCACGGTGGTGGCGGTGTCCTTATGTGGGCTGCATGATCCAAAACACACATCTAATGCTACTGTTGCATTTCTGAAGAACAGGGTGAAGGTGATTGAATGGCCAAGTACGTCCCCTGATCTGAACCCAGTCAAACACCTGTGGGGAATTCTGAAGCAGCAAGATGAGCATCACTCTCATCCAGCATCCAGGCTCTAAAAGACGTTATTCTTGAAGAATGGAAAACGACAGATGTTGCAACATGTCTCCACCTTTTTCATTCCATGCCTAGAAGACTGGGTGCTGTCCTTGAAAATAATGGTGGTCATACAAAATAGTAGATGTAGTAGATTTTATTGTGGGATGTATTCATTTTTGCTTTAACCAATTTTAGTCAAACTGAATATTTTGTGATCCAACTTATATTATTAAACTTAATTTCATGTTATGGAGCTAAACGAGTGTTAAATAAAACCCAGCCTTGTTAAATTCTGGAAACTGTTCTTTTGTTCACTGAGCTAATGATAAAATTAATACTTTTTAAAGGGACTGGGCTCATTTATGCTGAGCACTGGAATAATTAGGCTTACCCGAGCATAACACATTCTCTCTATGGCCATCGCTGAGCTGATGTCAACCTGGAAGAGACAGTTATGATCACCTCTTTCATTGTGATGTGAAGATGTTTAAGAAAGAAAAATCCCAATCTACCTCCATTCCTCTGTTTATTGCCTCTTTTGCCATCCGCACAGCAACAGGAGCCTGAGCGACAAGCGGAAAGAGCTTTAGAGTTCAAAAATATTAAATAATCATGC
This sequence comes from Nothobranchius furzeri, assembly GCF_043380555.1. Classification (NCBI taxonomy): domain Eukaryota; kingdom Metazoa; phylum Chordata; class Actinopteri; order Cyprinodontiformes; family Nothobranchiidae; genus Nothobranchius; species Nothobranchius furzeri. Next base: position 47,411,785 of record NC_091748.1, read on the forward strand.
TTTTCGGGGCATGTTGAGATTAAACTAGCTTTCTGATATAGCAACTGAAATATCTGATTTTATAAATGTATAATATTTATGCCCTGAGATGGACTGGCAACCTGTCCAGGGTGTACCCCGCCTGTTTGCCCGAAGACAGCTGGAGATAGGCACCAGCCTCCCCACGACTCTGCGTGGAAAAGCGATTCAAGAAAATGGATGGATGGGTAATATTTATGTCATTTTCTGCCTTTTTTAAAGGAAAGCTTTCCAGTTTTGGCTTGCTTTTAGCACCCCATAGTGTCCATTTGTGGAACTGAAACCAAAACCTACCATCTTGCTGTTGTGTTTGTCTTTTTAACAACTTAATCTAACAGCTGAAACATCTCCCAGCCTTCTTTAGTGTCTACAGGAGTGATTCATCACTAAATTATACAAATCAGCCAGGTTCATGATCTAAAACATGCAGGAAAAGTGTCTCTGAGCTCAGGCGATTCAGAAAACTCCTGATCTTGACTCTTGTTCGACTCCTATTGTGGTCGGACGTTCTTTTTATTCTTTTAGCTTCATCAGAAAAATGTTTTCTTTGTCTCTTCTGAGGCTCCACCGTGATAAACAAGTTACAATAACTTCTAACCAGATGTAGGAGGATCTTTTGTGACGTCAATGTTTGTGTTTCTTGCATTGCATCATGGTAGTGTGCTGCAAGAAACAACGTATTTGCCCGTAATTCAGTTGTTTTGCATGTTTGGAGGAGAATTTGGCGAAGCAGATGGATCATTCTTGCCTCGTGGTTTCCGGATCTGCTCGGGGTCCTGTCCCTGCCGATGACGTCATCACAATACAGTAATACTGCTCGACCAAAACATTGCATCTCTCTCTCAATTCTGTTGTTCCACATTTGTTTTGGAAAACGTTAAGCAGTTTTGTTATTAAATTCATGTTTCTTACTGCCTAAATGATTTTGAACATGATAATGTAAGTTCCGTAAGTCGCACATTCAGCCAATCATCTAGTGTGATGTCATCAACAGGCGCAGGGCCCCGAGCTGGCCAGAAAGAATCATGGCACCCCCCAAAGACACTAGACCAGGGGTTGGCAACCTGTTCCCATCAAAGAGCCATTATTACCCATTTCCCACAGTAAAGAAAACACTGGGAGCCACAGCAGCCACGGCGTTGTGGGCGGGGCCTACCCTCAGACAGCAGAGAGCTGTTCACAACAGGTTACAGCAGCCGGTACCGGTCACTCGTGTACGTCAAAGTTATCTTTCATAAGACGATAATCAATAAAATGATTTATATAAACAAGGATCCAGAAGTTGTAGCCCGTCTCTGCCTACAATATTTAGATATTTTTCTCCCTGTTGGTGGTTTTACTGAGCAGGTGCCACTTTTGTCATACGTTTCTTTTTAAAACATGTTTAGACTGTTCAGAATACAAATCCAGGCTCTGTCACGTTTGATTGTTGTAATTAAACTTTGTAGGTGGGGAAGGTACGAAAAGGATCCGATCATTTTGTTTTTCCCTCATTTACAGCGACGGAGATAACGGTGTAGTGCGCCTGGCTCTGGTGTTAATCAAGTTAAATTATATCTCTTTGCAAAAATTTTCACAAGAAAACAGAACAGTTAAAAGCAGGACTTGTTTTGTGTTGACCGGACAGTTCCCGTATTTGACCGTTTATTTTGACGGAGAAAGAATAGAAAGAATTACCCCGACGCATGCAGACGAACTGACACTTTATTCGTTACGCACATCACAGATGTAGCTAAATCACCCAAGAAATGATTCCCATCTGAACATCTGAGCTGAACACTGCTCAGCGCAGCTCACTGTCAGCGCGTACGTACGGCGCACAGCGAGCTGAAGATGTGGAGAGGGGCTTGGAGCACGTTGCAGAACCAAAGCGCATGCGGGAAGATTCCTCCGACTGAAGCGAGACTTGTCACTTAGAACATGTTCCCTGATTATGAAACTTTGGCTGAATAGTGCTTGTTCCTGTCTCCAATGTGGCGACACATCCAGGAGCCGTCTGAGGAGAATCCCAGAATCTCACCTCCTCTTCAGCTCAGGAAGCGCCTATGATTACGCACAAGCGTGACGCGTCAACCCGGTCACACAGTAGACCGGGTTGGACCTGTTCAGGTTTACGCAGACAATCTTTACATTTAGAATTGGCATACAGATGTAAAATTAATGCAGTAAAATATAAAGCATTTTAATTAAATATCCATTCATTATTTTACAAGCACAGAGAGCCACATCAGATGGATGGAAGAGCCGCATGCGGCTCCAGAGCCGCGGGTTGCCGACCCCCGCGCTAGATCCACACCCTATGTACTTTAGACCCCCATTTTTACGGTTATATGTTATGAAACCGCCTATATTTTTCAACAACTGCATTTTATGCATTTTCAGCAACAATTCGATGAATTTTTCCAGAGATTAAAAGGAAAAAATACTGATTGTCTCTACATATTTTGTAAACTATTTAAAAAAAAAACTGAAAATGTGTCTAAGGGGATCCAAATGTTGGCTAAGCAGAATAATTTGGGTGCTGCAGGAGTGAAAGATAAGTAGGATGGATAAAGGAGGAACACAAACATGGAGGTGGGAAATTACAGGGGCTGAATTCAAACCTGGGGCAGGATCTCTCTGGCCAGAGCGAGTGCCTCTCTGTAGGCAGCATCTCCAGTCTGGGTCTGTTCTACAGCTCTGTTTACCAATCCCATCTCCAGAGCCGTCTGCCCTCCTACACGCCTACCTGGAAACACAGAAACCCACCATGGGTCTCCAGTAACATGTGCTCATTTGAACACCTTTTTCGTTAGTCCACCTGTGAAAATGAGCTCCTTGGCCAGAGTGGGGCCGACCATCCGCGGCAGCCGCTGACTGCCCCCTGCAGGACAGAATGTCTCATGGTTAACCTCTCACAACTCTGTAGACGATGGAGGAAAGAGGTCATCAGAGTGACCTCTGATGGTCTTACCCGCTCCTGGGAGCAGCCCCCGTGTTGTCTCAATCAGCCCCATCTGTGCAGAATAAGCTGAAAGGCACGTGCACGCACACACACACACACACACACACACACACACACACACACACATAGAGGACAGCTGAAGGTCTGTGCTGCTGAGAGTCATCAAGCTGGCACAGGAGCAAAGTCTGACTGATGCTTCTGTCAAACAAACACCTGCTCACCTGGTGCAGCCATGCCTGACCAATCAGAGAGCTGCCCCGACTAACACAAGCAACATGTTGATTTATACACAAACATCTGGGCAGATAGCTAGCCAGAAGATCATTTAGACAAATATTAATCTGGAAGTGTGTTTCTATGTGATCTGATCCAGCAGATTAAAAATGTTCAGTGTCTAGAACAGCCTCTGTTTGGAGAAATTGTGTTTACATCCTTCAAGATTCAGCTTAAAACACAAATTTAGTAGAAATGATGGATTAGGGACGTTGGACTGGAGCCCTGCGGATGGAGGGAAACACGTGATAACAATGTTGTATTATTTTTAGGAAACAAATTGTTATCCCTTCCTAGTATCTTTATATCACTTCAGTGAATATGTGGACATGCTGCAGTAACAAGAAGCCATTAATATGGTTAACTCATTCACTGCCATTGACGACAAAAGTCGTCATTTTAAATCCAAACGTTCACTGCCAATGACAACTAAAGTTGTCATTTGCATTTTTTTACTGTGTGGGCGTCGGACGAGCCCCCACACTGTGAGAACAACCATCCCAGCTCTAAAGCCGATCTTCATCCGCGTACGTCACACGTCACGTGATCAGGATGCAGAAAATTCATGCGTTAGGAGATTGTTTTGGGCCACTGCTGTAAAAAAAAGTGAGGCGCGAACAGGAAAAGCTTCTGACTATCACAATTCGACAACGGATTAAGAAAGAACGGGTAACGCTCAAAATGCACAGATTCTTCCTGATGTAAGCGGTGAGTCTACGCTTTGTTTTGGTTTTTTTGGCGTTGACATCATCCTAGCGCGCAACGCGACTCTTCAAAAAACAGTGAAAACGCTGAAAAACACTGGCAGCGATGGGTTTTTCTGATCAGGAAACGGCTGGCGGTGAATGAGTTAAGCACAACAATGGAGTTGCTAAAAGCTTTTTTCATCACAACTGTGCCGCCCCTTTAAGGCAGTCATGTAAATTTAGCTCTGTGTGTTTGTGCGCACGCATGTGCGTGCGTGCGTATGTAATTTGTACAGGGTACTTGCCATAGTTATTCTCAACTGGAGATGACCGTTAAGCTAACTGTTATGTTTTCTGCATATTGGTTCATCTTTTCTTGCTAAGCCTGAAAGAGCACATGCCTGCAAGTCATATAAGTTTGTTCTGTTGAGCGTATTTATTATAGTTTTATGTAACAGTTGTGGAAGTTTTTATCTCTAATAAAAACGGTTGCGATGCTAATGCGTTAGCCCGTCTATGGTATTTTACATATATTCTTAGCATTGAGCTAACCGCTAGGTTCTTGGGGGAAAAACTTGTGATTGTTTTATTATATCTTTATGGTTTACACATAAAGTACATGAAAGTTTATTATTAAGTGTTTATTAATATAAAATACATATAAATACATCACAAATGTTATGTAACATTATTCATTTATTGTTTTCCTGTATTGCAGTTTTACAGTGCCTTCTACAGTAAATATCTAAAACGTCCCTGCTGACTCCTGGATGTTTATCGTGGACCTGTTAAGCTATCTGCCAAGCTAGAACCCAGCTTCATCGTCTAGTGAGGGCAGAATACTGAAAGAAAAACAAAAATTATGTTTGAACAACTTAAATATTTGTTTTTTCTTCATATCACTGATAATTAAGAAATTTAGAGAAAATTAATCTACAATTATTTTAATTAAAAAATTCTAATAATTTACGAATTATGTTTTTTCAGTAATAAAAGCATAGTTATATGTTTGGTGGTGATGCTGGTGGTTATAAATAACTATAAAAATTCTTGTAAATTACCTAAATTGATTGGAGAGAAGTTATTTTTTTAAACAGCATAACATGCATTTAGGACATTTGTGTCATTTTAGGACAGCAGCAAAACTCTTGGGTCTTGGCTGTGCTTGGACTAGCTGTTAGCCCCTCAGTCCTGTACATTATAAACTCGTGAAGGTGTCTAGAATAGATGAAATTGTAATTATTTACATATTTTCAACAACAAAGCTGCTAAAAATGTCTCCTAAATGCCTGCATTCTAGTTACATCCAGATGGTGAAACGTTTTTAAACAAAACTGTTCTGATCCCCACTGATGTAACATAGAACCTGTCTGTGTGAAGCTGCTCTCCTGTTCAGACTAAAGACTCCGACCTGATGTGTCTGGGTTAGTGACAGCTGTAAAAACACAACATGATGTCCCCTTTCTAACGGAGTAAGTATAATCAGGTGAAATAAAATAAAAAGATTCCACTGAGGTGTGATGCAGTCTGTTCTAGGTCAGGGCTGATGGGTACGCACAGGCAGTACGGAGGTCACAGGCCAGAGCCAGCTCAAGGCCGCCTCCCAAGGCGACGCCGTCCATCGCTGCTATTGTCGGTGTGGGAAACAATGCTGTTAAGGAATTTGAGATAAATCTATGAGACAAGCACTAAAACCACGATTCAATAATAATGGTTTAGTTAAACCATTACCTATTTGAGTCATGAGGGAGCGCAAGCCATGAACAAACAGATCGGACTCAGTGTTATTCATTAGAGCTCTCTCTTTCAGGTCAGCACCTTAAAAAAACACACACACACATAAACACCTGAGCGAGTTCTGTGGAAACTTTCTCACACACATCTCACCACTCACCTGCACAGAAGACCCCAGGTACTGAACTCCTGAAGATAACCACCCGAACTGCTGAGTCACTGGACAGACTGGAAACCAGCTCCCTCATCTGCACATGTGCATACACACATTCACTCTGTGTGTGTGTGTGTGTGTGTGTGTGTGTGTGTGTGTGTTAGACCTATACTGACCTGTGACACAAACATGTGGCCCAGAGAGTTTCTTGCTTTGTGTCGGCACATCAACACCTCTACTATCCCTGAGAGAATGAAGAAAAAGACGTGTGGAAGAAAGAAAAGCAGCAACAAGAAAAGATGCACATCTAATCTTATATTTATGTTTTACCTGTTGATTAACCAAACAACTGAAAATGGCAGAAAAATACCAAACAAATGAAAAAAAATTACTAAATCAAATTTTTATCAAAATGCTGAAAAAGAAAACCTTCCAGATCCTTCTTTCCTTTTAGGCCCATGCCTTTTTAATTATTCCATTTTAAAAACATTTTTGTGATTTCGAGTAATTATGAAACTAACAGTCTATTCATGAAATAGTATTTAGGAGCTCCTATAGAAAAAAATTGTTTGGGTCCCTTTCTGCCTAGTATAGATATCTCTGTTTATCCTAATGATGATATAATAAAAGAAAAATATAAATAAAAAAATTTTAAAATTACAACAGAAATTTCTAATTATAATATAGATTACCCCTAGTTTTACTAACTTTATTTTTAGTGTAAGTGACCTTTTTATTTATTCAATCATTTGCAAAAACAAACTTTGTCAGACTGTCATGAAAATGTTTAGAAATTTAAATAAAATCAGGTCACTGAAAGCAAGAGCACACTGGTGATTTGAAAAGTATTATATGTTATTAAAACAGCTTCTAAGATCTGTAGATGCTGGGGTTATTTGATGATTTTCCAGTGAAAAACGAGCAGTTTCTAATAATAATCTGGAATAGCTCAAGGTTTGAAGTTGAGCACATTCTCAGCTTTCTATCGAGCTCATGACTGAAGATTTCACATATTTGAGCAGCTTTGCTCTCCGTGTGTTCCCACCTTCGTCCTGACCCTCTAAACGCTGTAAATCCACCTCCGTGGGATCCACCGCCCGAGTGTGCTGTCCGCGGGTGTCCGGGCGACTGTAGACCGTCAGAGGGCGACCGCTCCCGGCTAGGAGTCGCGCTCCGTCCCGGTGGATCACGTTAGTCAGTCGGTGCGCTCCCCGCAGAGGAAGCCACGATGAGCACCTCATCCTACAAAGAAGAGTTGTCATTGCTGTTATTTTGCTGTTTTGACCCAGAGGTGAGGGGCTGTTATTGTTAAAGAGCTGGTGAAAGAGTGCAGGAAGTTTGGCTGTAGGTCTTTTCCTGCAAGAGGAGGGACTTAAAAGCCAAGGGCGCCCCCAAGGGGTGGCCAGGGGTGGCCTTGGCCACCCCTAGAAAATTGCTGGTGATTTTCTGGTGCATCTGATGCAAAGAAAATAACGATGAATCCATGCCATCCAGCATGAACTAATAACCCTACATCCCTCGTGCAGCAGGCTGAGCAGCCTCAAAGACACAAGACTGTGTCTTTCAAAGCTCACGAGGCCATCAGACTCACCAGGTCACTTCATTTCATTAAGATGTCATACCCTTATTAATGATTATTATTTTTTATTTAAATGTTTTTTTCTAGTCTGACTAATACTTTTCATCCCATTGTTTCTCATAATTTTTTATTTTATTATTTCATACCATAATCCCTCCCTCTAACACACACACACACCGTCCTCCAGCCTGTTGTACCTCTGTTATGTTGTTGAGGTAAGGTTTTCCATCGGGCTGCTTCAGTCTACTCTGACCATGATTTATTCAGCAGTTATGCAATCACACACTTAGCTCCCAAGGCAAAACCGTTTGAGATGAGACTGTGTCCATGTGCATCTGCTCACCTACTCACCAACCTGTCACAATCAATCTTAAAATCAGTTTTCCTGCTGCCTGGCCCTGTTCATGCCTCCTAACTCAGTTCTCCAGACTTTTATGAATCACATGATTTTTGTAATTATTGTGTAAATTAATGAGTGGTGAAGAGCATGCAGGGTGGCTGTTTACTGCAGAGCGTAAGATCACAAGGGAGACATGTTTCTCCTATAAACACTTATTAAAATCTGATCAGATAAAAACAGATAAAGGTAAAAGTTGTCTTGTGTGTATAACAGAGCTAGATGTCCTGATGCAGGCAGTGAATTTTCACAAACTGGACACATTTCAGGATGATGACGAACAGGCCAATGTTAGGCAATGTTCCATGCAACGAGGACCTGAAAATTCCTGTTAGTTGCAATATTTTCTGGTCTGAGCTCCCTACAAAAGACGCCTGCATGTTCGAAGACGAGAACTCGCATGCGTGTTGCAACACCAGATGGAAATGACGGTTCAGGTAAAAACAGGTTTACATTTTTACAACTTGCGAAAAAAAATTACTTTAAATTTGAACGTTTAAGACATAGTTTGATCAATAGCGCATTAGTGATTTTTTTCTGAAACACTTTTATATAAAATTAAGCATTATTGGCAGTGGGGGAAGACGTCATGGACGCAAAATATTTTTTATATAATTTTTAATGGGCTACATGTAAGCCTTTTGGCCAAAATAAACGTAACAATAGGCTTTTACCTTAAATCCTCGAATATTGGCCTGTATTCAATTAACGGCCGGGTATCATATTTTGGCCGGTGTCAGAGTCGGCGGAGGTGAATAATGGCCGGTATTTTATTGTGGCCGGGTGGAATGTGGTAACAAACAAGTACCACAGGAGGGCGGTTGTGTCATCCGTCTCACTTTTGATTTGCCAGTGACAGACCGCGAGGGTAACTTTAACCGTGCGGAGACGAAGAGGAGGCGAAAATTTGATATCAAGTTCAAAGAGAACGTGCTGATTATGCTGCAGAACACTCTGGGGAGCAGTAGGGGTTGTATGAACTAGTCACTAGTCGACTTCACTATAATGACTTGTTAAGCCTGTCATCGACTGGTCGCTGTCACGTGATAATGACCGGCAAGATGCAGTCCACGGAAAAGACAGCAGCCTGCTGTCAGCAGGTGACAAGCTCCTGCGTGTCGGGGGGGGGGCAAGAGCGGAGTGCCAGAGCGTCGGTACTGACGCCCGCCGTAAAACAGACATTTAACCAAATTGTGACTTTTACCCTCTTGCAATTTAACCTTCCCCTCACCCCATCCTAACCTTAACCAGCTTACGCATGCAAAGCTCTGATTTTTGACGCGCTCCAGACATCTGCGTCCTGAGCACAGCCACAGTCAGGGCCGGAGTGGGACACATTTTCAGCCCTGGAGTTTCAGACCCCAGACCGGCCCACTTAATGAATTATTATTAAAATCATGTTAGAACTTTATATGTATAGTCTACAAAAGCACACTACTCGGTAAAGCCTTGTAATTCAGTGCAAGAAAGAGTTGCTTTACAATGTAGGTTTATTTGAACATCAGTGCACATCTCCAACATTGTTCTTTACAACACATTCTCTAACAATATAACAATCTACATTCTGTTCAAACAGCTGTTCTGAGATTTTCAAACCTTTAAAATGAAATGACTCAGCACTCCCTTTCACACTTTTTCCAGTTTCCCTATACTCACCTGCACACAATTAAAATAATCATCTGTAAAGCTTTAGCACATTTGATATGGAAAACACATTTTTTGTAACCAATTAAAATATTTTCTATGGCAAAATATGCAGGCTTATTTCATTTTACTTTCATTCTAATAACTATCTGTTGTGGGCTTTGTGCATTTACTAATAAAAATACAACAGGTCACTACTATTATTTGGACATTAAAATTATTATAATGAAACTAATGTTTGCTTGTTTGCACATGAGTTGGCTCACCTTCTATCCCAACAGGAGCAAAACCCTCACTGCTGGCTCCTGGCTCTTCTTCTGACACTACATTGTGTGAAAATTGTCACAATTCAGCATTCATTTTCCTTTTTACACGCTTTCTGATCAATGCTGAATCATCTAGCATTTTAGGACACTTTCATATAGAGCCAGGATAGTTTTCATCATATAAATTTTAATAATATTCAGTTCACTGACTCAATAAGTAATCCTACCTGTACATGTCCACTCTGGAATGGTGGGTTTCTGCCTGGTGCTTATTAGGCCTACTGGATCTTGTGGGCTACAAGACAGTTTGGTGGCATCAGTCACATCATACTGTTGAATACTGTTGACTATATTACATAACGTTATGTCATGACGCCATATAATTCATTATTGATGCTTAATTAACTTGAATGGTGATTTGCAGCCGGTAAAGTTTAACATCTTGACTTGCCTTACCCGTTTTATCTTCATTTGAAGTTAAAGACCGCAAGCTTGTTTGAGAAAAAAAGGTGCTCATTTTTGCACATTTAGCTGCATCTGTTTCCAGCGCTTTCCTCTTTTTAATTCTTGCCTTCTCCGCGCCACCCTTGCTCTTTCTACTTTCCATCTTTCCGTCAACTGCGAGGTCACGTGGTGCGCACAGGCGCATATTGGGCAAAAAGAAAAAAAAACGAGCTGCAGCCTGCAGGTAGAGACAGCCGGGAGGAGCGTATGAGATCAGCCCGGCGGCCTCAGTGCCATGACTGAACACCGGCACCAAAAAATAAAAATAAAATGATAAAAAACAAAAACGAGAGCACCGGCCCATGCGGCCCAAACATCGCGCGGCCCACCGGGAATTCTCCAGACCCTCCCGATTAGCAGTAACATTATCAAATCAGGTGTCACCACCTCAAAAACTAATTTAACACGCGATCGTTCATGTCGGCTCATTTCCTTTTATGTTTTCTGTCTTTTATTTGCGCCTGATGCGTTTTGCTGCTGTGGAGCGGGGCGCATCACCTTGTCCTCCGGTGACGCACCGATCACTGATGCGGCCGCCAAGCAGCGGGCACTCCGCTGTTTTTGCGGTCGGTAGATCTTTTAGAACTGCAGTTCAAAGGTAACTCATGAGGTGAATATATATGAACGCAGGTAGCAGTTTTTCTTTAGGACTGAGAGGAGATGCAGGAAGATAATAAACAGACAAGACAGAAAAATAGTCAAATAAAAACAAGTTAGTTTTTGTACCTGGTGGTTGCAACAAACAGACACCATTGAAGGTAATCAGAAGTGAGGAACAGAAAATGAAATAATTATTTTAATGTTTAGAGCAGCAGGAACTCCGAGAGGCTGCAGGTGCATCAGTGAGTTTGCGGCCGCTGCGCGGGGGGAGGGGGGGGGTGTTAAGACACCTTACAGCTTTCCACTCAGAGAGCAGGTGAATATGAGTGAAGATTATTGCATGACAACAAAATAAAATTAATTTTAACTGCTGTGCATGAAGTCATGTTTTTGTGTGTCTTGATTAAGGACAATGACGGCATGGACCAACACAACGTGGTCACCACAACCAGAGATGTTGGGATCCTGAGTAAAGACATGACTTATGACAGGCTTGTGGTAAGGACATGCAAAGGACCAAGAAACAACTTATCTTATTTAACCTGCTTAACCAGAATAATTCTGTTAAGCATCTAAATGGTTTTTGATCTAATTTTAGGAAAGGGCTCAGCAAGCTGAAGACCAAAGAAGAGTCAGCTGTATCTTATATCATTTATCACTCAGGATAAAGGCCTATTGCAACATCTGGAAGTGAGTTTTAAATTTATAATTAAATTTGCACACTGTGACTAATTTCAGTCAAAACATGACTCATGAATTATTTAAGTGAAACATTTTCTGCTAACCTAGTGTTTGGACATTTACTTTGAGCATCCTCCAAAAATATCTCTATTTACAGGCAATCATCGCAGGAAAAGTGTCATCCACCTGGGCTTCATCAAAGGGCAGGGTGGACATTTTCTTTGAGGAGGATGAGCAGCTGGAGAGAGTGATGGGCTTCTTGACGAGCCTGGTTGAAGCACAGACAACCAGATGTCACAATCAAGTGGCATTCATGATGGATGTGCTTCTGCCAGAGGTACGTTCTGAAAATGTTTATGTATCACATGAAAATATTTTGTAGCATTACTGTTGTCAGTCTATAACTCATGGTTAATATCTTGTTACCTGCAACATGACAGACTAATGTCTACATGAAAGATGTCCTTTTGTTCACTTCATTACTCAGGCAACCATCCATGCGCTTTCAGCTGTCCATGAATGTTGACGGACAAAGCCACAGAAATGTACGGCAGTGGGCTGCAGTATGACTGGAGGTATTCTACAAACTCAAGAGCAGTGCTAATGCCTATATGTATTGTTTTCACATTTTTATGACAGCCTCTAGGTGTGAATGTCATTTTTACTAATTGCTATTTATCTCTGTCTCATTAGTGAGAGGCAGCTGATGTCCTATGCCATGGAAAAAAACATGAGCAAGGAGGCTAAACAGAAACTGTTCATATACACGGAGAAATTCAGAAAAGCTCTGGACTCATCTGAATTTTTGAAGAGGCTGTAGCATTGTGTTGGCATTTTTGGAAGGTATTTGTAAGGCCAATAAAAGCTGTTCCTGTCTGAACTTTTTTTCTAAAGCAAAACTTTTCTACTTTTGTGTTTGAATTGTATACTTAATTCAAAATATTTTAGTAATTTCTAAATCAATACATTTGTGTCAAAGGGCCAGCAATTATTCCTGTTAACAGAATATATGAAATACATGTATACACATGTAAATATGCCTAAAAATTACACATCAGCAGCTTTTCACTGTAAAGAAGCAATAAAAAATCATAAATAGTAACATAAATATTAACTACTCACTCGTATGAACTTAGACCCACTGTTAGTGCCTGTAATAACAAATGGTTGAAAGTTAAATGTTGCTGTAGGAGGCGTGCTCCCAAAAATGGAGGCTAATGGGCTTAAAGGGTTAATTAAAACGATTACCACTAATTACTTTTTCTGATATTTTATTTTATTGCATTTAAAATAAACACTTGCACATCCATTACTCACCTGCTAACTTAAATAAGCATAGGTATGTTGTGCCTATTGTCCGGCAACTGATTATTTGTTGGTGGTATCAGTGTTTTATAATCCCACTGGGGATGGCCATAAAGTGTGTATGCAAGAAAAAAAATCCATACATTCATATTTAAATCAGACAGTTAACACTAACCACTCATGACCCAAAACAACTGGCGACTGGGGAGAAGGAAAATATAGAAACTCAAGGTCTCATGATGGTTACCAGAGATTTGCATATTAATTGGAACTGTGCGATGTGTTATGTTGTCAGAGAGCAGCCATCCAACGAGGAAGCGCGTATGGGGGTAGACAGAGGAATGGTGGGAATGTTGAGCTGTTGAACAACAGTTTGGTCCAGGACACTCCTCTCATATCCAGAGTCCACCAGCGCCTGAGTTGAAACTGTCTGTTGGTTGTAGGAGACAGAACAGGTTAAGCTGCACCGGGAATTCAGGTTTCCAGGAACTCCACCCATCAGTAATCCCGGTCCTACTGATGGGCCCTGGCTTTTGGTCGAACCGGACAATCCTGCAGCATGTGACTCGGCTGACCGCAGTAAAGGCAGAGGCCTAAGGAGCGACGTCTAGCCTTCTCCTCAGGGGTTAAACGTCCTCGACCTGTCTGCATAGGTTCCTCGGGATGAACCAGAGAGGGATGAGGTTGACGTTGTGGAGCAGAATCAGGAAATGGTCTGAGAGTATGTGTCTTGTGTCTCTCCTTTAGGCGCTTTTCAATATTGGCGGCTAACTGGACCAGAGACTCTAGGTTCTCTGGTTCTTGGCAAAACCAGATGTGACCAGTTTGGGGGTGAAAATTGATGCTGGACTTAAATTTGATGCTCACATCAACTCTGTGATCCAGTCCAGTTTCTTTCACCTGAGACGCCTTGCAAAAATCAAGCCCATGCTGTCAAGAGCCCACCTGGAGTGGGTACTGCATGCTTTTGTAATTTCTAGGCTTGATTACTGCAGCTCTCTCTATGCAGGGTTGTGTCAGTCATCACTGTGTCGCCTACAGGTTGTGCAGAACAGCGCAGCCAGGTTCCTGACCGGGACCAGGAAACGGGACCACATAAGTCCGGTTCTGACCTCCCTGCACTGGCTTCCGGTTTGCTATCGTTCACACTTCAGACTCCTCGTCTTTGTTTATCATTTCTTCCAGGGTGGTGGTCCCCCCTATCTAGCCACGCTCCTGAACAGACATTCCCCATCATGCGCTCTGCGCTCCTCTGACCAAGGCCTGCTCGTTGTCCCTCGTTCTAGGTGTCGTACTCGTGGGGACCGGGCTTTCTCAGTCCTAGCACCGTCACTCTGGAACCAGTTGCCACCCTCAGTTAGGCAGTCCCCATCTCTGCCAGTCTTCAAGAGTCGCCTAAAAACACACCTCCTCCGCTTGGCGTTTCCTGAACATGTTTGAATTTGGCCCTCTTTTATGTTGATTTTATCTCACAGTTTTCATTGGTTAACTTTTTCCCTTGTTTTACACATTTGTCTTCTTCTAGAATGTTTCACCTTTTTTGTAAATTGTAATCTGTAATTTGAATTGCTTTTATTTTCTGATGTATTCACTTTATTTAACTTTGTACTGTACCATGTTCAGCGCCTTGGGCTTCCTGACAGGGTTGCGGAAGGCGCTTTATAAATAAAGCTTTGATTTGATTGATTTGATTTGGTCCTTAATCCTATCGTTAAGGGCATGAGAAAAAGCGGCTCTAAGGGAAGGTTCATCTAGTGTGGAAAGGGAGGCAAGGGTACGAAAATCGATGGCAAATTCTACCACCAACTGTCAACCCTGCTGGAGACTCCAGATTTGTTTGGCGATTTCGGCTGGGGATTCAGACTGATCAAAAATTTGTTTAAACTCAGCTAGGAATGCTGCAAACGGTCCCTGAAGAAAAGTTGGTTGCGACTCCTAGCCTCGGCCCACTGTAGGGCTCGACCACGTAACAGACTGACGATATAGGAAATCTTAACTGCATCATTTACAAACATATCAGGTGATCTATTGAAAGCCAATTCACAAATTAACAAAAAACAACGGCATTTTCCAGGTTCACCGGCGAATGTTTCTGGTTGAGGTGGTTGCGTAACCCGGAAACCGATCCCGTGATGCTGAACAGGAAGTGGAGCCGGCGATGAAGCTACAGAGACAGCGGCAGGAGACGGTGTAAGTTTCTCGTTTACCTGATGGATAGCGGAATCGAGCTGGAATAAACGCTGGTTAACGAGTGACAATTGATCGAGGGCGGAATGAATGGATCCTTCATGCTGTGATAATGTATTTGCTAGGACTGCAGGGAGTGATTCTTCAATGGGGTGTTCGTTTGGCCGGTTGATTCTGTCATATTGTGGGTAATGGATTTCACCCAGGACGTGAAGAATCAAAGGAGAGGAGAGGTAAGTACAAAAATATAAAGTGATTTATTTACAATGTGAAACAGAAGAGGTAAAACTAGAACTAAAGACGCTGCTTCTATGATCAGGAACAGGGGAGTACCGGAATCTACGGAGATAAAAAGAACAGGAGGTGAGCGAGGCCAGAACCAGAGAACCAGGACTACGAGAGTATGTAACTGAGAGTTCTTACGGTCAGACACCAGGACTAGAGCGGAGGCGAACAGGGAGAGGTTAGTCCGGGTGTGATGGTTCAGAGCGTGGGTTGGCGGGCAGACGTGGAGAGAGGAGATCAGAGGATCCTTGAGCGGCGAGACGTGAGGACAACTCCAGGCAAGGTAGGTGGTGCAGGAACAGGATACTAAGGCCTAGTCCACACGTAGCCAGGTTATTTAAAAGACGAATATCCGCCCCTCCAAAAACTTGCATCCACACCACCTCATTTTTTTTGAAAAAACTGTCCACACGTACCCGGATAAATACGTTGTTAAGGACATGCCAGACCTGTAGGCGGCAGTAATTCCCTCGTTCTTAACCTCGTCCTTCGTCTGTGGTCTTCCGCAAGAAGCAGTAATTCCGCTTGCAAAAACAAACGAACAAAAAGCGCTTGGACAATTGATAAAGCGAGCGCAGCTCTGAGGGCATCCATGCTGTCGGCTAGTGTAAACACAGGTCGCACACGTGATGTCAGCATTTTTTTGTCGCGGAAAGTGACGTTGCGGACCTTAAAACTCCGGTTTTGTCTGTCCACACGCAGACACCCAAAACGGAGAAAACGCAGATCTTCACTTTGGCCGGAGATTTTAAAAAGATCCGTTTTCGTGTGAAAAACTCAGTTTTCGTGTGGATGACAGGCCAAAACGTAGAAAAATATCTACGTTTTGGCAGATCCCCGGCTACGTGTGGACAGGACCTAAAACAGGATACAAATTCATTAATTCAGGATCATAAGGAAACAGGCTGATTCAGAGGCTAGAGGCTACCCATGTGAGAGTATCAACCGGCGCTGGAGTTGAGTCACACCGCTCCTTAAATCCTCTGCACCTCAATTAGTGGAACTCCAAACAGCTGTGCAGTCTGCCGCGCCCACCTGTAACACAAAACTGAACAACACTTCACCAGAAGGTGGAGGCAAACCGTGACAATCTGATTGGTTCATATTTTGATCCAAACATCCGGTGGTAGAACATGAAATGTTAGTTGGTCACATGGTTTTTATATATTGTCTGGTTTCATTTAAAAAGCACTGAGAGAAAGGTTTTGCATTAGAAAATTTCGACTTATGTATATGAAATTTAGCTAATAATATCAATAAATTAATCAAATAAAATTCAAACCATACAACATTCTCAAAATTTGAAAGCTGTCAAAACCATAAACTTATGTTCCCTGTTCAATATCATGTGATTCTTTGTTAGACTGTTTTGTTTTCCCATAGAAACCCCCGACATTGTGCTTGCTATTTCTTTGTTGTTGTATTATGTGCTTTGTCAATAAAGCGTATTCAAGGAGAAAAAAAAGATAGTTGGTCACATGTATTCTGTAAATCATGTAACGTTGATGATGACAACAATATAGGCCACAAAGAAATGTGTTTTGTGTTCTTTTGTCACGTTTCCTATGAGCACGCTAAACCTTCAGCTGATAACCTTTACTTATTATTACAGTCATGTTTTCATATAGAATATATGATATCCACAAGCACGTGAGGATGTGTTTCAGCTGCTAACAGGCACCAGAATTAAAATAAATAATTAAACAAGTATGAACTCTAACGGGATATCTTCACCCATCGTCACCCCCGAGCTACACATGTAGGGAAATCTGTCCGACTTAAATGCCGGCTTTCAGCCACTCCCCCTGCTCCTTCCGTCTGCTCTCGTCTGTTTTCCAGGCGAGGTGCAGCTCAACTCGAACACGGACCAAGAACAAGAATTTCTTTCTCATTACAAAACTCCTGTAACCCCTAAAGAATTTGCTATTGTTTTCGACGCTATTCCATCTGGTGTTATTATGCTTTTCAAAAGTTATACCACCCCACCATCTAACACGACCCCTTTGCCTGATCCAAGTGACACATTTATAGGCAAACTTTGTTTTCTATCGAGATTACGGCCAAATAAGCAAATTTCACTCCCTTTTTCTAGCTGATTGTGTTTCTGTACCACATGTTCTCCCTAAATGGAATTCATTTGTTCAACATGTGTCGTGGGAAAAAGTATGGACTCTTCCTGACAGATACTTGCTTACAAACAAAGTCAAAGAAGTCACATTCAAACTCCTTCATCGCTATTATTCTGTTAAAACATTCCTGAGGAGATTCATTAAAGACTTTGATGTATCCTGTACTTTCTGCAAGGAGCACCCAGAAACCACTTGTTCTGGACTTGTGAACACACTCAGAAACTATGGCAAGGCGTCTATAGATTTATATTGGACCATATCCATGAGACCTTTGTATTACATTTTCATAATGTTCTGTTTGGATTTCTAGACTATCAGAGGGATTTGGAAAATGAACTGTTCATATTTAATCTTATCATATTGCTGACCAACTTTTACATCCATAAATGTAAAGTGTTAAAAATAAGACCTTCCTTTTGTGTCTTGAAAAAGGAACTTAAGCTTTATTTGAAAACAATCTCCACCTCGAACAATAACAAAGCCATTAAGACACTAAGTCTCTGCTCGAAATTTCAAATCTTTCCATAATTCATACTCTGTTGCATGACTCGTATTGTTTCCTGTTTCGATCATCATTCTCATATGTTTCATAACTTGTATGCAGTAACCCCTGGCGTTGAATATGTTGGTATGTTTTTGTTATATTTCTACTGTTTCCGTGTACTTCATAGTGGACATTGAATCAGTTGTGTATCTTGACTGTATTGTTAACGAACCAATATTCTAAATAAAAAAATAAAATAAAATAAAAACGGCCGTTGCTTCCTCTTTTCTACACATGAACCTTTGACCTGACTGTGGCACACATAGATATCATATATATTAGCCAGATCCCTCACCCGTGCTGTTTGTCAATTGACCCTGACGTCCGTACGTGGCAGCCATCTTACTTCGGACAGCTGCCCTCCTCTAACACTGGTGTTCAGTGGTGCATGCACTGTTAAAACAACTCTTAACTTTCTCAATTTTCAACCGATTTTCATACGGTTTAATTTTTTTAGAAACATTAGAGTCGTGGCTATGAAATATGTTAGTTTTAGCATGAAACTCCCCTTATTTCACTCCACTTTCCAGCCGTTTTCCCCTATCCTGTCAATTTTCCATAGACTTACCGTTTTAATGTCAACAAGATCTGCTTCTGATGAACTAGCTGTAGTTTGTAAACTGAGGTCAACTTATAAATGTAAGTTTTAAGATACCTTATAACTTACCATACCAACTTATAAATAAAAACTCAAATACCTGATTTAATTTACTGAAAATAGTAAAACAAAAAAATAATAATTAATACACAGAAGCAGCAAACAAAATTTAAAGTTAAAACACCCTGTCCAAAAAACAAAAAAGCAAAACAACTCTAGAACCTCAATGACTGAGAAAATATTTATAAAAAGACAAATGAAGATATACAGAATATATATTATTTACTTTGACTTTAATATTTGCAAGTAATATGAACCTAATATATACTTGCTTTGGCAAGTTATTATAATAATTTATATTCATTTCCACTTTCAGCCTGCAACCCATTTAAAATAAAAGTTTGAGAAGAGAAAACTGGGATAATTGTGAGTTAAAGAGCTAAATAAACACTTCAAAAATTAAAGAGTAAATTAATGACAGACTGACAGTTGTGGAAAAACTTGTTTATTACAGATTATACATGTTTTTGATTATAAAAATAACAGATTAACAGACAGATGCTAAAGCACATTGTGATTTCCTACTAACCTTTGAAAAGGACAGCTTGAGTGAGCTTCTGTCTCACGCTGTCAGACTGAAAGCTAAGAGTTGCTAATCTTGCAATGTGGTGCATCCTCAGCTTAAAGAACAGGGAGACAATAGATGTCAACAGTGTATGGGAGTGAGACTCAATTCCGTACTGGGTCTCACTGTGCTCCCCAAGCAAAAAGACATCCTGACCCGATCCTCTTGCGCACAATGTAGATGACCTCCAGTGGTTTGATGGGCTGTGATCGTCTGCTCACTGATGCCTGGCGAATTGCCCACTCTGCTGCTCTGATGAGCCTCACAGTACCTTCAGATGGGACCACAAGACCCCCGTTGTTCTTCAGAGTCAGAAAATGGTAGCTTTGGTCATCACAGGCAGATGCAGCGTCCATCACCAGGCTGGCACGGCAAGAATCACAGGACAGCTTGGTCATTGTTCGCCTTAGCCTGGCAAGCCAGACTAAATAAATGTATTATTTAGTCTGGCCACGCTCCATTGACAGCTCTCGGTTGTGGGGCGGGTTCTACCGTTGTCTTTCAAATGATCTCCGCATTCTACTGGACAATGAATGTGACATACTCTTGTTTCACTCTGTTGCATCATCCCACCCACAAGGCATATAGAGTGCCCTGATTGGCCCACAAAGCGGATAAAGCTCTGTGATTTGTTCACTAAGCAGATAGAGCACTATGATTGGCCCACCATTATGGACCAATCACAGCTCTTTATGCGTTTGAAACCCCTCTAGAGAGCTGTGATAGGCTAGCCAGAGTCCTGGTAGGAGCTGTGGAGGTTCCACTGGAGCATGCCTAGACCAAACTTTGCAAAGCAAGAATTTGGTTTAGTTCACTAGGCTAGGTTCGCCTCACAACAAATCCTGAAATTACAATTACCAATGTAACTGGACAGTGTACTTTATATAGGCCTATAGAACAACATGATGTCAGGTGAGATATCAGACAAGAACTATAGTTTGACTATCTAAAGGCAAACAAGTAATCATGATTATTAAGTGTGGAATTTATTCATTGTATTTATTTATCAGGGGATTTGATAAGCCAGCAGTTTTTCAAGACTACAAACATCTTTTGTGTATTATTTCTGTGTTTTTCTTCTGACTGCATTTTTAGGTTCTTTTTGAAACACAGGGAAGGTTTTTTACCCTGCTGACAGTTTTGATCGTGAGGCCACTGAGTGTCAGCTCTGAGGAAGATCGCAGACACTTCTTAGGGCAACTTCTTACTGCCTCCTTCTTTCTCCATCTTTGGGAAATCTTGAAGAGCAGGTCAAGTGTGCCTCAGAGTCCTCCACCCACGTGTCAATTTTAAAAACGGCAACATTAGTAGGCGTTGCCTGGCGGACCGAGCGGGCGGAGCCGTGGCAGTGACGAAGACGATGGGTAACGAGACGATGTTAGCTCCCTTCACTCTGAGCAGTTATTAGAAGTGGAGGACGTTTCTCCCCCTCCTTACCCAGACACTCGAGAAGAAAGGAACCAAGTCTATTTGGAGGAGACAAGCGGACCTGAGCCTTATTGTTTTGAGCTTGTGAGTTGCCTGAAACTACCGGAACCGACCCAACAGAACCAGCTCTGAATGGTAAGTAGCCATTAGCCATAGCATTAGATTAGCTGCAGGGTTTGGCTCCACGGCCCTAGAGAGCTAGTATTCAGCATGTTTTAGAGGTTTATCTGCTTCAACACACCTGTTTTTAATCAGCAACAAATAGCTGAGCTGCTTAACAGCTAATCTAACCTGTTAAAGCAGGAAAACCACTGAAACGTGCTGGATAGCAGCTCTGCAGGAGCCCTGGGCTCATGTTACAGTCTGCTGCATAGAAAGTTATGAAACTACCCCATGAGAAAATTATTCTGTAATGTGTTCAGCCCATTAAAACTGCCCTGATTTCATTATTTATTTAATGATACCAGCTGCTCTCTTGGTCGTAGGTGATCCCCTGGTGTCTGCAGGTGGTCGTCTCTGCTGGTGTCGTCAGGATCAGGAGCTTCCAAAAGAATGTGCCTTTCAATGACTCTTTCCCCTTTATTTGTTATATTAATTAAATAAATCTCAATTTATATATTTCCTGTTTTTGTTCATGTCCATAAATACTTAAACATGCTTGAAATTAAAACGAGCTTTTAACAGTGAGGTGCTAGTTTAATTCATCACAATAGAGCTAGTTAAACATGCAATGTGATAATTCAATTAATGTAATTTATAAATATCCATTAAAATATCAAAACTGGAGTCAAAATGAGATATTTGGCAGCTAGAGACGGGGGAAGAGTTAGCGGATGTTGACGATCCGGACTAATGAGGTACAGGTTGAGAATTACAGTTTGTGATCCAGGGGAAACCAGAGAAGGAAGGGAGGCTTGGTCTGGGGGGGTGGGGGTGGGGGGGTGGGGGGTCGTGAGGAGTGGGATACAGAGACACACTTGCTGGTTCACAGGAGACTGGGTTTCCAGGTAGCTGGAGGACTGGAGGAGCTGAGCACGGAATAGGGAGCAGGATCCAGTAAGGTAAGGTCAGTATGGAGCGGACAGCCAGGGAGCGGCTGGGAGACAGCAGGACTGGTCCGGTAGGTTGCAGGACGGTGTGAAAGGTGGTGGTGGAAATCTGGAGAAGAGGCAGCTTACAAAAATCAGGCAAGCTTGGAAAAACACACAGGAACTAGCAATCTGGCTAGAAGTACGACTTGGACGATATCTATTCGGATTACTCAGTAATCAGGCTCGGGAGCGGTAGATACCGAAGTTGAGTTAATCATCCAGCGAATAAAGATGTCTCCCAGCAGCTTATATGTCCCTGGCCAGCTGATGAGCAGATGGGCTGCATCTGGTCCACTCCTTGACACGCCCACCTGCAGGAGAAGCTCAGAGAAGGTTTAGCAGAGAGAGGAGGATTCACCCCAGACCATGACATCAAGATAACTTAAAGTGATACTTTACAACTTTTTCGTATTTTGAACTCATTTTCTTGAGCCAGTATCCAAAATGACCCTTTACATGGTGAATGAAATGTCACTCAGACCCTCACCGCTCTGTGGCCGGAATACCACACTTGCAACTTTAGATTGGCGGTCAGGTCTGCTGGAGTTAGTGGAGCTGACATAGCTGGTTCTGCAGCCTTAAGGTGCTTTTCCAGGAACTCTACTCAGGGCAACTCGGACCGATGCAGTTCAGCCCGACCACGGTTTCCAAGGGCACAGTTTGGTATTTTCCCTCTATTTTCTCCCCTATTTTTAGTCCCTGCTCCATTGAGGTACCTGGCAAGGCTGAGTTGGGCCGGTATCGTGATTCTGGCCGCTGATTGGCTAAGGGCTTCATGGAGCTGGCGTGGGAACAAAACTGCTTTCAGATGGGCTGACTCAAACCACGCTGTACAGAGCTGTTTTAGGCTGAGTAGTGCTCCTGGGAAACCACCTTTAGTGTCTACATGAGTGATTCATCACTAAATTGAACAAATCAGCTGCGTTCATGATTTAAAACATGCAGGAGATGTGCTGGAAGCAGCCTGCAGCTCCAGGTATGTCAGCTCAATATTTGTTTAAGTCCCAACAGAGCGAACTGCCAGTCTGGAGTTGAAAGTAGAACATTCTGGCCAAAGGGGTGCGATGTGTGCTGGGTGGCTGTTCATTAACCCTCTAAAACAGGAGTATTCGATTCTGGTCCTGGAGGGCCGGTATCCAGCCAGTTTTAGTGGTTTCTCTGCTGCAGTATGCTTGATTCAGTGGTTTAATCACCTGTGCAGCAGTTCAGGCTCTGCAGAAGCTTAACCCCGTAAATTTCCAGCGCAACGGGGTTTTGTCCCTCGGGCGGGACGCTGGAATGCTAAGGAGTTAATCACCTGCTGGTTGAAATCAGGTGTGTCGAAACGGAGTTAAAACTAAAACGTGCTTGATACCGGCCCTCCAGGCTGGGAACTTCATACCACTGCTGTTAACGGTCATTTTAGCACATACTGGCTCAAGAAAATTTTAAAATATGAAAAAATGTCATATCATGGCTTTAAAATGTGTGTAGGACTCTGACATAGGGTTCAGACGTTTTGCTGCAACTGTAAACACAGTTTTCTGTAATTATTGAATATGAAGTTGATTAAAGTACAGCTAATCACGACGTACTAGCGGCATAAGCTGCCCTGTAAGTAGGGATGGGTACCTTTGACATTTGAATCGATTCGGTACTAATTCCCGGTATCTAGGAATCGATACCGGTACTTAGCGGTACCAATTTTAGATACTTTTGAGTGTTCATTATTTTAATTCTCTTTTATAATTTAATATATATTTTTCTCAATTTATAACCATATTTGATAAATATTACAATAAATAACATACAACTGTTTGTATTTTAACATCGTCCTTGTAGTTTTATAAGCTGATAAACCGAAGCAAACATCTTTACTGTGAACTAAATTTACTGTGTATCTTCATTCCTTTTGCCGTCTCTTTTCATTAGATTTTTCCCACTGGGAAGTTAGAATTTTCGAGGAGAAAGCGAACGCACCATTAGCTGATAACAATGGTGGCAATGGAAGCTAACACACCAAGCTAACGTTATCTTAAACAGTTTATTTAGCTGCTGGAGCAGATTAAAACGATGATGCCTCACACTTAGATCGTTGTCGCTGGCTTCATCTTCACCTGTCGCGTTTAGTAAAGTGAAGCCAAACTTTAGAGCGCGTTCATGTTCTTCTAGTCTGGAATTCGGAGTTCCGAGGAGAAAGCGAACGCGCCATTAGCGAAACAGAAGCTAACATATCAAACGAACGTTATCTTAAACATTTTATTTACATACCAGAGCAGATTAAGATGAGGATGTCTCACTTAGATCTTTGTCGCTGGTTTCATCATCACCCAGTTACCCATCACATTTAGTGAAGTGGACCCAAGCTTTAGCGTGCGTTCTTTCTACCATGCTGCTCTGTTTACAACTGGCTCGCAGCGAGCGACGACATAACGCTCTTGCGCATGCGCAGCTGTCTTGGCAAGTTCTCGTTATGAAGGACGGGTGCCGAAATGAGGCACCGTTTGTAATAACGTGAATCGGTGCTCGGTCGGTACTTTGAAAAAATACAGATTTCGGTAGCCATCCCTACGGTGTAAGACATCTTTTTAGTGACGTATGACAAACAGCTCTTCACTGTTTAGAGGAAGTTAGATTTTTATGAAGATTTATGACAAAATTCCTTAAAATGAATAACTGAGCCTAGTTTATCTTTATGTAGATGGTAAAGTGTAGTGAAACAGCGTTAGTCTCAGTCGGCATAAGCAGCAGGGCCCTGCAGGGAATCGAACCCCGTCTCATTACTGAGAGTTCCGTTACCAGAGCCTTTTGCTTTGGGCGACCGGAGACGGTAAAGCAAAACCTGCATCAACACAGCATTTAATGTTGGAACATAAATTCTGTCTTGAAGCAGGAAAAAAGAAACCGTCAGAATAAAAATTTTTTTCTAATTAAATTCATTTTAGTATTTTATAAACGTTTTACAGATTTAGAACCTCCTTTGACTTTTATGCTTGTCGTTAACTTCTCGTTCTTTTACGATGTTTATCCGTTCTTTAGTCGCGGTCAAACGCATCGTAATTTTGTTCTGCAGTGAATCTTAAAGTTATGTTGAATGTAAATAATCTGAGTCTTTATTGCTTTAATTTAACAGCACAGTAACTCGTTAAATATTCATTTGAATCATTTACATGTTTAATTAGACTATATTTTATTAGCCTTTAATATTTTAGTATTTATTGTTTAACTTTTGTAAAGAGCTATTTTTAAACGCGTGCACATTTAAACACTAAAACCTTTGTTTGCTCCGTCTGTGTCAGAGCTCTGCTGTTCAGCTCCTTCCTGGTTCCTGCAGGACCACAAAGCCCAGAGAAGCTCAGTCCAGCAGGACGTGAGGACACAAACAGACACGGAGAGCTCCTCCTAAACCTGGAATCAAACTTTTCTACACATTATTTAGAACAGTTTCTTGTGACAGAACAGTTAGTGAAACAGAAAGGACATGATGAAGATGATGTTATCGTCCTTGTCTTTCATACGGATCAAAGATCACCATCAGCTTATGCTCATGTCACCAAGTAAACGTCCCATTTCTCACTAAGACCTGCTCTATCTGCTCTACCAGATTATCAGAAGCATCACTGTAGTTGTAGTTTTGCCTCCATCTTCCTGCCCTCCTTGGTCTCTTGTTTATCTTCTACCTCCTCTCACCATCCATCTCAGGTGGGATCTTGTTTGCTCCGATGGCCTCTTGTGTTCCAGGCTTACATCTTTTAGTGAACGTTAGAATATCATGTACTAATATATATGCATGTGTGTGTGTGTGTGTGTGTGTGTGTGTGTGTGTGTGTGTGTGTGTGTGTGTGTGTGACCCTAAACCAGACTGCCTGCTCCATCAGATGAAAAGGAAATCCTCTCAGGACCCAAATAAAATAGAAGATTTAGCAACCAGACACAGAAGCCCAGGTGAAACGTCCACATCAGCATCTCCAGTTCTACCAGCTCTAAAAACACACTTCTTAAATAATAAAACACTAAACTCAGCCAACGGATGAAGACGTCCTGGTGCCAGACGCTACCTAAGACATCACCAGTTCAGCTGACTTGATAAAACACTTGGTGACTAAAACAAACATCTGGTGACCTGGTAAAAAACAGTCCTGGTGCAACAAGCTACCTGAGACAAACGTTTCCAGTCGACCAGTTCAAGAAAGAAAGAAAGAAAGAAATGGATCTTCAGTGGCGCTGCACTGGAACAAAAATATATCTCTAGTCCGAGTCGTCCCATCTTGGTCTCTTCGGTGGGATGTACGGGAAGCGCTCTCCAGTCCTCTTCTGGCTGGATCCAAGGACCGAGGTAGAAGGAGTGGGTTCTTCTACCTCCTGGTCCTCTTCAGCGTTCCCGTGGGCAGGCCTGGGATCTTCTGGAAGCTCTTTCTTCTAAACTACCTTTCATCAGTAAAGTACTTGAGAAGGTTGTGGAAACCCAACTCAGATCCTGGTTTTTCAAGTCAAATATCTCTGACCCCTTCCAATCTGGCTTTCTGAAGCAGCACTCAACCGAGACTGCTCTAGTAAGGGTGCATAATGACCTCCTGATGGCTGCTGATGCAGGGAAATGCTCCGTCATGTTCCTCCTAGACCTCAGTGCAGCTTTTGACACTGTAGACCACAACGTACTACTAAACAGGTTAAAGGCCCTGGCTGGGATTTCAGGTTCTGCTCTAGACTGGCTCTCTTCCTATCTCACTAACAGAACATTCACAGTGAAGTCCGAAACCTTCTCTTCAGACACTGCCTCTCTAACATGCGGGGTTCCACAAGGTTCAGTTCTAGGGCCTCTACTATTCGCATTCTATATTCTTCCTCTAGCTGGCATCATTCAGTCTTTCCCAGACATCTCCTACCACATCTACGCTGATGATATACAGCTCTATATGTCCTTTATGCCACACCAGTTGGACAGGCTGGCCACACTTGTACTCTGCCTGACCCAGATCAGTAACTGGCTGTCCAGCAACTTTCGTGTTCTCAACGCCAACAAGACAGAGACCCTGATCGCTGCACCCCCGGAACTTCAACCAAAAATTGAGCAGCAAATTGCCTCTTTTTGCCCATCAGCCAAGGCCAACATTAGAAACCTGGGAGTTATTTTTGATCCGGTTTTAAGTTTAGACTCACACGTCAAAACCATCTCCCGCTCTTGTTTCTTCCAACTGAGAAACATTTCAAAAGTCCGTAAACTGGTTTCTACTGCAGATCTGGAAAGAATCATCCATGCCTTTGTGTCATCACGCTTAGACTACTGTAATGCTCTTTTTACTGGTCTCAGCAAAACCTCCCTCTCACGCCTTCAAGCCATCCAAAATGCAGCAGCCAGACTCCTAACCTAATCCAGCAGACGAGTTCACATCACCCCAGTTTTACAGTCCCTCCACTGGCTCCCGGTAGAATATAGAACACAGTTTAAAGTTTTAGTCCTGACCTATAGAGCTCTTAACAGCCAGGCTCCAAGCTACCTATCTGAGCTTTTATCCCCACACACCACTTCACGGAACCTCCGATCCACATCTGAAAACTTCCTGGCTGTTCCTCGAACCAGACTAAAAACCAAAGGGGACAGGGCATTTCAGTCTATTGCCCCCAGACTTTGGAACAGTCTACCTTCAAATCTCCGTCTCTTGAAATCTGTAGAGATCTTCAAAAAACATCTTAAAACTCACCTTTTCATCCAGGCTTTCCCCCGCTAAATATTCTGAAACATGGCTTTGTTCTTGTTCACACCTTGACTTTGTTTTTACTCCTGATTTTGGTTACTATTGTTGTCACTGCTATTGTTTTTATGATGTTTTTATTGGTTTGAGGTATTTGCCCTGATTTTACTCATGTTGTACAGCGCTTTGTGATTTATATCTGTGAAAGGCACTATATAAATAAACTCTACTTACTTACTTACTACTTACTCTTCCGGCAGCCAGAAGTCTGGAAGCAGCTGGTCCTCATCGCTATCAAGAACTGAGCTACCATAACCAGAGTACACACACTAGAATCCATAAAACCTTCTAAAGCTGACCAATCTGAGCTAATGTCAGTCTCCTCCGACTCCTCATCACTACTCAGACCCTCAATAGCAAACTCTGCCTCTACTGGAGGAGCCTGACCATGACACAAAAACACCACATCATCATCACTACTCAGATCCTCAAAAGCAAACTCTGCCTCTACTGGAGGAGCCTGACCATGACCCACAAACACCACATCATCATCATCATCAGGAATGTGAAGGGCTGGGTACCTACCTTCATCTTCATCGAGAATCCGGATGACCTCAGGGGCCCCTGCAGTCACGGGACGCTCCACGATGAAGATGCCTGTGAGTACAAAACAAGGCACATTAAATCCACTTGTGTCATAAAACAGTTATGAAAAAGCTACAATGACTTGTTTACAATACAAGAGATGTGTGTCTGCATCTGCATGTGTGCACAAGATACACTTTACTAATCTGGTTGTTTTTGGGGTTTAACAGGTTAAAACCGAGTTCTGCTTTTACTGAAAAAGTTTCTTTTAATTTATGTGATTGTTTATTATTTATGTTTCATGTTTATAGCTGATGTATTTCTAAAAAGATGTAATGTTTTACAGCTTGTAGACACAACACTGCTCAAATAAAGTTGTTTTAAAATGGGCTCTATAAAAATAAACAGAAGACTCATTAAACTGGTGAAAACTGTTTGAAATATATTCAAACGGACAGAAATGCATTTATAAACCTGAGAACCAACTCAGAGAACACGTCAAACTTTCTACTTGGATAAAACAGATGAAGTCCTTAAAGATCAAAGGTCTCTAGTTCACTCAGATTTATGAAAACAACTCATGTTCACCGATGCTAACAGGCTGAAGCTAAAGCTAGCTGTACGTTCTAGCATGTTCTACGTCATGACTTTCATACCTGGTTCATCGTTGCTATGGTCACGAAAAAAACATGTTTTTGTTTGAAGCATTCTTTTTTAGAATCCTACATGTCATTTTATTAGTTTTAAAATGTTCGATGTAAAATTGAACTAAATGAGTTTGCTGAAACCAAATTGGTGGTTTTCTTTTAACGGTTCTCTCTAGTCTGATATAGTCATCCCACCGACCTGCTGGGACCCTCAAGATGCTGAGGCTGTGTGATGAGGTTGAGTCACAGGTCGGTGCTAATGTGAGAAACCTTTTGTCTCTATCCCGCTAAAAGAACCACATTCAGCTTTTATTTTGCTTGCCCAGCTGACAAAAACCAACAGGCACTCCTCGTGCTCACTCACCTCGCGGCTGTCCATCCTCTTTTATATCAATAATACAAAAGAAACCGACATGCCAGAACAAAACTAGTACAAACATTTGATGTGTTCAAACTGTTCCAGGGGAATTTGAGCCTCACTTGTCCACAGAAAACATGTTTCACCTCCATAAAACACCAAATCTCGTCTCCTTCCGCCAATCCGTGTCGCGAGGGCAGCATCCCAACTAGGGAGCCCCACACCGTCCTCTCTCCGGCCACCTCCACCAGCTCCTCCGGCAGGACCCCAAGGCGTTCCTGGGCCAGTTCGGATATGTACTTTCTCCATCAGCAGTGGGGGACATTGAGTCCGAGTGGGCCTTGTTCCACTCTGCGATTGTCGAGGCGGCTGTTGCTAGCTGTGGTCGTAAGGTGGCCGGTGCCAGTCGTGGTGGCAACCCCCGTACCCGCTGGTGGACACCAGAGGTTCGGGGAGCCGTCAGGCTGAAGAAGGAGGCCTACAGGGCGTGGCTGGTCTGTGGGTCTCCGGAGGCAGCAGACAGGTACCGGATAGCCAAGCGGGGTGCAGCAGTGGCAGTTGCCGAGGCAAAATCTCGGGCGTGGGAGGAGTTTGGTGAGGCCATGGAGAAAGACTATCGATCGGCTCCAAAGAGGTTCTGGCAAACTGTCCGGCGCCTCAGGAGAGGAAGGCAGCAACTCGCTCACACTGTTTACAGTGGGCATGGGGAGCTGCTGACGTCAGCTGAGGCTATAGTCGGACGGTGGAAGGAATACTTTGAGGAGCTCCTCAATCCCACCAATGAGCATTCCGAGGAGGAACCAGAGCTGGGAGGCCTGGGGATGGACTGTCCGATCTCGGGGGCAGAAGTTGCTGAGGTAGTCAAACAACTACACAGCGGCGGAGCCCCGGGGGCGGATGAGGTTCGTCCTGGGTATCTCAAGGCTATGGATGTTGTAGGGCTGTCATGGTTGACACGTCTCTACAACATTGCGTGGTCATCGGGGGCAGTTCCTAGGGAGTGGCAGACCGGGGTGGTGGTCCCCATCTTTAAGAAGGGTGACCTGAGGGTGTGTTCCAACTATAGGGGGATCACACTCCTCAGCCTCCCTGGAAAGGTCTACGCCAAGGTACTGGAGAGGAGGGTCCGATCGATAGTTGAATCTCAGATAGAGGAGGAGCAATGTGGTTTTCGTCCTGGCCGTGGAACTGTGGACCAGCTCTATACCCTTGCAAGGGTGATGGAGGGGGCATGGGAGTTTGCCCAACCAATCCACATGTGCTTTGTGGATTTGGAGAAGGCTTATGACCGTGTCCCCAGGGGCACCCTGTGGGGGACGCTCCAGGAGTATGGGGTGGGTGGCTTTCTGTTAAGGGCCATTCAGTCCCTTTACCAGAGGAGCGTGAGTTTGGTCCGCATAGCCGGTAGTAAGTCGGACCTGTTCCCAGTGAGGGTTGGACTCCGCCAGGGCTGCCCTTTGTCACCGGTTCTGTTCATCACTTTTATGGACAGAATTTCTAGACGCAGCCGTGGTGTGGAGTGTGTCGAGTTTGGTGGCAGGAGAATCTCGTCTCTGCTTTTTGCGGATGATGTGGTCCTCCTAGCTTCATCCAGCTCTGACCTTCAGCACTTGCTGGGTAGGTTCGCGGCCGAATGTGAAGCGGCTGGGATGAGGATCAGCACCTCCAAATCTGAGACCATGGTTCTCGACCGGAAAAGGGTGGCTTGCCACCTCCGGGTCGGGGGAGAGGTCCTACCTCAAGTGGAGGAGTTTAAGTATCTCGGGGTCTTGTTCACGAGTGAGGGTAGGAGGGATCGGGAGATCGACAGGCGGATTGGTTCGGCGTCTGCAGTGATGCGGATGCTGAGCCGATCTGTCATGGGGAAGAGGGAGCTGAGCCAGAAAGCCAGGCTCTCGATTTACCGGTCGATCTACGTCCCAATCCTCACCTATGGTCATGAGCTTTGGGTAATGACCGAAAGAACGAGATCGCGGATACAAGCGGCCTAAATGAGTTTCCTCCGTAGGGTGGCCGGGCTCAGCCTTAGAGATAGGGTGAGGAGCTCGGACATTCGGGAGGGACTCGGAGTAGAACCGCTGCTCCTCCGGATCGAAAGGAGCCAGTTGAGGTGGTTTGGGCATCTGGTCAGGATGCCTCCTGGACGCCTCCCCGGGGAGGTGTTTCGGGCATGTCCTGCCGGCAGAAGGCCCCCGGGTCGACCCAGGACACGTTGGAGAGGTTACATCTCCAATCTGGTCCGGGAGCGCCTTGGGGTCCTGCCGGAGGAGCTGGTGGACAAGGCCGGGGAGAGGATGGCCTGGAGCTCCCTAATTGGGATGCTGCCCCCGCGACCCGGACCCGGATAAGCGGAGGAAGACGAAGACGAAGACTTTCTCCATCGTGTCCTGGGTCATCCAGGGGGCCTCCTGCCAGCAGGACATGCCCAAAACACCTCACCAGGGAGGCGTCCAGGAGGCATCCTAACAAGATGCCCAAACCACCTCAACTGACTCCTCGATATGGAGGAGCAGCGGCTCTATTCCGAGTCTATACCGAATGTCCGAGCCCCTCACCCTATCCCTAAGGCTGACCCAGCCACCCCGTGGAGAAAACTCATTTTGGACGCTTGTATCCGCGATCGTG
Source organism: Nothobranchius furzeri (assembly GCF_043380555.1). Lineage (NCBI taxonomy): Eukaryota > Metazoa > Chordata > Actinopteri > Cyprinodontiformes > Nothobranchiidae > Nothobranchius > Nothobranchius furzeri. The sequence goes on from NC_091748.1 coordinate 47,443,344, forward strand.
TCCTTTCGGTCATTACACAATTAAAGCTCATGACCATAGGGGAGGACTGGCCGGTAAACCGAGAGCCTTGCTTTCCGGCTCAGCTCCTTCTTCCCCACAACTGACCGGTTCAGCGGCCGCATCACTGCAGACGCTGCCCCAATCTGCCTGTCACCCTCATCTCTGCTGTATGCGGACGATGTGGTCCTCCCAGCTTCATCAGGCTCCGACCTAAAGCTCTTGCTGGGGAGGTTCGCAGCCGAGTGTGAAGAGCTGGGATGAGGATCAGCACCTCCAAGTCTGAGACCATGGTTCTCGATCAGAAAAGAGCGTTTGTCAACTCCAGGTCGGTGGAGAGGTCCTGCCTCAAGTGGAGGAGTTCAAGAATCTCGGGGTTTTGTTCACGAGTAAAACACCAAATGTGATTTTAAACACACATTCGGTCTCTCAAATACACGAATTTAACATTATAATAATGTTTCAGTAGTTTGTCCTTTAGGAAACATGAAATAAGTCAGATGGAGAATTTAACTGATGTTAGCTTACCGTGCTCCTCCCGGAAGACCAACATCTCTCTGGTAGGTTGGTTCTCGGGTCTTCTTCAGCTAGCCACAAACTTCTTCAGCGATTTCTGCTCTGCAGAGGTTCTCCAAGCTCGTCCAAGGGCTACTTTTGAAGCAAATCTCCAGAAGCTCTCTCGACCAAGTGCTGCCTGCTCCAGCGCAAGTTCGAAAGAAAGACTTTTAAAAATTCGATGAGCTTTTATAGTCGAGCAACGTTCTAATTCTATGACGTATACACGCACATGCGTGCAACAGATTCCTACCCATCTCTTTGCAGCAGGTGCACCCGACTCGGGTGACCCGAGGGGTCTCTCAGCCCTCTGGTGGACCGAGGCTATTACTGCAGCTGTTTTCGAACTGCCAGCTAATTATGTAATAGCAGTGAGGACTTTTAGTGCCGTTGTGCTTTTGTAATCTCCAGTTTGAATACATCAGATGATTTATATTCAAACAAAAACATGTTTTTTTCGTGACCATAGCAACGGATGAACCAGGTATGAAAGTCATGACGTAGAACATGCTAGAACTTTCAGCTAGCTTTAGCTTCGGCCTGTTAGCATTGGTGAACATGAATTGTTTCCATAAATCTGAGTGAACTAGAGACCTTTGATCTTTAAGGACTTCATCTGTTTTATCCAAGTAGAAAGTTTGATGTGTTCTCTGAGTTGGTTCTCAGGTTTATAAATGCATTTCTGCCCGTTTGAATATTTTTTAAACAGTTTTCACCAGTTTAATGAGTCTTCTGTTTATTTTTATAGAGCCCATTTTAAAACAACTTTATTTGAGCAGTGTTGTGTCTACAAGCTGTAAAACATTACATCTTTTGAGAAATACATCAGCTATAAACATGAAGCATAAATAATAAACAATCACATAAATTAAAAATGGAAACTTTTTCAGTAAAAGCAGAACTCGGTTTTAACCTGTTAAACCCCAAAAACAACCAGATTAGTAAAGTGTGTCTTGTGCACACATGCAGATGCAGACACACATCTCTTGTATTGTAAACAAGTCATTGTAGCTTTTTCATAACTGTTTTATGACACAAGTGGATTTAATGTGTCTTGTTTTGTACTCACAGGCATCTTCATCGTGGAGCATCCCGTGACTGCAGGGGCCCCTGAGGTCATCCGGATTCTCGATGAAGATGAAGGTAGGTACCCAGCCCTTCACATTACTGATGATGATGTGGTGTTTTTGTGTCATGGTCAGGCTCCTCCAGTAGAGGCAGAGTTTGCTTTTGAGGGTCTGAGTAGTGATGAGGAGTTGGAGGAGACTGACAGTAGCTCAGATTGGTCAGCTTTAGAAGGTTTTATGGCTTCTAGTGTGGACTCTGGTTATGGTAGCTCAGTTCTGGATAGCGATGAAGACCAGCAGCTTCCACCACTAGAAGACTTCTGGCTGGCGGTAGCTCCTCCGGCCCAGCCGGAAGAGCTTCCAGAAGATCCCAGGCCTGCCCACGGGAGCGCTGAAGAGGACCATGAGGTAGAAGAACCCTCTCCTTCTACCTCGGTCCTTGGATCCAGCCAGAAGAGGACTGGAGAGCGCTTCTCGTACATCCCACCGAAGAGACCAAGATGGGACGACTCGGATGACTCCGACTCGGACTAGAGATATCTTTTTGTTCCAGTGCAGCACCACTGAAGATCATTTCTTTCTTTCTTTCTTGAGCTGGTCGACTGGAAACGTTTGTCTCAGGTAGCTTGTTGCACCAGGACTGTTTTTTACCAGGTCACCAGATGTTTGTTTTAGTCACCAAGTGTTTTATCAAGTCAGCTGAACTGGTGATGTCTTAGGTAGCGTCTGGCACCAGGACGTCTTCATCCGTTGGCTGAGTTTAATGTTTTATTATTTAAGAAGTGTGTTTTTAGAGCTGGTAGAACTGGAGATGCTGATGTGGACGTTTCACCTGGGCTTCTGTGTCTGGTTGCTAAATCTTCTATTTTATTTGGGTCCTGAGAGGATTTCCTTTTCATCTGATGGAGCAGGCAGTCTGGTTTAGCATCATACACACACACACACACACACACATGCATATATATTAGTATATGATATTCTAATGTTCACTAAAAGATGTAAGCCTGGAACACAAGAGGCCATCGGAGCAAACAAGATCCCACCTGAGATGGATGGTGAGAGGAGGTAGAAGATAAACAAGAGACCAAGGAGGGCAGGAAGATGGAGGCAAAACTACAACTACAGTGATGCTTCTGATAATCTGGTAGAGCAGATAGAGCAGGTCTTAGTGAGAAATGGGACGTTTACTTGGTGACATGAGCATAAGCTGATTGTGATCTTTGATCCGTATGAAAGACAAGGACGATAACATCATCTTCATCATGTCCTTTCTGTTTCACTAACTGTTCTGTCACAAGAAACTGTTCTAAATAATCTGTAGAAAAGTTTGATTCCAGGTTTAGGAGGAGCTCTCCGTGTCTGTTTGTGTCCTCACGTCCTGCTGGACTGAGCTTCTCTGGGCTTTGTGGTCCTGCAGGAACCAGGAAGGAGCTGAACAGCAGAGCTCTGACACAGACGGAGCAAACAAAGGTTTTAGTGTTTAAATGTGCACGCGTTTAAAAATAGCTCTTTACAAAAGTTAAACAATAAATACTAAAATATTAAAGGCTAATAAAATATAGTCTAATTAAACATGTAAATGATTCAAATGAATATTTAACGAGTTACTGTGCTGTTAAATTAAAGCAATAAAGACTCAGATTATTTACATTCAACATAACTTTAAGATTCACCGCAGAACAAAATTACGATGCGTTTCACCGCGACTAAAGAACGGATACACATCGTAAAAGAACGAGAAGTTAACGACAAGCATAAAAGTCAAAGGAGGTTCTAAATCTGTAAAACGTTTATAAAATACTGAAATGAATTTAAATGGAAAAAATTTTTTAGTCTGACGGTTTCTTTTTTCCTGCTTCAAGACAGAATTTATGTTCCAACATTAAATGCTGTGTTGATGCAGGTTTTGCTTTACCGTCTCCGGTCGCCCAAAGCAAAAGGCTCTGGTAACGGAACTCTCAGTAATGAGACGGGGTTCAATTCCCTGCAGGGCCCTGCTGCTTATGCCGACTGAGACTAACGCTGTTTCACTACACTTTACCATCTACATAAAGATAAACTAGGCTCAGTTATTCATTTTAAGGAATTTTGTCATAAATCATCATAAAAATCTAACTTCCTCTAAACAGTGAAGAGCTGTTTGTCATACGTCACTAAAAAGATGTCTTACAGGGCAGCTCATGCCGCTAGTACGTCGTGATTAGCTGTATTTTAATCAACTTCATATTCAATAATTACAGAAATTTGTGTTTACAAATGCAGCAAAACATCTGAACCTTATGTCGGAGTCCTACACACATTGTAACTAACTAAAATAATAACCTAAATCTATCTGGAAACGCTACCGGTCCTTCTGCACTCCAGACGAGTCCCGTTAGCATGACTGCAGCAACACAGCTAACTGTGTTAGCAAGGGGAAAAGTAATTTGGAAAGACACACTCACACAGATAAGATCTAAAAGATGATCCACATATTTCAACATTAGATCCTCCAGAGACCGGTAGAACCTCAGAACCATCCTGGATTACTACAAACACAAGCTAGCGAGCTACTACAGCATCCCAGTCAGGAGGAATTATTCTGCTGATCTATCGATTAAATTTGTTCTGGAGTTATTTCAATATAAACACGCAGCGGTTCAACTGGCAGCACATTGTTTTATCTATAGATTAGTGAATTATATTGGGATGGTATGATGGGGCTAATGGTCAGCTAACAACTCGTCAGTTGAGTGCTGCAAGCTTAGAAATGAAATATTCATCTAAAGTAAGCAAACTGAACTGATTTTGGTTCTGAAGATGTTCAGCATCCTCCCTGGAGTCCAGATCAGGCTCACGGGTCTTCTCGCCGTATCCCAGATCTGACCGATCTTGTCATGTTTAAGAAGCCAATGTGAAATGATTTGAGCTTTATGACATGGTGCATTATCCTGCCGGAAGTAGCCATCAGAGGATGGGTACATGGTGGTCATGAAGGAATGGACATGGTATGAAACAATGCTCAGGTAGCCCAAGGCATTTAAACCATGCCCAGTTGGCACTAAGGGGCCTAAAGTGTGCCAAGAAAACATTCCCCACACCATTACACCACCACCAGCCTGCACAGTGGTAACAAGGCATGATGGATCCATGTTCTCATTCTGTTTACGCCAAATTATGACTCTACCATTTGAATGTCTCAACAGAAATCGAGACTCGTCAGATCAGGCAACATTTCTCCAGTCTTCAACTGTCCAATTTTGGTGAGCTGGTGCAAATTGTAGCCTCTTTTTCCTATTAGTAGTGGAGATGAGTGGTACCCGCTGGGGTCTTCTGCTGTTGTAGCCCATCCGCCTCAAGGTTGTGCGTGTTGTGGCCTCACAAATGCTTTGCTGCATTCCTCGGTTGTAATGAGTGGTTATTTCAGTCAAAGTTGCTCTTCTATCAGCTTGAATCAGTCGGCCCATTCTCCTCTGACCTCTAGCATCAACAAGGCATTTTCGCCCACAGGACTGCCGCATACTGGATGTTTTTCCCTTTTCACACCATTATTTGTAAACCCTAGAAATGGTTGTGCCTGAAAATCCCAGTAACTGTGCCCGTCTGGCACCAACAACCATGCCACGCTGAAAATAGCTTAAATCACCTTTCTTTCTCATTCTGACCTTCAGTATGGAGTTCAGGAGATTGTCTTGACCAGGATCACACCCCTAAATGCACTGAAGCAACTGCCATGTGATTGGTTGATTAGATAACTGCATTAAGGAGAAGTTGAACAGGTGTTCCTAATAATCCTTTAGGTGAGTGTATAAAAATCTCATTTACTGATCTGTAGATCCTCCACTAGGGTGCAGTATGCATGTGCAGCACAGGTTGGTGTTGAGTTACAGTGGCATAATTTGATAAGTACAACTCCACAGCAATGACACACACACACACACACACACACACACACACACACACACACACACACAGTCATTTACATTTTTATCAACATGTGTGTTTTAAACAGGAAAAACATTACTGTGTTTTGATGTAACAATACATTTATAAATTATTTTAATAAAAAATAAACGCACCAGGACTTTATTTCCTGACATTTTTGTTACATTGTGATGTCAGTGGAGTAAGAGTGGTGCTGCATCCGTCCATCTCAAACCACCTACTGGTGCTGTAAACTTCACCTTTCTCCTACAGGGGGCGCTGTAACACCAACACAACAGCTGTAAGAAGCAGGGGTGCCTCATTTTAGTCACAGATTTGTACGAATAAAATCTGAATTTTCTGCCATTTTACTCTTTATCATCAGTTCTGTGTAACCTTGCATAATAATCACTGGATTTTCTAGTTTTATACATTTCTCACCACATAAAAAAGAAAATGTTGGTTGTCCTGTAACCAGATCAATCACCATGTGCCTTTATTTTTCTTAGAATTAAACTAAAATCAGGGCATCAGACGTTTGTTCTTTAACAGCAAGACATCAATGACGGGCCTCCTAACACACTTTGTTTTGTAGAGATGCAGGATTGTTTATGGTTGTGTAATTACGCTCCTTGCCTTGTCTCTGTCCTACGTTTGCCTTTCTGACTGAATGAACGACTTCCTTTTCCTCTGAAACTTAAAGTAAGGGTCTAGCATTGACGTGTATGTGGCAGGGTGGAGCAGCGAGGGCCCGGGCGGGATTCGATCCCTCGCCCCCTGGGTGAAAGTCATACGCTCTAACCAGTCAACCAAAGGGACATCCCCTTGGCCAAGACGCCAGGGCGCATGATCAATCAGGACACTGTGACAGGATGCTCACACGGTCACATATAGTATATGGGTGGAGACGTATTTCATGATCCCGTTCCACATTTTGTGAACTTGACAAATCAGCCCGAAGGCAGTGCAGACTGGTATTAGCTAAATTAAGTGAACCACGTCTCTCAAACTTTGCATTTAGGTAGGGAATTGTCTTTAGAAGATGTTAATTTTTTTTTTAGCTTACTCACCTCAGACTGGAGCCCGCCATGGTGGGGGAGCAGAGTCGGTGGGCTGCATCTAAATCGTGGAAGAGCCACGGTGGGCACGGCCTCCCTCTTCAAACTGAGACGTGCAGAATAACCCAGATCAAAATCCATCATGTTGGCCAAGAATTGCGGGTAAAGTGCTGGTTGCAAACTACAGCACCAGGCGGGAGCTGACTGTTTTCCAGACACCGACTGCACAATAACTGGCGCCTAATTTTTAAGTCCAGCAGAAAAGAGTGCAGCCCCACAGAGCCACCGAACCCACTACACTACACCTTCTCACCATACTAACACGATATGGGACACTAAACCCGAACTACTTTCCTAATAACACTAACAGCTAAACACTAACTAAACTACAATATCTAACAGCCAAGCTAACACTAAATAAGCATGTATAACACTAAAAACTATGCTAAAGATTAGGATATGCTAATGCTATATGCCAATGCTGAACCATCGACATAAATATACTGGACATCTCCTTTCCATAGTTTCCAATATCACGTTTTTGAGGCCAAATGGGAGGTGGCCACCACCGCCATTTTGACCGTGTCACAGGTTCCGTAAAGCCCAGACAATTCCACAAAAGGGAAGAGAGGTGGAGCTGAGGGTGGGGCTGTAAGGCTGGGATCAACTGACGACAACCGGTCGAACTAGCTACAAGCTAACCTGAAGCTAACCCTGGCTAACCCAAAGCTAACGTGGAGGTGGGAGCTAAGCTAATGGACATAGCAACCTAGCTACTACCGGAGTTAACTGTGCACAACACCAGAGCTTCTGAGTCACAGATACGCCGGGCTGACCGCTGGGTAAAACCGAGTGGAACACAGAGGTCTCGGAGACCTCCACAAGCCGGCAGCCGCACAGCAGACAAGCGCCGCTGCGATCTGAGATGCGCAGAGCTGCCGCTGGGGAGAACCAGGTGGAAAGGTTTCCATCCCAGAGCTCCACAAGCCGTCAGCCCGCGCAGCACACAGGAGTCGCAATCAGACAGAGATGCGCCGAGCTGCGGGGAGAAACGGCCGGCATTCCACGCAGCAAAGAGAAGCCGCGAAGCCAGGGGAGAAACGGGTGGAAAACATTGTCTCCCGAGAGCTCCACAAGCCGATAGTCGGAACCCAGCTCCACCAACATGTTATATTTCAACCCATTTTCTAAAGTGCAGTATTATGTTAAATGCACTGGGTTTTCAGAATCAGAATCAGAATAGGTTTATTGCCATTGTCAGTGAACAAACAATTCACAAACTAGGAACTTGCTTTGGTACTAATGTGCTACATATAACATGAATAATAAGATTAAAAATAGAATAAAATAGAATAATAAAAAAACTAGAATAAAACTTTCAGCTATAAAAAATGGCAGGTAATGTAACATGGCCGATAGCGTGACTTTGTGTCGAGTACAGAAGACGAGCATGGTTGTGTGTTTATAAGCTATTCACAAGTCTAACGGCAGATGGAAAGAAGCTGTTCTTATGGCGGGAGGTTCTGGTCCAGATGGACCGTAACCTCCTGCCTGAGGGGAGCGGCTCAAAAAGTCTGTGACCCGGGTGCGAAGGGTCAGCTGCTATCCGACCTGCACGCCCCCGAGTTCTGGAGACGTACAGGTCCTGGAGAGATGGAAGGCTGCAGCCAATCACCTTCTCAGCAGAGCGCACAATGCGCTGCAGTCTATGTTTGTCCCTCACTGTGGCTCCAGCGTACCGCACAGCGATGGAGGAGGTGAGGATGAACTCAATCATGGCCGTGTAAAACTGCACCATCATCTGGGCCGGCAGCTTGGCCTCTTTAAACTGCAGCAGAAAGTACATCCTCTGCTGGGCCTTTTTGATCAGGGAGCTGATGGATGGCTCCCACCTAAGGTCATGTGTGATGGTGGTTCCGAGGAAGCGGAAGGAGTCCACAGTGGTGACGGGGGTGTCCGTCAGGACGAGGGGGAGAGATGGGGCTGTTACTTTCCTGAAGTCCACAATCATCTCCACTGTCTTCTGAGCATTGAGCTCCAGGTTGTTGCTGCTGCACCAGTACACCAGCCGTTCCTCCTCCCTCCTGTAGGCGGACTCATCACCGTCAGAGATGAGCCCGATGAGGGTGGTGTCGTCCGCAAACTTGATCAGTTTAACAGAGTCATGGCTCGAGGTGCCGCAGTTTGTGTACAGGGAGAAGAGCAGAGCAGGGAGGATGGTGTTGAACGCAGAGCTGAAGTCCACAAACAGGATCCTAGCGTAGGTTCCTGGGAGTCCAGGTGCTGCAGGATGAAGTGGAGGGCCAGGTTGATGGCGTCGTCTACAGACCTATTAGCTCTGTATGCGAACTGCAGATGGTCCAGGAGTGGGGAGGTGAAGGACTTGAGATGAGGGAGGACCAGGCGCTCAAAAGACTTCATGACTACAGACGTCAGCGCCACAGGCCTGTAATCATTCAGTCCAGTGATACGGGGTTTTTTAGTGACAGGGACAATGGTGGACAGCTTAAAGCAGGCTGGAACATGGCAGGACTCCAAGGAGATGTTAAAGATGTCCGTGAAGATTGGACACAATACCTCTGCGCAGTGTCTCAGGGTAGCGGGGGAGACACCGTCCGGGCCCGGGGATTTCCGTGTGTTTTGCTTACGGAAAACCCTGAGCACATCCTCTTCTGTCACTGAGAAGGCAGTGGAGGGGGAGGGGTGGTCAGCGGGGACTGTACTATTCACAGTGGTGAAGGTGTTGGGGGAGGCATGTGACACCAGAGTGGCTGAGGAAACCTGTGCAGTAGGGGGTGTGGGGGATGGGTGTTGCATTTCAAACCTTGCATAAAAGGAGTTAAGTTGTTCAGCCAGTTGTAGATCATCAGCAGCATGTTGGGCCCTAGGCTTGTAGTTAGTGATTTGCCTTAGCCCTCTTCAGACAGAGGTGGTGTCATTGTCAGAGAACTGCTCCTTTAGACGCATATTGTACCGGGATCTCGCCTTTTTCAACTCTTTTGAGAACTGGTACTTAGCACCCTTGTAGCTTTCTCTGTCCTTGGCTCTGTGGGCTGCTTCTTTCTCCCTCCTCAGCTGTCTCAGTTTGGGTGTGAACCAGGGCTTATCGTTGTGAAAAGTGACCCTGGTTTTTGTTGGAATAATGCTGTCCTCACAGAATTTTATATATGATGTCACAGTGTCTGTATATTCATCCAAGTTGTCTGTGGCAGATCCAAACATGTTCCAGTCTGTTGTGTCCAGACCCTATTACATTTAAATTTCATGGTTAAACAGTACATGTTAAATCTAAGCTAAGCTCGGCAGTGTCCTAAAATACATAAATATAATTTTACTTACCGAAAAAAATGACGTGGAGACTGCTTGGACACTCTATTAGAGCAATTAATGCCACAGCAAGTCATTTTGTCAAACAATTGCACAAACAATATCCAAAAAAGAATACACAAACACAGAGACTCAAAATCCCGGAGCAGTTTCCAAGCCAGGCCGAGGCTCTACTGAGGCCTTTCCACGGAGCTAGCTCTGCGGTCACGTGGGTCTGATGCTCATTAATTATACAGAATTTTAGGCTTTTAATACACTTAAACAGAAGAGTGAGAAAAAAATTCACCCCCCTCAGAGTTGTCATGAGTGTAAACTAGATCATTTAAACCGATAACATGTTTTGGTACCAGGCTGTAAACATGTTTATTTCTGCTGTGAAATTGGTGTTTTTAACATGGGAGTCAATGAGGATTTGCTCGCTTCTGACACCAGCCCCCAGCGGATGAGGGTGGAACTGCAATTTATTTCACTTCCGGGTTTGACTCAATTTTAGAGCTGCATTGTGGGGGCTTGTGGTGAACTACCGCTAACCGTCCTACACTCGCTTGCAAATCCAACTCCCAACTCGCCACAAGGCGTGGCTGAGACTCTTGATGCTTTTATAACTTTGACACAGAGCTGCTACGTAGTACTCTACTGGTTTACGTAGTATCTTTCGCTTTAGCCATTGGCTAAAGTGTATTCAAAATGACTCAAACTCTATGTTTTAAGCTGAAGGTGGCGCTATACTGTGGTATTTAGGCAGAATTTTTAATTTTTAAAGAAAATGCACCAAAATGCTAAAATAATGAATACACACATTTAAAACACTATTAGACACTCATTTATACAGTTCATCAGCAAAAAAAAGTTCATTTAGACGTTACTTGCTCTTTAAACAAGTGACAAAATGTTGGCAGCTTTATAAATCACTGTAAATAGTTTACAGCCTTTTCCTTTAACATTAACATAAGATAAACAATAGTTAAACAAAAGGTGTCAAGACAGAAACATGCAATGATTGATTAACCAAGATATGTGGAATTCAAGCAATTAAACTTTTTTAAATCACAGTTAGCTGATAGATCTTAAACTTTGCCATCACTGTTATTTCTAAAAAGCAGTTTTCTAATAATTGTTCAAAAGCAAAGCAGATGGCCATCTCCTACGTACTTTCACCAGATCATCTGTAAGTAAATGGGTCTCTTGGATAAACGCTATTGATAACTCAAGTTGTTTAAGCCTGGTAATAACCTATTTTAGTTTAACCACCTTTACCATTCCTCTCACATTCCAGGAAGTAAATTTAAATTTCTTATATGAAGTCATCTATTCTTAATAATACATCAGATTGTGCAATATATATCATCTTTTGGTTGTTGGTAACCCTTTCAGTATCTCTAACTTTTGTGCTAGTAATGAACAAGTAAAAAACAAGTTGTGAAAAATATAAAAACACAAACAAACATAAAATCTGCCATACATGAACTCCCTTAAGGTTGCTTTATGCTTGACGAGTCCGCGAGGTCCGCACGGCTCCGCGCGGAAAAGTTGCGTCATTTTAACAACCACGCCCCTCTGCCGCACCTCCGCACGGCCCAGAATATCCGCAACGTGCACCTCGGAAAATTTCTAACCACGCGGACGGACGGACGCGGAAAAACATGGCGGACCGGCAAGAACTAGTACGGCAGAGGTTCGTAAATACAGACATTTGTATGATTCAGCTCTCAAAGATCACCGTGATCAACATGTTGTTAATAATTCTTGGAGAGAAATAGCTCGCACTGTCGGAAAAGACGAGAACGCTGTTAAAAATGCTGAAATGCCATGTTGTAAACAGTAATTTCTACTTCTATTATGGTTTAGTGTTGGATGCATGCCATAGAGCTCCATGCTGCCCCGTTCAGTTTGGGAGAATATTGGCTCACCGCAGAGACGAGCCGCACAAACCATAAACGCTGCGAGTTGTGAAGCGCGTTCCATCCGCGAGCCGCATCACCGCGCGGAAAGTGAATGCGTCAAGCATAAACCAAGCTTTAGCAGTCAACTTGATCGAGACCGCCCCTCGCCCCTCCCCACCCTCCCCCTGACCTTGGGGTGCCGTTAAGTGCACACAATGATCCAATGTAAACAAGGGAGCAGCAAAATATAGTCGAGCTGACATTATAGTCAAACACAACCAAACCACCTGAACAATTGCGACTCTTGGCGAAAATATGTATTCTACTTGACCAAATATGCATGTAATAATCATTCCAAACTTTCTTGCAGCATAGCTCTCACCCCAGAGAGCAGACTATATGGCGAAGAACCAACACTCCAAACTCAAATGAAAGCACAAACAACGAGTGAACGTGGCCATTTATCTATAAGGGGTAAATAAATGACCCATTACCTCTGAGGAGACTGACGAGGAGAAAAAAAATAATAATAAAAAAATAAAAGCACCCCTATAAATACTCTCTCCAAAAAGTTTAACAGCAAGGATAAGCAATATTGGCCAGTAAATCCAACAATTTCAAACTAAAGTTGTTATGTGCATATAGTTAAGGGATCGACTGTTCCCATAGATAATCCATTATATCGCTGTGTTCTGCAAACCTTTGATGAATTTTTCCGCACCTGCTGGGGTCTCAAAGACATGCGTATGTTCATCAGTTGACACACGAAGCTTCGCCAGGTAGATTAATCCGTATCGAATGTTCATCGACCTCAGCTGCTGTTTTACCCGGTCAAAACCCCTCCTTCGATGGTGAAGATCTGTGGAAAGATCCGGGAAGAACATGACCTCTTGGCCCCCACAGATAACTTTCCCTTTGGTACTAGCCGCTCGCATCACCCGAACTCTATCTTGGAAGTTTAAAAACTTCACGATGAGGACTCTCGGTGTGGGTGGTCGGTTGGGTTGCGTCCGGCCCGGCAACCGGTGAGCTCGTTCAATGAGAGGTTGTCTCCGGAATGTCGCTGGTCCCAGCGCTTCGGGCAGCCACTTCTCCAGAAAAGCCACCGCGTTGTTTCCTTCTATTTTCTCCGGCACATTAACTAGTCGTAGGATGGATCGGTGAGAACGATTTTCAAGGTCCTCGAGTTTGTCCGTGAGGAGAGCCACTTGTTTAACTAGCGCCTCTGTCTTGCCTTCAGGCATGCTTGTTGGGTTTCACGTGTATTTCTGTAAAAACAAAGCCAGCAATTTCCGCTATTTTAATATACTTAAGTCTAAGTCTTTTACATTCTTTAACAAAGCAAGCCGCCTGGAAAACAAGGGCATTTTTACCCTCAGCTTCCATGGAGGTAAAACATTGTAGGTAAACGGTGCAGCCACGGCAACCTTGTCTTCTCTAAGCCAAGTTAGATGAGTAGGACCTGGCTGCAGACATCAGCTGGCGTGTCACCGGAAAGAACTTTCAAGTGAGAACAAGATGGCGTGTCATTACTTTTACCGGAAAATCGACGAGCCAAAGACCTCGGCCGGAAGTTGGTCTTTTTTGGCGGCCGCTACGCTTTAACTCTGTAAATTTCAAGAACAACTATAAATTTATCACCAAGCATCAACATCATAACCTTGAGGATAATTTAAATGAAGTTAAATGGTCCGAACTATTCTCTGGAAATGATGTTGAACTTAATACTCAATTATTCAACTCCAAAATTACAGGAGTAATGGAACCTTATTTTAAAAAAGAAAAGGAAAAAAGAGGAGAAACCATCTGCCCTGGCTAAATAATCATTGTAAAACACTTATGAAAGAAAGAGATATTCTACTCAAAACTTCTTTAAAAACTGGTCTTGCCACTGACAGGCAAAAATTCACCTCTTTGAGAAATAAAACTACTAGTGCATTACGTAAAGCCAAAGCAAATTTATTCTTGGACATTATTAAAGACGCAAATGGTAATGGCAAAATCATCTGGCAAAATATACGTAAATTATTGGGTAAAGAAAATATAAGGGACAGTGACAGACTAGAAATAACACTTAAGGGGGGTTGGATTGGGGGTTAAACCACCAAATGGTTCCCGAGCGCGGCTGTGTCTGCAGCTCACCGCTCCCCCAGGGGATGGGTCAAATGCGGAGAACAAATTTCGCACACAGATCAGTGTGTGTGTGACAACTAATGGGACTTTAACTTTAATAATAAACGTCTAATTGATCCAAAGGAAATAGCAACTGCTTTCAATAAATTTTTTATTACTTCTGTTAACGAAATAACAAAAATGTTTAGTCCTTCTGAAATAGATTGTAAGTCCCCTGACTTTGGACAGCCGATTTTTAGTCCATCCATCCATCCATCTTCCGAACCCGCTTTGTCCACGCAGGGTCGCGGTGGGGGGTGGGGGGGGGGGGGTGGGGGTGGGGGGGGGCTGGTGCCTATCTCCAGCAGTCAACGGGCAAGTAGGAGGGGTACACCCTGGACAGAGAGCCAGTCCATCGCAGGGCAACACAGAGACACACAGTCACACCTAAGGACAACTTAGACAGACCAGTCAACCTAATAGCTATGTTGGGCTGTGCAGTGGCGCAGTGGTTAGAGCTGTTACCTTGCAGAGCAAAGGTCCTGGGTTCGATTCCCAGCCTGGGATCTTTCTGCATGGAGTTTGCATGTTCTCCTTGTGCATGTGTGGGTTCTCTCCAGGTACTCTGGCTTCCTCCCACAGATTTTTAGTATAGATCAAATCACTCATCTGGAAGTGTCCAACATAATGAAATCAATGAAATCTTCCAAAACCAAAGATGTATAAGGTCTTGACACACATGTCCTGAAAATTCATAAAGACGCTCTGGTGTGCCCAAAAACACACTTAATAAACGTATCCATCAGAATGGCAGCAGTTCCATCAAGCTGGACGGTGGCCAAAGTCTCACCAATTTTTAAATCAGGAAACAAAACAATCATTTCCAACTATCATCCCATCAGTATTCTCCCCATTGTGTCTAAGATTGCAGAAAAATGGATTGCTAAAATGCTGAATAAACACCTCAGCAACCATTTTCTCTTGCAGCCCATGCAGTTTGGGTTTCGGCAATATACATGTGCATGTACAAGGCTGTCCAATGCATCCTCTATCCAGGGGAGAGGATAAGAATCTTTTCTGGTAACCTCGTTAAGTTTACGATAATCTACACAGAACCTAAATCTACTGCCCTTCTTTTCACCAAGACCACTGGAGCCACCCATGGACTGTGGGAGGGCTGGATAATGTTATTAGCCAACATCTGTTTCAGGTTAGCCGTTACTTCATGCTGAAGATGGAGGGGCACCCTTCGAAGGTGCATTTTGATGGGCCCTGCGTCACCAGTATCTATTCCGTGTGCAATTAATTGTGTTTTACCTAAATCAGTATCTCCTTTACTGAACAGTGACAGATGTCTATGAAGCAGCCGATTTACAGCCTCCTCCTCTCCAGCAGAAAACCCTTTATCTCCTATGCCAAACTGTCCTGCCAGTGTATCCACTGTCCATCCTTGCACATTATTTTCAAAAAAATCATTCTGCCCTCCAACCTCCTCCCCCACCTCAATATCCGTGGACAGGGTACCAACCTTCGTACCACTCCTCACCACTAGAGGTTCATTAGTAACGTTTATTACCCGTACAGGGAGCTGCCCTTGGTCGACCCTACACACTATTCTTGCGACCAACAGGTCGCAATGTTTTGACAAAGAACTCACAGGCTCCAACATTCCAGCCGGACAATCACCCCACTTACTCTGGACCTGCCCTGCAATTATGGTCTCGCTGCGTGGAGGAACCACTGTATCTGATTGCACTACC
Source organism: Nothobranchius furzeri (assembly GCF_043380555.1). NCBI lineage: Eukaryota > Metazoa > Chordata > Actinopteri > Cyprinodontiformes > Nothobranchiidae > Nothobranchius > Nothobranchius furzeri. The sequence goes on from NC_091748.1 coordinate 47,459,006, forward strand.
ACTTGTGAGTCCATCATTGGTACTAAACTACAGAGGGGAAGTACCTTTCCCATGACCCGACAGGTTTTCGTACCCAAATCAACCACAGCCCCAAACTTTGATAGAAAATCAAAGCCAAACAATATTTCCTCCAAAGGGATATCGAAACCAAAAATTCCATCACCAGGACAAGAGTGTCAAACTGGCATACTATCTGCCAGCATCCTATAATGTACATTCCACTCCCATTGGCTGCTATGGCCTTCCCATCACAGGCTTTTAGTTTCTCGCTCCCTTCTGTGAAAGCAAGCCACACACTTCTAGGGATTACTGAGCAGGATGCCCCTGTATCCACGAAAACATAGCAGGCACACCCACCTATTTTAGCTTTAAGATATCCAGATTTATCCTTTGGCACAGCCTGGGCCCTCATGGACAGAGAAGAGGGGGCGGGCATTTTGCCCTCTGTACACCCCCCCTCTAGTTTCCCTGAACATACGGGCAATCACGCCGTAGGTGACGATCACACCCACACTCCCAACAGCCTCCCTGCCCGCCGCGGCGGTCCCTAGTGGGCAAATTTCTACCACTGGACTTCGCACTCCTATTGGAGTCAATAGACAAAGCACCAGGCACCATTGTAGCTGAAAGGGCTCGCACCGCACCTTGCAAAGATTGTACCTCCTGCCTCAAACCCTCCACCAATCCAAGCAGAACATCAACTCGCTCCTCTTTAACTACCTGCTCAGCAACCCTGTGCACTTTAGCGTCAACCAAGGAGTTGCCCTCTAATCCCCTGATAAGCTCCAGTTCTGCAGCCAAAATAATAGCGGCATCAAGTGTGTTGGGTTTGGCGCTCCGCAAACTGACCCTTAGGTCCCCACAGCCCACATGTCATAAAATGATCCTTAGTCAAGAGATCTCGGGTTTCAGGGTCTGCTGATGGATAAGGTTTAACAGATAGATGCTGAAGCGCCAACCCAAACTCTCGGATATTTTCATTATGCAACCTCTTACGGGCGGCGAAAGTAGCTCTATTCCAGTCTTCGCTATCACATGGGTTTAGACACTTACTCATAGCTGCTTTCAGTAATGCATAATCCTTTTTTACTGCATCTGACAGCCCACTATAAACTTCTCGAGCTCTACCAGAGAAGAGCAAACACATACATTTTAGTCTTAGTGGCTCATCCCAATTGTTAACATCAGCTGCCATTTCAAATTGCTCCGCCCAATCAGCCCATTCACGCCCTATGCCAGAAAAACTTTCGGGCATGAAAATTGGCAGAGCTGATGTTGGCTGACTAAAAGCCTGTACCGAGGGGGCAGGTAAGTTATTTTCAGGTTCTGACATTTCTAACAGATCCCAGTTCTGACACCAGTGTAATATTATTGAGGGTTCGCTATGGACAGAAGTCTTGTCCTTGTCAGAACCTTTGAACAACCACCAGACACTAGTGCACAATAGCGATATTTTATTTAAATACACACAATTACCATGCTGCAACAAGCACCAATAAAACTATCCCTCCCCGCTAAAACACCCCTATATAAGATAAGCAGCACACTTATCTAGTCAGTCCGTTGCGACCCTCTCCCGGGGTCAAAGCTCCAGCGCTATCCAATGCCCTGAGATCTAACGTCGTTGGCGGCGGTTGAATCCTCCGGCCTGGTGATTGCCGGACGGTAAACGTCTGGGGAGTCGTCACTGCTGACCGCGGCGCCCTCTATGTCCCGGCCCTGGCTAACTACAGGAGGCGGCTGGCCTCCCCTCCTCTCACCAGAACGCCTCTCCTCTCGATGGCTGTCTTCGCCACTGGCAGCCCTAAACAGCTGCGATTTACGCCCACCCCCCTTCACCAGGGCTCCGTGTCCGCTCAGGCAGTCCGACTGTTCTCCCAACCCTGAGCCTTCTCTTCCCCAGTCTCTTTATCTCTTCCCGTGTCCTCATCAGTGCGATAATACCTCACACCTGGCCCTCGAAGGTTAACTCCGCCCTCTTCACATCACAGTATCTTTTCTCCTCACAGGAGTCTCGAAGTCTGCATGTAGCCCTTTTATCAGAGCCTACTTCCTCACACCATCTGGACTGCAGAGATAATAAAACATAAACAATAAACATTTTCTCCTCCAAGGTCCATCACAGAGGAACTCTTTTAAATAAACTCCTTTATTCCAAGAAGAAGAGAGAAGATTTTATAATTAAAGATAATCATTAAATATTGCCATTTATAATTATAAATAATGAAATGTTTCATTAATCTGTGCTAGCGATGGGTACCGAATTCGGTACATTTTAAGGTACGGACCGATTCCATAGTACTGACCGAGCACCGATTCACGTCATTTGAAATGGTGCCTCATTTCGGTACTCGTCCTTCATAACAAAAACTTGCCTAGACAGCTGTGCATGCGCAAGAGCGTTATGTCATCGGTCGCTGCGAGCCAGTTGTAAACAGAGCAGCATGGTAGAAAGAATGCACGCTAAAACTTGGGTCCACTTCACTAAATGTGATGGGTAACTGGGTAATGATGAAACCAGCGACAAAGATCTAAGTGAGACATCCTCATCTTAATCTGCTCCGGTACGTAAATAAAATGTTTAAGATAACGTTAGCTTGATATGGTAGCTTCCGTTCCGCCAATGGTGCGTTCGCTTTCTCCTCGGAACTCCGAATATCCTAATAGAAGAACATGAACGCGCTCTAAAGTTTGGCTTCACTTTACTAAATGCGACGGGTGATTGGGTGAAGATGAAACCAGCGACAACGATCTAAGTGTGAGGCGTCATCGTTTTAATCTGCTCCAGCAGCTAAATAAACTGTTTAAGATACCGTTAGCTTTATAAATTAGCTTCCATTGCCACCATTATCAGCTAATGGTGCGTTCGCTTTCTCCTCGGAAATTCTAGCTTCGCAGTAGGAAAAATCAAATGAAAAAGGATGGCAAAAGGAATGAAGATACACAGTAAATTTAGTTCACAGTAAAGATGTTTGCTTCAGTTTAATTATCAGCTTATAAAACTACAAGGACGATGTTGAAATACAGTTGTATGTTATTTATCATATTTATCAAATATGGTTATATATTAAGAAAAATATATATTTAATTATAAAAGAGAATTAAAATATTAAACACTCAAAAGTATCTAAAATTGGTACCGTTAAGTACCGGTATCGATTCCTAGGTACTGGGAATTAGTACCGGATCGATTCAAATGTCAAAGGTACCCATCCCTAATTGTATATTTATACAGAATATCAAATAAATAATGCACATTTGCCTCCACTACACTCTAAAAGCCGGCTCTATGAAGTGAACGGCGGGAGCCGCCTCGTCATTGGCAAATTGAGATTAAAGTCAGTCAAGTTAAAGTTAAAGTCCCAGTTGTCACACACACTGGTGTGTGGTGACCATTGACCTCTAACACACTCTTGTAGGCACATTTTGTTGGAGTGAGCGTGGGTGGAGTTTCACTGAAACCAACCATTTCATTTCCGGGTATAAATTCAGGCTGACAAATATTGGTATTTAATATAAATGACATCTCAGTAGTGCCAACGGTAGTATTTTATCATATACTGTTCCCACCTTTGCTTTCAAAGGTTTAAAATAGCATGATATGGAAACTTTAAATTTGAATTCAAAGTCAAAATGTGCCAATGATTAAAAAATGATGGGTTAGACCAATTTTAGCCCCTTTCTGATCTATTAGGCTAAAAATAAAGGATGGTATTCACATCCCAGAGGCGTTTGAGACTAACTGATAAATGATGGAGTTCTTGGTTGGAACACATCAGAATGATGGAGGTGGTCGTGTGCTGGAAAAAGAGTCTCAGAGTCTCTGTCTGGGAGAAGAGTTGTGACTTCGGGAGGAGAAAAAAAGAGCGAGGAGGGATGTTTTTGCATGGAAGAGAAGTGTCGAGCTCAGCTGACCATAATGTACAGAGAGGAAAGAGTTTCACTCAACATTGTCTGCTCCAACAATTCAACTGAAAAAAAAAACTAAAGGAGTAATGGATACGCAGCTCAAGTGACCCATGGGGATCAGACAAAACGTCAAGAGCTGACACTGAACACACCCTTATTAAAAAATAAAGACATTCCAGCGCTCAGCCTGGTTCCAGACACCAATGCTGTGTAGGGTTAAGTAAACTGAGTACTTTAGCTCAATATATATATTAACTCTACTTGTGACCAATAAGCTGTGACACTCTATCTAAATATAGAATATCACCCTGCCTGGTCTTTATTGTGTTTAATCAGAAGAATCTAGGAGTCTTTATTAGTTAGGGGATTGTACACACTTCGTTTTGATTCAGAAAAGAGTCAGGTTTATAAAAGTAAGAATTTATTTTACAAACACTTAAAACTTGACAAATTGTTAACTATTATTTACTGTGAGTGGATGGAACTAAAGGTGATGTCTGGAACCTATGTGTGAATGCGATATTGGTCAGAACTTCCGTATCTCGGAGAGCTGAAGAGATGAATTCTGCATGTAAAAGAATTTGGTTTGCGTTAAGCTATGAGGTTGGTTATTATCAAACCACATTCAGATGCAATCTCACTGTGTTCTACGTACCCAAGTGAAGATGCCCTTTTGGATCCGAGATGTGTGTGTGTGGGGGGGGGGTTTGCTTCAGGTGGCCAGCCTGAAGCTTCTCTGGAACTGAAGAATCACCAGCGTGATCTGGTTTTAATGTTATGATGTTATGATTGTGTAGCCAACCAAAAGTTGACAAGTTTGGATGTTACCAAGAATCTCAGAGACACACGCCTTCTTGATTCGGAGGCTCTGATCTGGGTAAAAGGTTAATTATGTGTCATGGACTTAACTTTACCTTACTTTGTACTTGTGTGAGTGCAAATGTTATGACCTTGTCAAGTAAACATGCTAAAACAATCATTGAGCACAGATTAATGAAACATTTCATTATTTTATAATTATTATAAGAAGCAATAAACAAACATTTATTTAATGATTATCTAGCTTGTAAATTTCAGAAATTCATATTTAATTTTTAAAAATTTTCTTTCTTCTTTCAAGCGAGGAGTTTAGATAAAAGGGTGCTTGGGACCTTGGAAAGAACAGGATGTCAATGTTATGATTCCAGGATCTCAACAAGCAGTTCAGGATCTTGTGGCTTGTTGGCAGTTAGAATATAAAATCCACCTCATAGGATTGAATTAGGTCTGTAGATGACCGATGACCTGTAGGTCATCTGTAGGTGAAAACTGACCATTTGTGGACATTACAGCTGCTAAATTCAGAGAACATCTAAGAAGGGCTGCTCCCACGTGATCACATGTAAACTCCAGTATTTCAACATGTGGAGGTGTTTGAAACGCTCGCTCGTGGAGATCCACCAGGAAGCTGACGCCATTTGGAGCAGCAGGGGGAAAGTTACTTTAATGATTGTGATGACCAAATTTTACTGTGTCAGTTGTCTGGAAACATGATCCAGCGAGGCTATTTGGACTGCAAACCAAAAGAGGTAGAGGACGGGCTGAAAGAAACTGACACTGAAAAAGCAGGCTCCTTTTTCTCCAGGCAGCCTCAGTAATGACATATCAGACTCAGGATGAATGACCATGCCTGACCACAGCAGCCCTGAAATGAAAGGATGTCTGTGTTAGAAGTGTAATGCTGTTATCCAGCGTTACCGTGGCTGCTTATCATGTAGAAGTCTGCTCTGGTCCTCTGGACACAGGTCCTTTTACAAAAGAGAGTTTTCAACACAGTCGTGTCAAATTTACACTTTATTGAGCAATAAAAATCAAGAACGACCACTTTTGAAAAAGGCGGGAGTTTTAGCATTCTGGAGTAAACAAGCGTGTGTAAACACAAACAGCAAAGACATGAGTAATGGCCTAAGAGATGTAAATGCTGCTGCCCATTCCTCATGGAAGGGTTAAAAGGTTGTCTCCAAACTATTTTAAGGAGCACACTTTATGCAAAACTCACCTTTTGCATACTTTTGTGCTCCCATACCACACTCTACTGCCTCTATAAACACTCCAAATGTGAAAAAAACCTATCCATCCCTTTTCTGTCAGTGTTTAGTTTAGGAATTATGTTCCTAGTACGTGCCATTTCAAAAAGTCCCCTTTAGTGTTGTCACAAAGCATCGTATCAGCATGAACACCTCATACCAGCTGGCAGCAGTGGTGGAGGGTTGACCAAACCAGATCAGACCAAACTAGAGTCGAGTGTTAGACCTTCTATCTGACAGCTGAGGCTTGGACCAAACTGGATCAGAAAACAAAATGATCCCAAGATCTCAAGAATCAAGACGTTGCAATGATCCTAACCTGAACGTGACTGAAATGCAGTGGCCCAAAAGAGGCCTGTACAGAAAGAAAAACCTGGAAACCTCAATGAATTAATGTTACATTTTAAAGGGGAGTCGGCCAAAATTCCTCTAGAACAATGTGAGAAGCTGATGAAGTCAGACAGAAAATTATTCCTTCAGATAAAGGATGTTCTACGAGCTATAGGATCATGGGATGTGCCTTTTCTATTTGCTTTTAAATAAATAATAATGGGATGAAACTGTTGTGATTTTGAACACATGAAGTGATGTTATAATTGTTTTAGAATCTGGTAAATACCACATCAATCTGCTCGTGTCCTGGTACCTAAAACTGTCAAATTAAATGCGATTCTTTTTCCTTTGACTGTAGACGACCAACACCCCAGAACGTTTCATCTTTACAGTTTTTAAAAGAGGCAGAGCTGCAAAATTACTTCACTATAGATAAAAGCCCAAAAAGTAAAGTTCACTTTATGGAGCTTTTCATCCAGCAAGGCTTTGATCATTTATTCATCCCCAGCTAATTAAAGCTGCTCTAACCCCAGGTTGGAAACATTAAAAGGATACTTGAGCTTAATTCCTTTTATTGCAGATAGTTGCTTTAGATAGATGCAATCTCATTCACTTGTCTCTGCATTCTGCTTTTATTAAAGTCAAACAAACATCCATTACCAGGAGAGAAGTACACAGGATGAGAGAACATGTTTATTTGCAACATTAGAAGCTTCTGTTACACTGGTCAGCTCTAAGACATCTTTTGTTTTTAAATGTGTTGGACTTCATGCACATCTAAGCAAACCGGCTATGTCCAGAGTAATGATAGAAGGTCTGTTATGTAGCAGTTACTCATCTTTTTGATTATCAAACCATCCTGTCACTGTCAGTTTATTCAAAACGTTCTTCAAAAACAACAGGAGCAGCACTGGTGTTCTACATATCAACCTTACATCATAGCAACATGAGCCCTCAAAGCCTCACAGCATTTGATTCATGATGCAAAGATAAATGCCTGAATAAACCCCCAAATCTGTGCACGTGGTTTTGGATAGTTGACATCAACACAAAAAATGTTTAAGAACAGATGGGTATTCCAGTTCCATTGATGATCAAAAATTCTTGAGAACTTCGATGGTCTTCTGCAGCCATAAGGACATGTGGTGCTCCACTGTGGTCCCATTCAGGTTCTTCACCAGGCTGGTTCCAGTCTAAGTTGAGGGGGATAGAGGGAAAAAAGAACAGATTTAGGCATGAAGGTTATGATTTCACAAACAGCTGTTGAAACATATTTGGTGTGGGCTGTGAATGATAACTGAAGTAAAAAATAACAGAACTTACAGGTTGGAAGGTCTGCTGAACCTCTGCTTGGTCGGAACGCTCTGCTTCAACTTGTACGGTGCAGTTTGGAGACGCACTGGCAGCAACAACAAAGCCACATCCACCCATTTGTCTGTAAAATTGAAACGTGTTACATTAGTCACATGACTGTTGCATAAAGGCCCTCTGCTGTAAGCGGGGATGCTACCACTGGTATAAAATAGCCAGAAGGCTTAACATCCCCCCAGTAGAGCCTCACCAAGTCAGGGAGTGTGGACAGAAGATCATAACATTTTCCAGAGCACTTGTGCTGCTGATTCTGTGTTACATTCTATCTAATATATATATATATATATATATATATATATATATATATATATATATATATATATATATATATATATATATATATATATATATATATATATCGATGCTAGGAAGCTAAGTAGCCTGCTACCTAATCTAAACCATGAGTCGGTTGTCTTGAACAAACAGGCTAAAAATCTGTTACTTTATCAACTATGTGTCCTGCTGTCAACAGTTTTAATTAAATTAATCTTTAAAGTCTTTATTAGTAACATCTTACCTTATTGTAAATCCTTGCTGGTGTGAAGCTCCATTAACGTCCGTGTCATCCTCTGGTTTAAAATGGTGAAGCGGGCTCACAGACAAGGGGGAGGATCTTACTATTTCCCGCTTTTTTTAACCCAATACGCTGGGTCAGAATTTTTAACCCAATGATGTGTTGAATTGGCCCAACCTCTAAAAATTCAGCCTTAACCCAGCAGTTGGGTTAGAAAAAACCCCCAGCATTTTTAAGAGTGTACACATCAAAAAAAGCTATAAAAATAAATATAAAGATTCATAATGCTCCAATCTCTGATAGAAGGAAATCAATGCGTAGAACGGGAGCTGGTTGTTTGACCTTAGTGTTGTAGCGTCATGAAGGTCCTCTAATTTGTGACAAAGGTCACATTTTCCCAGCTAGGTCAAGCTGGGTCAGACTGTGACTTTTGGGTTCCACAGATTAATCCAGGAGTCATGATGGCGGCGAATATCACCCTTGTCTGCTGAATATATCATCCTTATCTGCTGCTGTTCCGGCCCAGAAGAAGGACACTTCAAGTTTCACAATAATACTTTAAATAATAATTTTAATAAACTCTTTGACTTTATTACTGTTATAATCATCATAAATAATCACTTGGTTCAGTAAATGCATTTTTAATTACTGAAATGAATTATTATGCTTTGGGTATAATTATGATTATGGTTGATAATCGGTTATGGTGTTCAGTAACCAGAAGCTCAACTTCCACTTAATCCATCTAACACAGAGTTTATCCAGATTAAAGGTAATCTGCCATCACATGTTTTTTGACTCATGACCAAAGCTTGCTTGCTCTGAGAGTGGGCGTGTTCTGAGGAGTTTGTTAAAACTAACTTTCCAGACGCAAAACACCGGTTCGTGAACCAACCACCATCACAGGAGGATAAGGGAACGGCCGCCCTGAAGCCTCCACCTGCTGTTCTGTCATGCTGATAGAATAGCTTTGAATAAACCCAACTGTAACCAGCTGACGAAAAAACTCCTTCAGAGTTATTGACTTTGAGATGCAAATAGTTCCACTAGTCGAGTGACCCAAGGAGACATCTCAGGACCGATTTGGTCCCACTAAAGGTTGGTTTATGCTTGACGCGTCCGCGAGGTCCGCGCGGAAAAGTTGCGTCATTTTGTGTCATTTTAACAACCACGCCCCTCCACCGCGCCTCCGCACGGCCCAGAATTTCCGCAACGCGCACCTCGGAAAAATTCTAACCACGTGGACGGACGGGCGCGGAAAAACATGGTGGACCGGCAAAAACTAGTACGGCAGAGGGTTCGTAAATACAGACATTTGTATGATTCAGCTCTCAGAGATCACCGTGATCAACATGTTGTTAATAATTCTTGGACAGAAATAGCTCACACTGTCGGAAAAGACGAGAACGCTGTTAAAAATGCTGGAATGCCATGTTGTAAACAGTAATTTCTACTTCTACTATGGTGTAGTGTTGGGTGCATGCCGTAGAGCTCCATGCTGCCCCGTTCAGTTTGGGAGAATATTGGCTCACCGCAGAGACGAGCCGCACATACCATAAACGCTGCGAGTTGTGAAGCGCGTTCCATCCGCGAGCCGCATCACCGCGTGGAAAGTGAATGCGTCAAGCATAAACCAAGCTTAAGGTCCTTCTACCAACCTCGTGCCTGGAGGAAACCATCTCCACCTGACACTTCGGATCCAAAAAGGGGGTCTTCTATACTGGTGAGGTAGACATTCTGACACTGGGACGTAATTTTGGGGGGGGACGGGTGGGACATGTCCCCCCCACTTTTTCAAAAGGCAGTTTTGGTCCCCTGCACTTTTTTCCGTCCAAAAACAATATTACGCTCCATTAAATGGATTTGGTTGAGCACTAGGACCGAAACGGAAACCGGTTTCCTATTAGACCCGCCCAAAAGCTAATCTATTGGCTCTGCTGATACTTGCTAACGTATTATTGGCTGTTGCTGCTGTCACTCAAGTTGTAAACAGTCAGAACGTGCTCACGTTGTTTTGCTAGTTTGGAGCCTCTAGGGAACACCGGTACTGAGTCACATCGTCAACTAGACGCTGTGTAATATCAGCTCAGCTCAGCTTCCATTACATAACATTTGAATAAGTGTTCATTTGTGAGTCTTTGGTAGTTAGGCACAGCCAGGAGGCAGCATGTCAAGAAAACGAAAAGTGGATATAAGAGACTTCTTTCAAAGTCAAAACGTAAGTTGGAACATGTGACAGACCTGCATTAAGCTCAGACTCACCTCCTCCTTCACAAACATACTCAAAACTAACTTTTACAAACTCATCTCCTCCACATAACTGACTCCTCAGACACAATTTATTCGTATTATTATAACTTTTTTTTATTATTACTATTATCATCATAATTATTATTACTAGTTGTAGTAGTAGTAGAAGTGTAACTTCAAAACTTTTATCATTTAACTTTATTGTAAACTTATCTATTGCAATGCATATTTTCACATTAAAAAGCTCTGAAAAATGAACAGTATCATCATCGTCAACAGATTTTTTTAAGCTTAATGTCAACGATGTACACTTTTCATTAGATTTATCTTATTTTTTCCTTTTATTTTTTGTGTGTTGAAATGCAACAACTGTTTAAACACTTTTAAGGGAAAAAAATATTTAATATGTTTTTATACACTCAAATGTTAGGGTGATGATCATGTGTAAAACATTAGTTCAGCATGTCCTCTAACACAGCAAATGAACTAACGGCCAGATCTCAGGAGGGACCGTTTATGTATAAATAATTTTTATACTTTTGACTAGGCCTGGGAATGTAACACATTTTGCTGGACGATATTTTGTCCAACAAATTGTTAATGATAAACGATATTGTCAACATTATCTAGACCAAAATAACCACTAATATAATGTTAATATATCATAATAATGCAAGTACACCCTTTAAAATGCAACAAATAAACCTTCATTTAACGTTGAAATATCCAGAACCAGAACTTCTAAATGAATAAAAATAACAAACAAAAATTAAATAAAAAAGGAATCTCACTTCCTGTTAGAAAATGTTGCACCAAAAACAATAAAAAAAAGACCCAAAACAATAAATACAATGGCCTATCCATTGTCAACAGCCAAAACTGCTCTTCAATAATGATAATTAATAAAAATAATAATAGAGTTGTACATTTTTTAACTTTGATATATATATATATATATAGAGGATGGAAAAATTATTGAGATGGGCACGTGACGTGTCAAGGGGTCTTTACATAAAACCCCCCACCCCAAATCCGCACAAGCCTGCTGTGTCCCCCCCACTTCTGAAATCAAAATTTCGTCCCTGTTCTGACAGATTGTGTTTGATGCGTTTCTCTCTAAGTAAACGACTCAGTTAGCTGCAAAACCATCATTTCCAACCCAGAACGCGCTTCTCTCTCTGAAAGAAAACTTCTGAGAACACTCATGCATCCAAACTCGTATTTCCAATTTAGCTTTCATTCAGACACAGGTAAAGCTTTTAAAACAAGTTTTAATATCAAAGCTGGTAAATTGTCATCCATGAATTGTCATTTTTAATTGTCATTTAAATTGTTGTTTCAAATCGTCAAGTTTAAAATTGTCAGTAATAAATTCTTCATTTTTAAACTTTGCCTCATTCTTTGAAGTGGAACACAGAAAGGTATAAATATTTCTGGTTATTGAAAAAGAAAAGATTCCTAACTTCTGATTCAAAAATAAACTTTTGCTATTAAATTTAATTATCTTAAATTAAACATTAATCTTTGGATTAAAAATAGACCAAGTAGGGTGGTGTATGAACTTCTATCATATATAAATATCTGGGATATTTATACATGATATAAGCTTCATATGCTAATCTGCTTGTCATTCTCAGAATTAACAACTGACAGCAAACAGTGTTGATTCTAGTATGTAGTAATACGCTACAGTGTTCTTGATCAAGAATAGAGTTGTAGAAGATTCTCAAGGTAAGATGGAGCCAGACCACAATGAAATATTTAAAGTGACAGTGTGCATTTTTCCTGGTAATAGGGGCAGTAGATACTTAAATCGTTGCAAACAAACAGTATTTTTGCGTTGGAGTAAGACCTTACCAACAGATGCCCATTAGGGTCAATAAGCCCTGGGGAGTGCAAACTTTAGCAAAATAACAAGCACATCAGACTTCCTTTCATCACTGGCAACAAGTGAAGAGGTAAATGTGTAAAACAACGTTTAAGAATGATGAGGGTTTTGTAACCGCTTATTACAAATTTGTAAATGCTTTTTGTCCTCATGAGCTCCGTAGAAGGAAACATGGCATCTAATATGGCGTCGCCCAGAGACTTGGACCCGCTCCCATGTATTTCAGACCTGATTGTTATGGTTATATGTTACGAAGCCGCCAACATTTTTCAACAACTGGGCATTATTTAATTCATTTTCAATAACATTTTGATGGATATTTCCAGAGATTAATGGTAAAAACTACACATTGTCCCTTTAAAAATAACTAGACAACAGTGTGATGAACACAACACCAGTAGGATTGAGTGTAAGGTGTGTTCTACTTCCTCTCTCCAAAATAAATTCTGTTTGGTTTTCATTCAGATGAAGAAAGTTTGAGTCCATCCATGTGATTTCATGCAGACAGTTCAATGAAGTCTTCAATTAGGGGCATGTGATGATTTCTTTAGACTCTTAGATGTCACATGGGGTCGGAGTGTTTCCTCATCATATGGAGCCTCTGGGTCCACTTTATGATTGTTTGCTGGTGAGCCCTGCAGCTCCCTGAGAGGCCTTGATGTTAATGTTTCCATTCTCTGCAGCCCTCTTTGATTCCTGCCAACTGAATGCAGTTTCCTCCACTTCTAGACCAGCTTACCCTGCATCATCCTATGATGCCCAGTGAAGTCATTAGATGAAGCAGACTGTAACACAAGGCCTCATCTAAATATGGGATGATGCAATTTCAAGAGGAGAGCATAAACATCTTCCAGATTGGATGTTACAATAGCTTGTCCTGCCTGTCTCAGTGGGATTTGTCTGCCTAACGTCTCATTTTCCTAGATCAATGTCGAGTTGGTCCTATCAGATGCATGGCTACAAAGACAACGCAGCACCTGACCTAACCATCAGAGCTGGCCGTGCAGCATCAAGGGGTAAAAGACGAGTCATGTCAGAGTCTTCTCCACATCTGTTGCATGAGATTCTTCAAGTAGTGGTGATTTTTTTTATCCAACGCTCAACAATAAAGCCAAGAGACACATTTTCCTATATGTTAAGTGATCCCTTGAGGAGAAGTACATCACAGCGGTCCAGTGGTTATAAAGTGCTTCTGACAGTTGAATCAGGTCTGTGTTGTGCCTGGAGACAAGAGGCTTGAGATGCTTCTTGGGAAAAAAAACAAATGATTACCACTACACTAATTGTGTAAGATCCTCATTAGCACGGCAAATTAAAATCTATAACTCATGCCAAGGTAAATAAACTGAGGCCCTCTGGCCAAACAGTCTAAATGTGTCACAGTATGTGCTGATGAGAAGAAAGGCAGGTGAACTTAAAAATATCTTTATTACTAAAAATAAACGGGAGGTCTCAGGATGACGTGAGGATAAATCAGGAAGATCTGACAAGTGGTGCACGTCTTAGGGGAACTTATATACTGAGGAAAGTGACTACAAAACAGAGACAGAAGAGCGGGTTACACTGTAAAAAAAACGGGCAAGTTTACGGTAAAATACCGACAGCTGTGGTTGCCGGGAATATACCATGAAAAAAAAGTGTAATTTGTAAACGAAAATACGGTATACAGGTTTTGTAATCCTAAATTTTACAGTACACAATGTTTTTTTTAACCAAAATCATGGTAGGAAAAAAAACTAATATATTTGTCAATTACACAGTAATTTCATGTAAAAAAAAATGCTACTTTACATAGCTTTTTACGGATTTTTACAGTAAAAGTTTTTACATTATATTAATATTTACATTGGTTTGTTGTTAATTTAACAGTAATAGGATAAACCTTATTATGGCAAATAACTGTAAAAATAAAAATATGGTAAACCTTATTAAAACCTTTGACAATAAAAAACACAGGGAAACTGTATAAGAAATTGCAGCATTTTAATTTTACTTAATACATTTTACGGTAAATTCCTGGCAACCACAGCTGCCGGCAGGGACGAAATTTTGATTTCCGAAGTGGGGGGGACACAGCAGGCTTGTGCGGATTTGGGGTAGGGGGTGTTATGTAAAGACCCCTTGACACGTCACGTGCCCATCTCAATAATTTTTCCATCCTCATATATATATATATATATATATATATATATATATATATATATATATATATATATATATATATATATATATATATCAAAGTTAAAAAATGTACAACTCTATTATTATTTTTATTTATTATCATTATTGAAGTGCAGTTTTGGCTGTTGACAATGGATAGGCCATTGTATTTATTGTTTTGGGTCTTTTTTATTGTTTTTGGTGCAACATTTTCTAACAGGGAGTGAGATTCCTTTTTTATTTAATTTTTGTTTGTTATTTTTATTCATTTAGAAGTTCTGGTTCTGGACATTTCAGTGTTAAATGAAGGTTTATTTGTTGCATTTTAAAGGGTGTACTTGCATTATTATGATATATTAACATTATATTAGTGGTTATTTTGGTCTAGATAATGTTGACAATGATATCGTTTATCATCAACAATTTGTTGGACAAAATATCGTCCAGCAAAATTTGTTACTTTCCCAGGCCTAGTCAAAAGTATAAAAATTATTTATACATAAACGGTCCTCCTGAGATCTGGCCGTTTGTTCATTTGCTGTGTTAGAGGACATGCTGAACTAATGTTTTACACATGATCATCACCCTAACATTTGAGTGTATAAAAACATATTAAATATGTTTTTTCCCTTAAAAGTGTTTAAACAGTTGTTGCATTTCAACACACAAAAAATAAATGGAAAAAATAAGATAAATCTAATGAAAAGTGTACATCTTTGACATTAAGCTTAAAAAATCTGTTGACGATGATGATACTGTTCATTTTTCAGAGCTTTTTAATGTGAACATATACATTGCAATAGATAAGTTTACAATAAAGTTAAATGATAAAAGTTTTGAAGTTACACTTCTACTACTACTAGTAATAATAATTATGATGATAATAGTAATAATAATAAAACAATAATTATAATAATACGAATAAATTGTGTCAGAGGAGTCAGTTATGTGGAGGAGATGAGTTTGTAAAAGTTAGTTTTGAGTATGTTTGTGAAGGAGGAGGTGAGTCTGAGCTTAATGCAGGGGTGTCACATGTTCCAACTTACGTTTTGACTTTGAAAGAAGTCTCTTATATCCACTTTTCGTTTTCTTGACATGCTGCCTCCTGGCTGTGCCTAACTACCAAAAACTCACAAATGAACAGTTGTTCAAATGTTATGTAATGGAAGCTGAGCTGAGCTCTGATATTACACAGCGTCTAGTTGACGATGTGACTCAGTACCGGTGTTCCCTAGCGGCTCCAAACTAGCAAAACAACGTGAGCACGTTCGGACTGTTTCCAACTTGAGTGACAGCAGCAACAGCCAATAATACGTTAGCAAGTATCAGCAGAGCCAATAGATTAGCTTTTGGGCGGGTCTAATAGGAAACCGGTTTCCGTTTCGGTCCTAGTGCTCAACCAAATCCATTTAATGGAGCGTAACATTGTTTTTGGACGGAAAAAAGTGCAGGGGACCAAAACTGCCTTTTGAAAAAGTGGGGGGGACATGTCCCACCCGTCCCCCCCCAAAATTACGTCCCAGGCTGCCGGTATTTTACCGTACATTTGACAGTACAATGAGAAAATAAAAAATTGTACTTTACATTTAACATTTGCAACCGTTAAATATAGAACTATATAAAGATGCTCAAATAAGTTAGTGAAAATTACTGATAAACAATGAGAAAAATTGACATAGCATTTGAAAACAAAATAAACATATTTGTTGTATTCCTGCTACCCACAGCATAGATCTTGAGAATACAACATGTGTTCATATATTATGGCTGGTAATTTGTGGAGGAATAAATAAACATGAAACACAAAATTACCTGTCCCTGACCAATCAACAGTAATGAGTCACTGGGTCCTGCCTTGGTGAAGGAAAGCACTCAGTGGAGTTTCTAATGGCATGGTGTCAAAGATACAAGCTCTGCAGGAAGACTTCAATGTTAATCAGGAGTTCACTTTGGTCTAGCAGGATCCCCTCCGCAGGAAAAAATGGACAAAGTTTCAAAAGTTTGATCAGTGCTTGAGCAAAATGCACAGAAATGAACATGCTCTCAAAAACAGATCTAAAGATAAATTATTAGAAGTTTTAACAATACAGTTCTTCAACCTACTTATGTAAAAGTGATACATAGACAACACAGCCCCAATCACAATCATAATTTATTGGAAAAAAAAATGTAATCAAGTCTCCTATTGATTTATCATAGAACTTGAAGTTAATGACTGAATCAGGGTATATGCAGGAATCTTGAAGTTTATTTTAATACCTTTTCAAGACTCAGTTTTTTCTAGCAAATGAAGTGACCGTTAGGTATTAAAAAATACTAAGAATTTCTTAAAAGGCAGACATTTTTGCTTTCTAAACTAAACTTTTCCTCATAAATCTAAAAGTATTTGTTCGACATTTTCTGACCTTACAAGGTCAGAAAATCTTAACTTAGGTAGCGAAAATGCCTGCCTTTAATTACAAATAAATTCTTAGTTTTCTCTAGGAAAGGTATTTCTGGAAAATACATCAAATTATTCTCGGAATTAAGAGTTTTAGGTTGCAATTTTGTCACATTCTGCAGGCTCCTGCCATGTGAAACGGTCTTTATTAGAGGCACAGTTTCCTCCATTTCCTCTCATCCCCCTCAAGGCCGGGCCCCTCCCAAGCCGGGGACGTGCCCCCCCACCCCCCCCCACCCCCACCCCCCGAGGCTCTGCCCCTGGAGTGTGTATCTTTTCCCTTCCACTTTTAGTCCTTCAGGTAAAGTCATAACGAGATGACAGGAGTTATCAGGTGATCAGACAGGCTGATGATGTACGGTGGCCTTGAAGTGCAAACCACAAAAACAAATCACTTAACGCAACGACAAATTGAAACATCAACAACAAATCACTTAATGCAAAAACAAATCACAATACCCACAACAAATTGAAAAGCGCAAAAACAAATTCACTAAACACAAAAACAAATCACTAAACACACAACAAATTGAAAACACAAACCAGAAAAGGTAGGTACCTATGCTGCAACAACAGGCATCACTGATTGGATGATGGATCCGTTGGCCTTTTGAACCGGAAGTTGTTCTGCCGAACGTGGTTATGTGAAAGAGAAGTCAGCGGGTGTGTCCGAGGTCCGAACCCGCAGGAAGGATGTTTACGAGTACGGGTCCTCGCCGGTCTAGCAAGGCCGGGTCCTTGAAGACCGCTAAGACCGGAACCCAGCGGCTCTGAATTCGGACAGTCTAGCCTTCACCTCTGCGGTGGCCCGTAGGTCCCGTCACAGCCGTGACCCTGAGATCCCGCAAGTCAACTGCCATGACCCCATCTTGTTGGCAGAACAGCTGAACGTCTTTTTTGCCCGCTTCAACGGCGTTCGCCCTCTGTCCACCTGACCCCCCCCCCAGCCTCACTGAACCAGCGCTAACAATCAGCGAGGAGGAGGTCACCACCATCCTGCGCTGCATCAACTCATACAAGAGTTCTGGCCCTGATGGGCTCCGTGGCAGGGTTCTGAAAGAATGCTCCACCCAGCTAGGTGGGGTACTCACCAGACTCTTCCAGCTCCTTCTGGACTTTGGCTGTGTTCCAGAGCAATGGAAAGAATCTGTGATAATTCCGATCCCCAAGAAAGCTCACGCAAAAGAACTGGGGGACTTTAGACCTGTGGCCCTTACATCAGTTCTGTGCAAGTGCATGGAAAGGACACTTGACAAAATTCATCTCGGACCAGCTGGATCCCCTACAATTTGCTTACAAGGCAAGACGTGGTGTAGAGGATGCAAGTCTCACACTTCTAAATGCTGTCACTAAACACATGGACTCTACACAACCATACACAAGAACCTTATTCATGGATTTTTCTTCTGCATTTAATACAGTAGACACCAGCATTTTGCTGGAACAGCTTTCAGATCTCCATCTCCACACAACGCTGCTTTTATGGATCCACAACTTTTTGAAAGACAGGCCACAACAAGTATTTTTAAGAGGATTTAAATCCACGAAAAGTGTCATTAGCATTGGACTGCTACAAGGCTGTGTTTTGTCTCCAGTACTTTTCTCAGTCTACACAAACAACATCCGGTGCCATAGTGAGAGAATAGCCCTGTATAAGTATGCAGACGACATGGCACTGGTGGCATCAGTGAAGACATCAGAGGACCTGTCTAAATATCAGCGGGCGGCCAGCAATCTGGTCCAGACATTTGGAGACTTTCACCTGGGGCTGAATATCTCAATAACTAAAGAAATGTGCTGTGGGGCAGTCAGTGAGGCAGACACGTCCCTGTTCAAACCCCTCAGCATACCGGGTCAGCCTGTGGAGCAGGTTCAGTCATTCAGGTATCTGGGAACAGAAACTGATGACCACCTGTCCTTTGCAAATCACAGCAACGGTGTCTACAAGAAAGCGCTGCAAAGACTCCACCTGTTAAGGAAGCTAAGAGCACTCATTGTGAACAAGGACATCCTAACAATTGTATATAAATCACTGGTTGAATACATTCTAAGAGATTGGGAGGCCATCCTGGCCTCTCTCCCAGGATGACCAACAGGTAAAGCCTCTCCTGACCCAGGACACCTGCAGTCCTACAGAGAAAATCAGACCACAGGTGACAAAAAGGCAATAAACACATTTTTACATTTATCCACATGAAAAGATCAAAATTATATTCTTCACACAAACAATTTTTACTTTATTAAAACATGTCAGCTGTGTAAATCCCTGAATGTAAAACTACTTTTCACAGAAGAACTTCTGTGGTTGTGTGTAAACAGCTTCACTCTTCACCTCTAAGCTTAATAAAAACGCTTCTTTGCTCCGATGTCCTTAAAACAAATCACACACACACACACACACACACACACACACACACACACACACACACTGTTTTACTGTATATTTTACTGACGTTTTTTTACATTGTACTAATGAAAAACAGGTGTGTATGATCTCTGGTTGGGGAGTGGGAAGGTGAAAAATATACCTAAATGGAAGCATAAGGGAAACCAAAACACAAGGATAAGAACACTGACCTAAGGGAACACACAAGAACACCAGTTGGAAAGGTGACAGAACTTATGACTAAATGACATTAAATAAACCAAGACAGAAACAATCCACAGTCCAAAACCACACGCTATGTTTTTATGTACATTTTAAAAATATATTTTTATGAATGGAAATACAAAAAATGTTCATGTTTGAGTATCTGAAATGTAAAACCAAAAAGGTCTTTTCATATAATTTTCATTTGACAGGAAAACTTTTAAAACTATTGGGGGTTCAAGGGGCGGGGCCACAGGGACACTGCCGTGGGTGCAGTCCCAGGTCCAACCACTGGTGACACTAATGAACCAAATAGGAATTTCCAGCGTGAAATCTTTGAAAGAATCTTGGACTAATATACTTGGTCTCTCTTTAAATATTGTGGTCCCTTCATGGATCCATCCTGGATCTGCCACTGCAGTGGACCCACCTTTAAAAACTTCCGTACACATTCCTGCAAGAAGGTGGGTTTATTTCTTTTGTAGGACGGCCAGGCTCAGCCTTAAATACATGGTGATGGGGTCCTTCATGGGGCGAGACGCTGCTCTTCCACATCAAAAGGATTTGGGCAACTGATTAAGATGCATCCTAGTCACCATTAAAATATATTCCACTGGTAATAGAACCAAGGTGTACTGGTGGGATTATCAGCTCCGGCCTGGGAACACTTTGGAGGGTGAAATAGGTCAAACCTTGGATAAATAATAGTTATAAGAAACTGATGGATGAATGAAATAAATGAATAAAAAGGAGAGACTGGGACTGTTTGTAACACCTTTTGTTTGAGCAATGTAACTCAGTAGTTCTGTGTGGTAGAGAGCTCAAATTTTAACATGTACAATATTTGTCTGCTACAGATTACATCATTTGGTCTTCTACCACATTACCAGAGATTATTTCAATTACTGTAAAATACAAAGAGGTATGTTGTTACAACCCACCCCAGCACCGGGGGAGTTGTAACACTGCTTGGGGATGGATGTAATAGTTAAGTTATTAACTTGCTTAAAATGCAACTAAATTGCTTAAAAAGATACCGTACTCACTAATAAACGTACAGAAACACTTTAATTCATGGGCTTCATGAGCCCAAAATGTACAACACGGACATCTGATCCACTCTGGCTGTGAGCAAGTGCTCCAAGCAATGAAAACATTTTCATCGTCGTCTGACGAGTCTGCATCTCTTGTGTCATCAGTCTCTGGCCTTTTGATGGCCATTTTCTTCTTCTGCAGGGACACCACTGGCTGTTTCATGCGTCCCCTGCCTAGGCATGGTGTAAAACTGATAACATGGTAGGGAGAAGGTTGTGACACCTTTTCAGATCTGTTACAACCCACCCCATGCCAGATTGCCATTAAAAAGCTAACCATTTTTAGCATTTAGCTTCAAAGCTAGCACTTGTGCTAGACATCCAGTCAAAGAAGAGAAACTGGTTGAGCTGTAAGTCAAACAATAGTATATAACACAATTGACACTATGCAAAAATATGTGTGATGAAAATGTGTGTTATTGTTCCAGAATAAACTGTTTTCAACTTAGAGACATGTGGCTTTGCAAGTGTGGTCAGTTTGCAAGTGGGCATAAACTGTATTGATGAGATCAGCCAACATAGCTCATGGAGAGTATTACAACCATCCAGGGTCTCCCCTACATTAATAAGTGATGCATTTTGTGAGAATGTGTTGTCATTGACTTCCTCAATTTAAATGTGACAATAATGGGAAACAAAATAAAAGCCAACCAAGATGCTAATTGGCTCATGAGAAAAAGTCTGATACATCAGTGAATGACCAAGCTAAGGCAAAATTACTGTTTTTGTGTGCGCGTGAACAATAGAGGTGGGAAAAATGATCGATTCTAAGATGCATCGCGATTCAGCCGTGCATGATTCCGCATCGATGCAGCAACGTGACATAATGAGATTTTCTCTCTATGTCTATGTCGGGGGTCGGCAACCCGCGGCTCTGGAGCCGCATGCGGCTCTTCCATCCATCTGATGCGGCTCTTTGTGCTTGTAAAATAATGAATGGATATTTAGATAAAATGCTTTATATTTTACTGCATTAATTTTACACCTGTATGCCAATTCTAAATGTAAAGATTGTCTGCGTCAACCTGAACAGTTCCAACCCGGTCTTACTGTGAGACCGGGTTGACGCGTCACGCTTGTGAGTAATCATAGGCGCTTTCTGAGCTGACAAGGATGTGAGATTCTGGGATTCTCCTCAGACGGCTCCTGGATGTGATGCCACATTGGAGACAGGAACAAGCGCTATTCAGCAAATGTTTCATAATCAGGGAACATTTTCTAAGTGACAAGTCTCGCTTCAGTCGGAGGAATCTTCCTGCATACGCTCTGGTTCTGCGACGCGCTCCAAGCCCCTCTCCACATCTTCAGCTCGCTGTGCACAACGGCCAAATACGGGAACTGTCCGGTCAACACAAGCTTTTAACTGTTCTGTTTTCTTGTGAAAATTGTTGCAAAGAGATATAATTTAACTTGATTAACACCAGAGCCAGGTGCACTGCGCCGTTATTTCCGTCACTGTAAATGAGGGAAAAACAAAATGATCGGATCCTTTTCTGACCTTCCCCACCTACAAAGTTTAATTACAACAATCAAACGTGACAGAGCCTGGATTTGTATTCTGAACAGTCTAAACATGTTTTAAAAAGAAACGTATGACAAAAGTGGCACCTGCTCAGTAAAACCACCAACAGGGTGAAAAATATCAAAATATTGTAGGCAGAGACGGGCTACAACTTCTGGATCCACTTTATATAAATAATTTTATTGATTATCGTCTTATGAAAGATAACTTTGACGTACACGAGCGACCGGTACTGGCTGCTGTCTGAGGGTAGGCCCCGCCCACAACGCCGCGGCTGCTGTGGCTTCCAGTGTTTTCTTTACTGGGGGAAACGGGTAATAATGGCTCTTTGATGGGAACAGGTTGCAGACCCCTGGTCTATGTCCATGCGAGGACAATACAATTTTGAGGCATTACTTCTGGGGGCAGAGTTGCACTGACATGCGCACTGCGTTGCCCTAGCGCCAATTTAAAACAGAAAAGGCGGACAGGGATACAGGGCCAACATTACCAGTAATCAAAGATGTACCCGTTACATTTAAATCGGATGTTTGGGCTAATTTCTGTTTTGGGATCCTGGATGTGAAAGAATCACTTAACACAGTATTTGTTTACTATTTTTAAGTTCAGTAATATTCTATCTTGAAGCTGCTCTACCGAAAACATTATTTCTTATATTATTTAAGTAATTATAGGCAGCACACCTTAAAAATTATTGCTCACTATAGTGAATAGATGAATGTTCTGTTTTTCAGGGATTTCGAAATCAAAAAGAAATTGAAAACTATTCTACTGCTTTTATTAAGTAATGAAAATGTTTGTGTGAAGAATCGTGATGCATGTCAGACTCAAATCGAATCGTTAGGCAGATAATCGGAATTGGATCGAATCGTGAGGCAGGTAGAGATGCACACCACTAGTGAACACACACACACACACGCACACACACACACACACACACACACACACACACACACACACACACACACACACACACACTCATACACACTCACACACACACACTCACACACGCACGCACACACACACACACACACACACACTCATACACACACACACTCATACACACTCACACACACACTCACACACGCATGCACGCACACACACGCGCTCGCGCGCACACACACGCACGCACACACACACACGCACAAGTAAACACACACGCACGCACACATACACACTTTTTTTTCAAGAGGGCATTACCTGGTGACGTAACCAGATCACCTATGTCGCCTGAGAGCAGGACTTTGAAGCTGCAGTCAGTGTGAGCTCCTGCAGCAGAGAGGGGACGCGCGGAGGAGCATCATTACAGCGCGGCAGTCAGAGCCGAGTGGAGGGAAGGACGCGCTCTCTCTCCTCAGCCAGCTGGACCTCCACACACAACAGACCCACGGAAACACACCATCACGAGGACACGTGAGCCTCTGCTGAAGGTTTGTACGAGTCCGGGATTGTGGAGAGGAACGTTGTGTGTTGGTGATTGTTTGGAAACTAAAAAATGCACTCTGCTGGAGACGGCTGATGCAGCTCAAAGATGAGACCGGAAGGAGTGTCAGCCAACATCCAGGTGTGTTTTGGTCTTCAGGTGGGATCAAGTACGGCGGGCTACTTGAGTTTCACGCGTCTCTCGGTCACCTTCTGAAATGATGTCTCGTGGCGACGTGCGCTGCGCGCCAGCGTGCGTGTGAGTGGCTGACCGACAGTCTCCCTCTCGAGAGAGGCTGGTACAAGCAGCCCGGCTGTGAGGCAGCGACAGCGGGACCCCCAGAGCAGGCAGTACCCACCTTCTGTCCCAGCTCCGCACGCCCAGGCAGGATGTCCGGGAAGCGCCGGGGAGTGCTGGTCCAGCTCAGCCCGAGTTCATGACGCTCCGGGCCGCTTCGTCATGCGTTTTTTGCCCGAACTCAGTGCCCAGTCCCTCCGGCTCATCGTCTTCTTCATCTTCGTGATGGGGGTGGCTCCGTCTCCGGCTCTCACAGCCGGCTGCCCGGACAGATGCGTGTGCGACGAGCAGCTGGTGGTCCAGTGCGCCGGGCAGGATCTCACCCTGTTCCCCATCGACCTGCCCCTGGCCACCCGGCAGCTCATCATCTCCAACAACCGCATCGGGGACTTGCCGGCTCTGCAGCTCAACTACCTGTCCGACCTGGTCTACCTGGACTGTAGCAACAACTCAATAACAGAAATCTCCGAGTCCACTTTCGGAAACTTGCGGAAACTCGCCTACCTGGACATGTCTTTTAACACCCTGCTGCAGATCGAAGACCGGACTTTCGGGCCCCTGGCGTCTCTGGTGATGCTCCGGCTGACGGATAATCCGAACTTGGGGGAGATCCACCCGGACGCATTTTCGGAGAACATTGCTCTGCAGGTTCTTGATGTGAGTCGGAACAACCTGACAATCCTGAACATCAGCAGCTTGATTGCACTGCCCGTTCTGCGCTCTCTGGGCCTCAGTGGGAACCCCTGGAGGTGCGACTGTGACACTGAGGACCTCTGTCTCTGGGTGCAAATTGAAGGATACAAGTTCCAAGGTGAGGATATTTGGGATCAGAGACCTTTTTTCCTAACAGGGTTATTTTTAAATAATCAAAGTGAATATTTTCTCACAGTCTTCTGTCTCATCGGGATAATCACATCGTCTTATTCTGGTTTTGTGCATTTGGCTCCAGTTGAATCTGGCTTGTAACTACCTCTCCTACTTGGCCACGAGCCAAAACACCTCTGGTTCCGTCATTGATTATTCTCACTTTAGCTTATTTAGGTAATTTGTGTGTGTGTGTGTGTGTGTGTGTGTGTGTGTGTGTGTGTGTGTGTGTGTGTGTGTGTGTGTGTGTGTGTGTGTGTGTGTGTGTGTGTGTGTGTGTGTGTGCACAAACACATGGAGAGTAACAGAGTAATAAACTGCCCTCTGTCAGGAGCTGAATTTAACACACACACACACACACACACACACACACACACACACACACACACACACACACACACACACACACACACACACACACACACACACACTTGTATTTATATGCTTGTGACCCTCCATTGACTTCCATTCATTTTTATTTCATTTTTGTGACTGTATTGTGCCTAACCCATGCCCTGACCCTAACCTAAACAAAAGTTAATTAACACCATATCTCTAAAACATGTCTTAGGGTATTTTGCCATTTTGTGGACCAGCCAAATGTCCCACAATGTGATCATGTCCACACACTACAGGTTAAAAGTTAAAATTTCCAGAAACAGGACTTCTGTGTGACCTTCTCAGAGGAAAAGCTCTTCTGAGTTTTGTCCATAAGTGTTAAAGCAGCTAAATTGAGGTCAAACTTTACTCCCATCTGCATGATAACCATGATGAGAGCGTTTAATCTCATCAGTGTTAATGTGTTGTCTGTGTGAAGACTGAAGGCAGAGAAAATGCTAAACGATGTCTTTTCTGACAATAGATCATCCTACGCACGCACACACACACACACACACACACACACACACACACACGCACGCACGCACACACGCACGCACGCACACACACACACACACACACACACACACACACACACACACACACAGAGACGCACCTCAATATTCTTATGGACCTTCAGTCCAGATGGTTAATTGTGGTGTTCAAAACGCTGGACACTGATGTTCTCACTAAGGACGTTTTGTGTGTGTGTGTGTGTGTGTGTGTGTGTGTGTGTGTGTGTGTGTGTTCCACAAAGGAAACAAAAAGGGGAAAAGTTGTAGTTTTTCAAAGTAAACAGATCTTTAAAGTGGCTATACACCGTCAGGGTTCATAATGAACAAATGATTACCAACATTAATCAGCTCACTGCTCTAAAATGTACATTTCTACAACCAAAACGTCTGAGCTTATTTTCTGGCTGTGCAATAAAAATTCTACTTGTATTTCTACAAATCTCTCTTTAAACTACAAAATCACATTGTTGTTATGACTTTGCAGTCTGAATGTAACTGAATGTGTGTTACCTTTGCAAAGTCTCTTTTATAAATGATGTGCACCTCACAAACAACAGCTGCAAACACACAGTGAACAGGGTCAAGTGTGTGTGTGGTGATATCACTGCAGCGATTTACACACACTGATTTCTGCTGTCTCTAACTCTCAGCATGAACATGAATCAGAAGCATCCAGGAGTGTGTGTTTGTGAGTTTTCCCAAAGGAACTTCAGGAGGAATCATCTGTATTGTTGCTCATGATCCTAACAGGAGATCTGGTTTTGTGTGTTTTAGTCATCCTTTTAAATTCTGTTGCCTGTATCTATTTCCTGTAGCTGATCTTTGATGCTTCCTTACATGTCACTGTCATTTCAACTAAATTAGAAATGTCATTTAATCTGAGGTCGAACCAAAAACTAAACCCACCAAGTTGTTTTGAACTGTTTCAAGTTGGTTTAATGCTTTTTAAAAACTTTATGCAAAGACTGTAATTGTGTCTCCTCTGCTGTTTTATGGAACAGGGGCTCATTGAAAGGAGATCAAAACTTTCAAGAAGCTTACAGAAACAACACATGAGCAAAACCACATGTGAAAAACATTTTGCCCACGTGACCACCTGTGTTCTGCACCCATGTGAATTTGGATCAGTTTCATGGTAATTGAGCATTACCCAGACATACCATTTACATGGCAACCTGTGGATGGCGACATGTGGAGCTCTTTGGGTAACATTTAAACCACATGTGGAAAAACACGTGATAAGCATGTCGGCACATGTTCTCCACATTTGATCATATTATCACAAAGAAAACATTCAAGAAATTGTTTCCATAAGGATTTCTTCCCAATTATTTCATTTTTTTTATTCCACAAAATTTCTGCTTAATACCAACTTTATTTATGTTGTTTTAACAACTGCTTGTCATATTTTAGGGCTCTTTGGTTTATGTTGCTGCTAATTTCTCTTTCCCTTTCCTTCACAATTTATTTTTTATTTTTGTTCTAGTGGAGCTCCTCATGATTTTTATCTTGAGAGACAGACAGTATATAAAATATCCCTCTTTCTTTCTTTCTTTCTTTCTTTATTTCTTTCTTTCTTTCTTTCTTTCTGTGTGTGTGTGTGTGTGTGCGTGCGTGCGTGCGTGCGTGCGTGTGTGTGTGTGTGTGTGTGTGCCTGCTCTGTCTTCTCCATCCCCAGTGAGTCGTGGAGGATGGCTGCTTATACTGAGCCAGGATTCTCTGGAGGTTTCTTCCTGTTAAAAGGGAGTTTTCCTCTCCACTGTCGCTGCATGCTTGCTTAGTATGAGGATTGCTGTATAGTCACTGACACTAGTCAGTGACTTGATGCAATTTGCTGGGTTCCTTATATAGGAAACATTATTTCTGATTGGCTTAATGAACTGACCTGAATTGGAATGTTTATTATGTGAAGTGCCTTGAGACGACTCTTGTCGTGATTTGGCGCTATATAAATAAACTTGAATCTTTCTTTCTTTCTTTCTTTCTTTCTTTCTTTCTTTCTTTCTTTCTTTCTTTTTTCACAAAATCAAACAACTCAGCTGTGTTCATGATCTAAAACATGCAGGAAATGTGCTGGAAGCAGACTCCTGCGCCAGGTATGTCAGCTTCACTATACTAAGTCCAACAGGGACTGGACTGGCACTCTGAGGTTGCAAGTGCAGTTTTCTGGCCACAAAGGGTGGTGGAGGTCTGAGTGACATTTCATTAACCCTGTAAAGGGTCATTTTAGCGCAAATTGGCTCAAGAAAATGATTTCAAAATGCAAATGTTGCATGGTATGGTTTTAATTCAAATAGATATGCATGACTGTGTTTCTGTGCTGTGCTAAAGCTGTATCTTGTCATGACAGCTCTCTCTCCCACTGCTCTGCTGTTGGTTTTTGGTGCCCTATGAACACACATTGACCTAGGGAACGTGGGCTCATCGGACCACCCGTTGTACGTACCGTGGTCCCGATTCTAATGAGTGCATTCTCCTAAATGGACGAGACGTAAGAAGCGTGTCTGGGTCTGAGCTGGCAGAGCTCCTGATGTCACGGCTCCAGTGTTGGGGAAAGTATTTCTGGCTGCCCCCCTTACTGTCCTGGACAGCTCATAAGCGAGAGGCAAAGAGTCAAAGCCGGGGGCCACACATGGGGCAAGAGTTAAATATTCATATAAGAGAAAGAGAAACAGGGGCCGGCAGGTTCAGCGGAAAGCAAAATGATGGATGGAAGAGAGGTTTTCACAGGGTTGGTTTAGAGATCATTTTAGCTTCTGACTAAATCAGATGAAGATGATTCAAATCCTGTGAAAAGAGATTCAGCTGGACTTTAGACACCAGCAGGAAAATAATGTCAGGCTATAAGGGAGTCTGTGTCCTAGATCTGTCACTCACAGCCATTAAAACATTTACTTCAACAAGCGGGCATCAGTTCACTTTAATACAGGTAGATGGTACATTATTTATTATCTGGAACCAGTCCTCAGACTCATCTGGTGTACAGAACCATATCAAATTCAGCTGGTCGACTCGTGTACTGTATGCTGATGTGTCCTGGTGCATTTCACAGTGTGAACCTGAAACCCAGACTGATGTGATGCCTGCGTGGGCGTGTTCGTGATGGGATCACCTGAGGCACAGAGGAGCTCGGGAGCTTCAGCTTGTGTGCACAACACCAGGGTGCACGTGTCAGTGATCATATCCAATGGAATTGGAAACGAGAATAGGGAGTGTGATGATGAGAAGGCAAAAGTCAGAGAAAAAGAGGAAGATTTTGTCAGAGGGGAAAATAAAAACTGATAAGAAGAAAGGAAAAAGCTTTGAGGAAATTACAAATAGTTGCTGTTTGACCTTCACCTCTCTCTCTCTCGACCTGCTCTGTGGCAGAAGAAGAGATGATGAGAAATTATAAAAAGGGAATGGAGGTAATCTGACTAATGCTGCATTTGAGAGTAGTGTGAAGGCGTGTGTTATTCAGCCCTTGTGGATGTGATGAAGAAAAAGGTCAGCTATTCTTGGTCCTCACCAATCCCAGTATGATGCATTTAGCTGCTGAACGATGAGATGTTGGAGCTTCACTAAAAAGCCCAGATTGGCAACGCAACTAGCTATGTGTCTTGTTCAAGGTGAAATATTTTCAGTTGAACATTTAGATTTCTGCTGAAATAATGTGGATTTGACTGCAAAACGCTGTTACCTTCAGTCAAAACCAACCCATCTACAACAGATATATGTTCATAATTTTTGCAGAAACAAATCTTACACAGACCTAGAAATTCTCTTTTAATCCCCAGAGGGGAAATTCTGATGTTGATTAACATGCAAAACACACAACCATTGGTAGCACAAATAAAGAAGAGAGATTAAAGGTGTGGAATATAAAAAAAAACACTTTTAATTATTATTCCTGATTATAATCGGTCGCTCTGAGTTTGTCATCCAGGCTGAACATGAAAATAGTCTCCTGCACCCATCTCCTGCATTAGCTTCTGATAGAAAATAGACGGTGAAACTCTAGGATTCAAAAATCCTGACAGATCTACATCACACTGTTACTTAGCATTCATGGACTCACCCATCCTGACTCACTATAGAGCTCCGGGAGTTGACGTCACTTCTCCCGGCATGCAACAGTTCAAATCGAAACGGCGCCATATTGGCATGCAGAAGCCGGCAGCTGGACTATTTGTTATTGTCAGAAAACTCAATCAAACGGGAAATATGGTAGATTCCTGTTGTGCCCCAGGATGCAGACATACGGACGACATAAGGAATGAGCTATCTACAGGATTCCCCAAGATCCGGAGCGCCGCAAACGTTGGATCATTGTAATAAAACGCGCTAGTGACCGGGCTAAAATGAAGCTGTGGGAAACCGAGAGTAAAGGTTTTCACTTATGCAGCGACCACTTCATATCAGGTACTTAAACCAACGTTTCCTCAACTGTGTACGGTATTTATTTTAAATGCTTTTATTATGATTCTTAGTGGGCTTCCTAAACTTATTTTGGCGTGGCTTTTTCTGTCTTATTACTCATAGCAACAAGTAAACATCACGTAAAACGTTGCCTCGTGATTTCTGCGTGCTGCCGTTTATGTGTTTTATGATCACAGCAATTAACCGGCTAAGCTATTTAATTTTTAAGCAATGGTTGATCAATTGTCAGATCACACATAAAAAGCACTTTGGATTGCTATTATCTGTGTCACCGAGACTACTTACGTGTAAATCTGTTATTTGTCCGTCCATCCATCCATTTTCATCCGCGTATCCGGAGTCGGGTTGCGGGGGCAGTAGCGTGACTTCCCTCTCCCCAGCCGCCGGAGCCAGCTCCTCCGGGTAAATCCCAAGGGGTTCACCGGTCAGGTCCGGTGTTGTGCCGGTAAGAAGCCCGCTCCGACAGCTTCTGGCGTTTTTAAAAAGTATCCCAGGGGCACGGTAAGGGTCGGAGATGTTTAGTCTATTTAATTTCTGACTATATAAAACGATTTCTTCTGTTTTAAAGTGTGAAGTAAACTCCGACGAAGTAAAATCCAAGCGGATCCCGTTCATGTTCATGGTTACATCCGTGTTTGTTTACCTTTTCTGCATGCCAAAATGGCGTCCACTAACTGAGAGTCACGTGGGGTCCGGAGCTCTATGGGGACGGTTGTTGCTGGTTTAACGTCCAGGAGACAGCAGAGAATGTGTCTGCTCTGCTAACCGTTAGCATTAACAACTCCTCCACACAGCAGAACTTCTCTGGACTTCTTTTATTTGTTGAGATAAAACATCAGTGTTGCAAAGTAAACAGAGTGAGTGGTTGAGTCACATTGCTGTTATTCAATCAAAGGAGAGATGTCCAAAAATAAGGAAATAAGACTCTAAATCCTGTTTGAAGCTGCTTTCTCCTCCAGCTGAATTATTCTTGCTGATGCGGTGCTTCGGGGCTTTTTACCCCAGAGTATGACTTACAAGGAATTCATTCCTACTAGAGACCACTTTAAATGCATTGATTAAACTAATGTTCCACACCTTTAAAATATGATAAAAACAAAACTGTCATCCATATACTGTTAAAAACCTGCTCAGGACATTAAAGCAGGCGCTAAAACTAGATGCATATCATATCAAACAGTGTTAAAAAGTCTCATAGCAGTGGGGACAAAAGATCATCTTAGCCTGTGTTCAGGAGGACAATGAATGTAATCACCTGCTGCTTCTGCAGCTGTTCCTCTGTCCCATCAGGAGGTCATGAAGTTTGGCACCATTTCCCATGATCATTCTCATCTTGGTCAGCTTGGCCAGCCTGCTCCCAAGTACTGACCTCACTCTCCACATTGTTGTCCAATCTCTGGCCACCCCATGGTCATGCATACATCAGCCTCCATAGAAAATAGACAAGACAGCTTTATTTATATAGCGCATTTCCTACACAAAGGCAAATCAATGTGCTTTACAATTCAATTCATGTTTATTTATATAGCGCCAAATCACAAGAGTCGTCTCAAGCCACTTCACACAGTAAACATTCCAATGCAGGTCAGTTCATTAAGCCAATCAGTAAAAAGTTTCCCAGCTTCCCAGTAAGGAACCCAGCAAATTGCATCAAGTAACTGATTGGTGTCAGTGACTTTACTAGCCTGGCAAGCCAGACTAAATAAATGTATTATTTAGTCTGGCCACGCTCCATTGACGGCTCTCGGTTGTGGGGAGGGTTCTACCGTTGTCTTTCAAATGATCTCCGCATTCTACTGGACAATGAATGTGACATAATCTTGTTTCACTCTGTTGCTTCATCCCACCCACCAGGCACATAGAGTGCCCTGATTGGCCCACAAAGTGGATAAAGCTCTGTGATTTGTTCGCTAAGCAGATAGAGCACTATGATTGGCCCACCATTATGGGCCAATCACAGCTTTTTATGTGTTAGAAACCCCTCTAGAGAGCTGTGATTGGCCAGCCAGAGTCCTGGTAGGAGTTGCTGAGGTTCCAATGGAGCATGCTTAGACTTTTGCAAATTCTTTGCAAAGCAAGAATTTGGTCTAGTTCACTAGGCTATGACTTTACAGCAATCCTCATACAAAGCAAGCATTTAGCGACAGTGGAGAGGAAAACTCTCTTTTAACAGGAAGAAATCTCCAGAGAATCCTGGCTCAGTATAAGCAGCCATCCTCCACGACTCACTGGGGATGGAGAAGACAGAGCAGACACACACACACACACACACACACACACACACACACACACACACACACACACACACACACACACACACACACACACACACACACACACACACACACACACACTCACACACTCACACACACACACACACACAACATATATACCAAGTAATGCTTCTATGGTTACATTGTGATTTCTTAGTAAATATTCCATTTGGTGAGAGATGAACTTTATTGTATTTATCCTAGTGGATCTATGATTGAATGGGTAAACTAGTAGTAGCACATTCAATGTCAAAGAGAGTAGGGGTTGTATCAACTAGTCGGCTAGTCGGCTAGTCGACTTCACTGCTCTGTACCGTAGAAGACTCCGGATGACGTATCTCCTAGGCAACTGGGGCGGGGTCAAGACATCAAGGCGAGGTTCCTTGGCATTGAGAAACACCCATCAAGATGTGTATTTAAAAGCTCAGAAATGATTTTCATTATGTGAGCTTTTCCCTTTTAGTTTATAAAGTTGTTTGTAAATAAAGCATGCTTTTGGACCCTGATGGCTTAAATAATTAGTATACTAACAGGATTTGTGTAACTGATGTGGAGATAACTGGCTGTTTTATATATTTCCACATCTGATGAAAACGCTCTAAGAAAGAGAGGTTATTTTTGAACATGCTGATGAGTTAAAGACAAAGTTAAAGTGTTGGGATCTGCTCCGGTGGCCTCCTGTGTCTCTGGTGTCACGTCTCCCTTGTTAGTGTTGATTGACCTGCCCCTCATTACCTTACTCACCTGTTTCTCTGATTATCCTCATGTATTTAAACCCTCTGTCTGTGCTGGTCTTTGTCACATCCTCCTCTTGTCTTCCTCCTCTGTCATCCCGTCTGTCATTATTTATATTAAACAGTTCTTTTGCCTGCCTCCTGTTCATGCTCACCTGCGTTTGGGTCCCAACTACAACTATATTCCATGACATAAAGTCCCATTAATTCACCACACACGGGTGAGAGTCATCTCTGCATCTGACCCATCCCCCCAATCTAACATTAAAGCCGAGTGTCAAGCAAGGAGGCATTGGGTCCCATTGTTAGAGTCTTTGGTATGGCCCAACTGGGTTTTGAACCCCGAACTCCCAGTCCCAGAGCGGACACGCTACCACAAGGCCACTGAGAAGATAAACAGATAAAGCCAAACATTTGCAGTGGTTCACGTCCTGCCCAAGACTGTGTGATCGTAGGTCAATAATCTGAGATGATTTTATAAGTTTCTGACTGTGTGATCTCCCTCTGCACAAAGATCAAACCTGTAAAAGATCTGTAATTATGACAACTCAGTGACTTCATTCAACAGTTTAGGGACATGATGAATCGCTGTTGTTTCGTGGCCAATGCAGCAACACAAACTTGCATAAACCTAACTTTTAGAAAACCTACATGTGCTTTATTAAATTGCAACTATTAGAAATGGCACAGGTTTAATTTGTTGTCCCACTACAGACAGCTGCAGTACACAGACACAATAATTACAGCAGAAAGCAAAGATGGAGCTCAGATCTATTGGACGTGAGACAGTCTTCAGGACGGAAGGAGACAGAAAACCTCTTTTTGTTCGTTCTGATGGTCTCAGTTGGAACATTACAAAAAGAATAAACTCAATTTTGAATGCGACAAATATAAGGTGGTGCCTGAAGAACAATTAATGCAAAATATCCATCTCTTCCTAAAATATCTTAATGGTTTTTCAACAACTCTAGAGCAGCTATCCACACACGATTGTTTTTGCACAACTTACGGCCCCCAAAATGAAATGAAGTGATGAAAAACGATCATAAAGTTTGAGATAAAGTGATATTGCCTTCTTTTCCCATTTCCACTCCGTTTCAGGTTCAGATTGGTTCAAGGGTGTATGTGTGTGTGTGTGTGTGTGTGTGTGTGTGTGTGTGTGTGTGTGTGTGTGTGTGTGTGTGTGTTTGCATTGTCAGACAAGTGCTGGAGGGGTTCATACTCTGGCTGCACAGGCAGAGCTTTTATTATCAATGAAGCACAACATTTTGAAAGATACTCAATGCAACAAATTACAGAAAAAACAAAAAGATACAAATAAATTTAAATATTTCTCAATGGAGATAATAACCTTTGTGCATGATGATATAAATTACGAGAACCAATTTCCCTCTGGGATTAATAAAGTATCTTTGAATTAGAGTTTGGATTGAAACTCAGTTTTTATGAATCCTGGTTGTTGGCTGTACTTGTTTTCCTGAGCAGACTGAAGGTCAGACATTTAACTGTTGCTTGTTTGTGAAAGATTGTTTGTTCAGCAGCTTTTCCTCTAAATGAGATCACAACCATACTGATTACCATATGCATCGGCTTCATAAATCTGCTCATAATTAGCTCGGCTCCTCCTTCACAGGAAGGGCTCTGGGCCCTGCAGGTTAACACCTCACAGCTCCAGTCGTGCCTGTTGTGCTCATCAGGAACACACACATATGCTCCAAAAGTCCAGAAATAAAATCACTTTGTTTCCAACGGTACGTTCACTTCAAAACATTGTATAAAAAAGGCAAGCATCTCGTCCCTCTCTTTGCTTGGATGCATCGGACAGCTGCAGAAAAACAGATTATGTTTCAGTGGCAGCATCGCCCTCTCTGAAGGAAGGTGTCCAGCCCGTTCCTCTGTCAGTGTGAGGAGGACTGATGTTTGGAAAGCATCCAGCTGAGGCTCTGACACAGAGCCTCACACAAACACTCACAATTTGTGATTCCAGATGCACTCATTTGGTGGCTCAGCTGTGCATTCTAGTTTAGTTAAATACAAGAACACTCAGAGTTCCTAAGGCTGAGCGTGATTTCTTACTAGAAACAATCTAGTTGTTTGTGTTATTTGCTGTGATTCTTTTGTTTAATTTATCCGGTTCTATTTTTATCCCAATAGCCTCTGGCCTTGAGTGTGTGTCTGAGCTGCAGGGCTTTGTGCACAGACAGTGACAAACCTCTCTGCAGCGCCTGCATCGTGCCACTGACCTCAGCCCTCATTAAACCGCCACAGCATGCCGACATGGGGACGACATGAGACTTGTCGCAAAGGCCGACAAACACGATCTACTTTTAACATAACTGTAACAAATTTGCCCACCCATCCAGAACAACAACAACTCAAACTAAACTTCTTCATGCTTTAAGATTTGTAAAACAAATGTGTTGCATTGCCTTTCATCCTGCATCCAGTTTTTGTTGCAGGGATTTTCCTACGGTGCTCATTCAGGGTCGAAAAATGTGGAACCTGCTAGGGCCTGCACGACTTTATTTTTTTTAAAGTCGACAGTCAAGTAATGAAAGTCGAGTCGACTTCGACTAGTCGTTGATGACGTCATACGCCGGAAGCGGGTGGGGGGGTCGGTCGGTAGGTTCGCTGGAGTTTTTGACAATTAAAATTGCGCCCACATTTTCTAAGTTAACACATCTCTTTTAACAACGATAGTTTCTGCATCCTACTTCAGCCCTCTCCCCCCTCCCCCTGCGCAGCAGCCGCAAACTCACTGATGCGCCTGCACCCTTTCCTGCTGCTCTAAACATTAAAATAATTATTTCATTTTCTGTTCCTCACTTCTGATTACCTTCAATGGTGTCTGTTTGTTGCAACCACCAGGTACAAAAACTAACTTGTTTTTATTTGACTATTTTTCTGTCCTGTCTGTTTATTATCTTCCTGCATCTCCTCTCAATCCTAAAGAAAAACTGCTACCTGCGTTCATATATATTCACCTTATGAGTTACCTTTGAACTGCAGTTCTAAAAGATCTACCGACCGCAAAAACAGTGGAGTGCCGCTGCTCGCCGGCCGACTACAACGGGACCGTTTTTGCTGCGGAGTTCGTGCCGGAGCGGAGTGGAGATAGTGGAATCTTGGGGGTGCGTCACCGGAGGACAACAGGTGATGCGCCTCGCTCCGCAGCAGCGAAATGCATCAGGCACAAATAACAGACAGAAAACATGAAAGGAAAGGAAATGAGCCGACATGAACGATCGCGTGTTTAATTTGTTTTTGAGGTGGTGACACCTGATTTGGCGGTGCTCAGGACGCAATGTCTGGAGCGCGCGTCAGTGATCAGAGCTTTGCATGCACCAACTGGTTAAGATTAGGATGGGGTGAGGGGAAGGTTAAATTGCAAGAGGGAAAAGGTCACAGTTTGGTTAAATGTTCGTTTTACCGCCGGTGTCAGTACCGCACAGCGCGTCGCCTCCAGGGGCTCATCACCTGCTGTCTTTTCCGAGGACTGCATCTTGTCAGTCATTATCACGTGACAGCGACTAGTCGATGACAGGCATAAAAAGTCACTACAGAGCCTAGTTCGTACAACCCCTAGAACCTGCAAGCATGCAGGAACTTTCACTTCTTTGGGGCTGCAGCTATACTGTCCTGAGAGCACTGGAATTAGACTGCAGATTGAAGCTACTCTGCAGGAACAAAAAAGGACACACACACACACACACACACACACACACACACACACACACACACACACACACACACACACACACACACACACACACACACACACACACACACACACACCTCTGTTTCTCTCCAACCTGAAAATACCCCGTGGTTGGTTCCTGGGGTGTCTGTCTCATTTTGCAGCATCACAAGTGCTGCAGCACCAGGAACTGGACAAGGTTTTCTGGGACATAATGAGCAAGTTAAGTTTAGAAAAGATGGTTTTAACAAGGTCTGTTATAGACCCGTCTTAATTAGGAACACACGTCAGGAATTTTCTAAATAACTCATCAGCTGCCAAACTAGATCCACTGGCAAGTGAATAATCATGGATGTATATTTATACGGATAATGCCAGCATCGTTTCCATACAAAATTGGGGGGGGGGGGGGGGGGGGGGATGGGGGGTAAAACAAAAGGCTTGATTTTGACTGCATTCAATAAAAGTTCCAGAGGATGCAGATTCTGCAGAAGTAGCAGAAACAAACTGAAAATGTCAGAGGCATCCTGCCAGAATGCTGTCTGAGCGGGTCTCCAGGTCTGAGTGAGAAAACGACGCAGATAGAGAAAAAAATGTCTGAGCCGAGTCTGAATCATCCCGACTGTCACCTTCTCCTCTGTTCATCATCATTAATACGCACTTTATCTCTCCTCTGATTACAGGCATCAGCCATGAATTTTTCTCAAATGTAACTATGAATGTTGAATAGAGCAAAAAGTATGAATGCATGTGGGGAAATAAACTCTGCAGGGTTTCACAGGATCGGTTTGGTTTTCAGTGTCATGATAGTGGCACATTGTTTATTTACAAAAATTCATGAATATGAAGCCGCTGAAAGAGCCGTGGTACAAAAACACAACTATGAAGAGACAGAAGAGTTAATGTCACTCAGAAGTGAAAACACACACAGCGCTGGCATCCTCCCACCTCCTAAAGACAACCTTGTGTTTGGTAAAGAAAACACCTGAGAATGATACTAAACTAAAACTGAGTTTGAATTAATGAATGAACCATGAGGGCTGCATTCACAAGGAAGAAGTTCTGGGGCCTCATTTATCGAGCTTGCTTACGCACAAAACGGGGTTGGAAAACTGCGTAAGCAACTTTTCACGTAATGTTTGGGATTTATAAAGGAAAACTGTGCGCAACTTTAAGTTGACTAAGGACCTGGCTTACGCACATGTTGGACATGGAGAGCACCTGCAGTGCTGCTGCTGAGAATACAATCATGAATTTCAGCAACAATATCACTTGTACCACTTTGTGCGGACACAGAACAAGCAACCCAGAACAAGGAACACCTGAGAACATTCCTAGGTAGAGTGCGATTTCTAAAGCGGAGATTGCGTGCAGCTGTGCGTACTCCATGTTTTATAGGCCACACACCTACTTGGCGTAAGTTATTTTTGCTGAGCTTATGTACGGTTTTAGTAAGGATTCTACGTGATGTTTTATAAATGAGACCCCTGCTCATTTACAACCAACATTCATGACTACAGAAATGGAATGCAGCCCTGGTCAATACAGCTTTGCTTTCCCTCGTCCAACCAAAGCATCTGCTCTAAATCACACCTTTATCTTTTAAACATCTAATTTGACACTCAGACTGAATTAGCTGACACTTCAGAAGAACATCAGCTATAATAAACTATAGGTTAGCTATAATAAAGGTTTTAGTTTAACTGGTTCCTTCTGTAGCCCAGGGCATCAGATAAAAACTGCCTAAACGGTGGCTGAGGCCTGTAAAAAAATACGGTTTATTTGTTTAGTGTGTTTGAGAAACTTGTAAAATCTACTACAGCTTCCTTATAGATTTATCTCTGATGAGCACCTACCGTATTTTCCAGACTATAAGCCGCTACTTTTTTCCCACGCTTTGAACCGTGCGGCTTATGAGTTGCGGCTTTACTGAAGATTTTCCTTCACTTGCCACCAGGGGGCGCTTTAGCAGAAAGTGAAACAGGTGGGAGTCAAAAGTGGAAATGGAAGAAAGTGCTCATTTTAATTTAGCACATGCAAGCAGCCGGCACGACGAAGAATTTGTTTCAAATCCACCCCCCTCATCATGGTAACGACACGTATGAGTTCATATGATTTAAGTTGAAGGCCATCGATCTGGCAGTAAAGGAGGGAAACAGTGCTGCCGCATGTAAGCTTGGCATGAATGAATCCATGGTTCGGCGCTGGAGACGGCAGCGGGAAGAACTCATTCAAGCCAGCTTCACCCGGGGATGATGACAGCAACACGGACAGCGACACCGACATCGCCACAGAAAAGGTATGTGACGAAGCTCTTCTGAGGCTGTTCAACTCCGACACTGAAGGAGAGGACTTTAATGGCTTTAGTGTGCAAAAGGAAGATGAGAGCGAATGACTTCTTCTGGCAGGCAAGTGTGTTTTATTTACTAACCAGGCATGTTTTGTGTGCAGTTTTTATTTTCTAATCATCCAGGGCTTATTAATGCTGAGTCAGCGCTATTCTTTTCTTCTAGACATGCAACTTACGGTAATAACGTGTCAGTGCTGTTTTTATTTTATAACCATCCAGAAATATGAATGCTATCAGTGCTGTTTTCTTTTCTAAACTTGCAGGCACGTTCACCCGTGTTTAAAATTTGTTTTGTTGAATTAAAACAACAATGAAAAACCTCCGTGTAGCGTCTTTCTGTCTAATTATCTCATGTTATGGCCGTACATGCGCTGTGCGCCAGAGACCTGCATGTGGCTGCTGCACCACGGCTTGTATTTGAGTGCAGCGTGTGTGTGTAGAAAACCTTTTTTTTGTTGGTGCGGTTTAAATTGAGGTGCGCTCTATAGTCCAGAAATTACGGTACCAATACTGGAGCTGAAGGAACTGCAGTTGCTACAAGATTTAACTAAAGGGTTTCCAAAATAAAGAATTCTCTGAAGGATCTAGATGTTGGTAAGGGAACCAAAGGCCAAATTGTAGATCTTGTGACCCATCCCCTGGGGCAGCAGTGGCCACGCTCAGGAGCTATTTGGTGGTTTAACCCCCCAATCCAACCCCTTAATGCTGAGTGTCAAGCAGGGAGGCATCAGGTCCCATTTTTAAAGTCTTTGGTCCGACCCGATTGGGATTTGAATTGACAATATTTAGCTTGAGACCAAAACTAATTTTGATATATTTTTGATCATTTCAGAAACAACAGGTATTTTATAAAACATCCTCTTGGTTTTATACATGTTCATGACAAATTTCACAATAAAACATTAAAATCTGTAAAAAATATATTTTACCAAGAAGCATGCAGCAAAGATCCCCGACTCCCTTTCTCGAGGGCTGCTATCCAGCATGTTTTAGGTGTTTCCCTATTCCAACACACGTCATTCACCTGTTCAGCAGCTTATCAGTCTCTGCAGATGCCTGTTAATCACCTGCTGATTAAAATCAGGTGTGCTGAAGCAGAGAAAACAATAAACATGCTAGAAAGCGTCTTTCGGCATGGGCATCACTGTTATGCACAGTTGTAAGAAAGTTTAAAACAATCAAACGAGTAACTCACACTTAATATATGAGAAACAATTGTTTCCTTTCACATTTCCTTCAATTTATATCATAATTAAAGAAACAGGACAAACTTTCTGCTAAAATGTTTAGATATCTTATTACATGCTAGAGAAACCTGTCATTTGCACAGAGCGAAACATTATTTATTGAAGCTCATTTTTACAGTTTTGACAACAACCTCAACTCAAATAAATGATTAAATACAGAAACTCTTAAGTTTTATTTTTTTATAAATGCTCTCTCTCTTAGCCTTACCTGAACAGTTTCTGTCTGGAGCATTTGTGACAATTTCCTAAAAACCACAGGCTGGGTCAAAGTAAACCCAGACAGAATTTAGAAGTTTGCTTGATGGCAGAAATGTGGAAAGAAAATCACAGTTTGAATCCAGTTCTCTGTTCGTCTGCTGGATCACCTCAGCTGAACTGTCCCTTCTCAACAATCTCATACGTCCTGAATCTCTAATCCTTATAACGACTTAAACAAACACCTTCCCTCAGCTCAGAACCTTCTGGACCTATGGTCTATTTTTGCACGGACCTGGGAGAGTTGTATCTTTTAATCTGTTGTTGCGACAGCAGCAGACGTGACGGTAAAACAGCATTAACTCAACTTTTATTCTAATCCTGCTGCTGAGAGGCGATCGTTAGACCCATATTGATCTGAAACCTTATCAAACCACTGCAGACGTGCTGTGGAAAATCTCCTCAGTAAGCTTAGACGTCTTATTGGACCTCCCAGTCAGCTGACTTGTTCATTTAACCGTTACACGGATCCATTGGTGGCTATCTGATCTCCAGACCGATCTGTGTTGTCATTATTTGAGGTCTTCAGTGTGGTATGAGATTAAAGTGCCAACATTTACAGTTTTAAAACTCTGAAAGCCATAGGGTCCCTTCCAGAGGTCTAACTGTCATCTGTGGATGTAAATAACTGGAAATATCCATTCCTGTTTTTGTTTTTCATTTGTATTCACTGGAATATGAACTGAGTGGTTGCTTTTTTCAGATTATTCAGTGAAATACTAGAACATACCTCTCCATCTTCTACTTTACTCATTAAAACATTTACCGTTTATATTCAATTCAATTCAAGTTTATTTATATAGCGCCAAATCACGACAAGAGTCGTCTCAAGGCACTTCACATAATAAACATTCCAATTCAGGTCAGTTCATTAAGCCAATCAGAAATAATGTTTCCTATATAAGGAACCCAGCAAATTGCATCAAGTCACTGTAAAGTCACTGACTAGTGTCAGTGACTTTACAGCAATCCTCATACTAAGCAAGCATAAAGCGACAGTGGAGAGGAAAACTCCCTTTTAACAGGAAGAAACCTCCAGAGAATCCTGGCTCAGTATAAGCAGCCATCCTCCACGACTCACTGGGGATCAAGAAGACAGAGCGCATGCACGCACACACACACACACACACACACACACACACACACACACACACACACACACACACACACACACACACAGACAAAGACATATTGTATTTATCCTAGTGGATCTATAATTAAATGGGTAAACTAGTAGTAGCACATCCAACGTCAAGGAAAGCAAAAAGTTCCCGGTGGTTGCCTGGTGGGGTCTGGGTCCCTGGGCTCTGCTGGGGTCCCCGGCGGGGGTGGTAGCCCCTGGGTCCCGGGTCGCTGGGTCCCGGGCTCGGCCGGCTAGGGGGTGGGAGGCTGCGGGCAGGCCTGAGGGCTTGCCGCTGATGTCTCCCGGGACTTTGCCGGCTGCTGGTTGTGGCCCCCCGGGGCGATCCTCTGTGCCTCTCGAGGGGGGGCAGGGGCCTTCCTGGTTGCAGTCTCCTTGGGGTTCCTGTGTTCTGGGGCAGCGCCTGGATCTCTGGGACTTGGAGCTCCCCCCGTCTCCTGCACATCTTTGGGGGGCAGATCTGTGGTTCCTCACACTCTCTGTTGGACGCTTCTATAGAGAAACCTTACATAAACAAGCATGTGTACACACACAGGTGCTCACCTGGTGCTCTCAAAAGTATGGGCTTGGGCACGTTCAACACAGGTCTTAAGACTATGGTGGGCACTTAATGCATTGTGATTTATTATTGTGATACTTCAGTTAAGCAATGTTGATTATATATTTCCTCATCAAGTTGACGCAGTGATAACTTGATCTTGTTGTATTGTTGTTGTGTCCCTTTTTTTTTGCCCTTTTGCTTTTTTTTTGTCTTTTTCTGCAGGTCTAGAAGCAGACTCTTGTTCATTATGGTTTATTTTTGTGGAACCCCCCCCCCCCCCCCCTCCCCACCTTTTCTTTTCCTTTCATCTCTGTCTCCGTGTCTGGTCGGAATTACAAAGCATTCAAAAACAATAACAATAAAGTTTTAAGTGTCAGGCGTGACATTAAAAGCAAACGCTTTAATGCTCCACCTGAGAGTAAATCTGTAAGGCTTGTTACCAGCATTCAGACATCAATTCTGCTTGCTTCACAGCCAGACAGGACACGGTAAAAAAAAAAAATGAAAGCAAAAAGTTGTTATCAGGAGAGGGAGAATGTTTAAGTGGTTAGCAGCAGTGTGCTAGACGATGGCCCCCTCCATGAGGCCACCACAGCTCAGCAGAACATCATTGTAGCTTCTTCTGGGGAGAAAAACACTTACAGAGAAAATAAAGTTAACAGCTGAAATTGCAGAAAATAATACAGTTAAAGAGCAGATTGTAGAAGAAAGTAGTAGAGTGTGAAAAGTGGCCAGTGTATCCTCCAGCAGTCTAATTGTACAGCAGCATAACTACAGAGATAACTCTGGATAATATATCCTACTTAGATGGAGGCATGTTGAAGGCAGGGCAAGGGAGAGCCGTCTTTACCGAGTGTACACTCCACCTCCCTGTACTCCCCCACTTGTCCAGATTTAGGCTAACATCAGATTTTAACCATAGGCTCTATCAAATAAAAATGTTTTAAGCCTATTCTTAAATGTAGACAAAGTGTTTGCCTCACGGACTAAAGCTGGGAGCTGGTTCCACAGGAGAGGAGCCTGATAACTAAAAGATCTGCCTCCCATCCTAATTTTAGATATTCTGGGAACCACCAGTAAACCTGCAGTCTGAGAGCGAAGTGCTTGGTTAGGAACGTATGGAACAATCAGATCACTGATGTATGATGGAGCTTGATTATTAAGAGCTTTATATGTGAGAAGAAGGATCTTAAAATCTATTCTGAATTTAACAGGTAGCCAATGTAGGGAAGCTAAGACAGGAGAGATATGATCTCTCTTTTTAATTCTCATCAGAACTCTAGCTACAGCATTTTGGACAAGCTGAAGACTTTTAACTACACTCTGTGGACTTCCTGAGAGTAATGAATTACAGTAATCCAGTCTTGATGGAATAAATGCATGAACTAGTTTTTCAGCATCACTCCTGGAAAGGATGCTTCTAATCTTAGCAATATTCCGAAGGTGGAAAAAGGAAATCCTGCAAACCTGTTTAACTTGGGATTTGAATGACATGTCCTGGTCAAAGATAACACCAAGGTTCCTTACTTTGTTCTCGGAGACTAATGTAATGCCATTCAGGTCAGGTGATTGACTAAGCAATTTCCTTTTCTGGATTTCTGGTCCAAAGATGAGAACTTCCATCTTGTCTTGATTTAAAAGCAAAAAGTTTAGAGTCATCCAATTTTTTATGTCCTCAAGACAAGCCTGTAATCTTCCTAACCAATTAGGTTCATCAGGGTTAATGGATAAATATATCTGAGTATCGTCGGCATAACAGTGGAAGTTTATCCCATGCTGTCTAATGATTTTACCAATTGGGAGCATATATATATAGTAAAAACGAATTGGTCCAAGCACTGAACCCTGTGGTACTCCAAGTAACCCTGGAGTATGAAGACGATTTGTCATGTACATTTGCAAAATGAAATCTGTCAGACAGGTAGGATTTAAACCAGCCTAGCGCTGTTCCTTTGATCCCTACAACATGTTCAAGTCTTTCTAAAAGAACATTGTGATCAACTGTGTCAAAGGCAGCATTGAGATCTAACAAGACTAGAACCGACACAAGATTCTTATCTGAGGCCATGAGAATATCATTTGTAACTCTCACTAACACAGTTTCAGTGCTGTGATACTCTCTAAAACCAGACTGAAATTCCTCAAACAGAGCATTAGTGTTTAAATGCTCACATACTTGGATGGCCACTATTTTCTCCAGGACTTTGGATAAAAATGGAAGGTTAGATATTGGTCTATAATTCATTGGGTCATCTGGATCCAGAGAAGGCTTCTTAAGTGAAGGTTTGATTACAGCAACCTTAAAATCTTGTGGTACATACCCATTTACTAAGGATAGATTGATTATATCTAGAATGGGGGCAGTAACCAAAGGAAATGCTTCTTTAAATAATTTGGTTGGGATTGGATCCAAAATGCAAGTTGAAGGTTTAGATGAAGCTAATATTTTTGATAACTCTGAAAGCTCAACTGGATCAAAACGGTTCAAGCACAGATGAGGTTCTACAGTCACCTCTGATGCTGCCTCACTTACTGAGGAAGAAGAAATCGCATTAGGGAGGATGCTAA
Source organism: Nothobranchius furzeri (assembly GCF_043380555.1). NCBI lineage: Eukaryota > Metazoa > Chordata > Actinopteri > Cyprinodontiformes > Nothobranchiidae > Nothobranchius > Nothobranchius furzeri. The sequence goes on from NC_091748.1 coordinate 47,503,845, forward strand.
AGATTTTGTTTCTAATAGAATTAATTTTACTTGTAAAAAATCCCATGAAGCCATTGCTGCTGAGGGCTAAGAGAATAGATGGCTCAGAACTATGATTCTGTGAAAGTTTAACAACTGTACTGAAAAGAAATTTAGGATTATGCTTATTCTCCTCAATTAATGCTGAGAAATAAGCAGTTCTAGTTCGTGGAAGCTTATTTTTATAAAGCACAAGACTATTTTTCCAGGATAGGTAGGCCTCCTCATGGTGCATAGAGCGCCATGTTCTCTCCAATTTCCTAGAGTTTTGTTTTAAGGCTCGTAAATGAGAATTAAACCAGTGAGCCAACTTCCTGTCCCTAATTACCTTCTTTTTTAAAGGGGCAACATCATCTAATGCCACACGTAAAGAGGAATTAACATGATGAACTAAGGCATCAATTTGTGAGGGGCTGGAACTGAAAATATTGCCCTCTGCTACATGCCTCTGAGATGCTGAGGACAGTAAAGATGGAACAGTTGATTTAAAAGATGCAACAGCGTTGTCAGATAGAGACCAACTATAGTGAAATTTACTTTCATGTCTCGAGAACTCAGTTATAAAAAACTCAAAGGTTATCAGAAAGTGGTCCGAGAGGACTTGATTATGTGGAAAGATTGTTATTTCCTCACACTCTATGCCATAAGTCAGAACAAGGTCCAATGTATGATGGCAGGAGTGGGTGGAGCTATGTATTCTTTGAGTAAAACCAATTGAGTCTAAGGCTACATTGAGGCAATCATTTTCAATGTCAACATTTATTTATTTAACTTATGTTTTTCAGGAGGATAAACTGCTTGAGATGTAACATCTCGTTTTCGAGCAGGTCCTCCTACAACACAACCAATAACAAATAAGGTGGCAGAGTTAGAAAGTTGTAACAGAAATAAAAAAAAAAAGGGGAAAGTAAATAATAGCAAAATCAACGATATGTATAAATGTATATATATACACACGTAAATATAAACACATAAGCAAGGATACATAGATACCAACAAGTGTACATACGTACATACATACCTATATACCAAATTAAATTAAATAAAACTGCTGTGAGGCACTCAAAGAGAAATAAGGGCAAGAAATTACATTGTAAATAAACCTAAAGTGAAGTAGTATCCCAATTGAATACAAAGTTTGGCAACGAAATACAGCATGTTAGCCATTGAATGCACACAATCATCATAGTAAAGATTAAACAAAGCAACTACAGCTTGGCTTTACATAAGCATAAACAGTGCGGGAAAATTTACGAATTGTTGAGATGGATCTTAATTCAGCGGGTAATTTATTCCAGTCCTGAGGAGCTTTAACACAAAAGGCGAGTCTACCCACCTCCTTTTTAAAACGAGGAACAACAAATGATGGAAGAGTAGTTAAGCGGGTTGAATACAAGGAATCAATGGGAACCAAAAGTGTTTTTAGATAAAGTGGAAAATCAAAATAAATGCACTTAAACATAAATATCAACCAATGAAATTGTCGTCTAGCTTTTAAAGGAAGCCAACCAAGAAGATCATACATATAACAATGATGAGTGTTAAATGAACACCGCAAAATAAAACGACACAAACTGTTATAGACGACATCAAGAGACCGCAGGCTAGAAACTGTTGAGTTTTGGTATAAAATATCAGAATAATCAATGATCGGTAACAGAAGCTGAGTGACGATGCACTTTCGAACAATAGGTTCAAAGCAATTTATTGAGTTATAAAGGATACGTAAACACCGTGTGACCTTAAGACATGTTGTGTGAATGTGAAATTTAAAAGACAGCTCTGGCTCTAGCCAAACTCCTAAATATTTCATTTTAACAGACGGTTGAACCGGGGAGGAATCCAAAAAATAAAGATTAAGAGTCCTGTCACTGTCAGATAGAGTTCTACTTCTGTGAAACAGCATGGAGTAAGTCTTAGATTTATTTAAAAGAAGTTTGTTCTGCGTTAGCCAGAGCTGCACCTCGTCAAAATTAGGCTGAATAGCTTCTTGTAATTCGGATTTACTCGACTTAGAACAGTATAAGACTGTGTCATCTGCATATAACTGAACAGAACAGGATCTGCAGCACTGTGGTAAATCATTAATAAAAATTGAAAATAATAATGGCCCAAGTGAGGAGCCTTGGGGAACACCTCTGATGACACCACGCATGTTTGATTCAGAACCATTAAAGGAAACAAATTGAGAACGATGATGAAGAAAAGAACTAAACCACAGTAGAGACGGCCTTGACAGACCAAAAGCATATAATTTATCTAAAAGTAGATAGTGATTGACGAGGTCAAAGGCTTTTGTTAAATCAAGAAAAATCGCACCACCAAATAAATTATTGTCAAAACCAGAATAGATGTCATTAGAAAATTTGAGCAGTGCAGTAGTTGTCGAGAAGTTTTTTCTGAACCCCGATTGGTACTGTGATAGTAGGTTGTTATCCTCTAAGTATTTAGATAGTTGGATAAAAACCAGTTTTTCAAATACTTTAACAACTGTATTAATTATAGCAATGGGTCTATAGTTATTAGGTTCAGATGTATCATTTCCTTTATGCAGTGGTATTATTTTAGTACATTTCCAAGCTTTTGGAACAGAACATGAGTTAATTGAATGATTAAAAAGAATAGATAATGGTAAGGCTAGAACATCAGCAGCTATCCTAACAAAGCGACTCTCAATGCCATCTGGACCTGCAGCATTCCCACTAGAGAGAGACAGTATAACTTTACGCACTTCCTCAGAACGAATTTCAGAAAAAGAAAATCCACTGGAGCAACAGTGAGGCAGGGTGTAAGACCCATGATGTTCTGCAGAGGCAGGGAGAGGAGAGGAAGCAAAGTGCTTACTGAATGCTTCAGCAATTTCAGCCGGGTCATTAATAAGACTCCCATTAACATTCAGATGTGAGATTTTAACATTAGTTTTCCCCCTCAGGTCTTTAATTTTATCCCAGAAGCGCTTAGGGTTATTGATATCCTTATGCAAAGCATTCTTATAAAAATTAGCTTTAGCATTCCTAGTCTGGGTAGTACAGAAGTTCCTTAGTTTTCTATAAACTGTCCAATGCTCATGCAGATTGCTAAGTTTTGCTACTTTCCACGCTTTGTCGCGCTTCTTAAATAAAGCAATTAAATCATGAGAAATCCAAGGCAAATGGCTGCCCTTAATTTTTACACTGACCCAAGGAGCATGTTTATCAAGAACCTGCATGAACTGAGAGTGGAAAAATGCCCAAGCATCATTAACATCAGGTATAAGAAACAATCTATTCCAATTAAGAGAATGCAGCTCCTGTAAATACTGATCAGTATTAAAAGTATGCAAGTCACGAAGTCTGATCATCTTAGCTGGTGTATGTGGTAAAGATATTTTCCAGAAGCAAAAAATAACAGAATGATCACTAAAACAGTTGGGCAAAATGCCATAATCAGAAAATCTGTCTGGGTGAGTTACTAATATCCAGTCAATGAGAGAAGAGTTTGTGGCACAAGTCCTAGTTGGCTCTGAGACCAGCTGTGTCAGATTTGAGCTATTTAAAAGAATACGTTCTGGAAGAGTAGATTCATCAAGCCAGTTAAGATTGAAGTCGCCAAGTAAGATCAATTCCATTGAGTCCCCCAACGAATCAACCGTTGCTAGTAAATTTTGTATTGCTTCAAGTCTAGGGGAGGAGGGGGGGCGATAGATGTTGCCAATTATAATGTGCTTATTTCCATTAAAAGAAATTTTAGTAAAGATGGCTTCGAAGTGAAGTGGTTTGACTGTCGGGACAATAACCTGAGACTGCAGACTAGAGGAGACATAAGTGGCAACCCCGCCACCCCTTGTCCCTCTATCCATTCTATATAAAACAAAGTTGTCAAGAGAAATATCATTGTCAGAAATGTTATCATTCAACCATGTCTCAGACAACGTAATTATTTTTGGTTCATTATAACCAAGCCATGCTTTTAATAAATCAGTTTTAGGAAATAAGCTTCTTATATTGAGATGGATTATGTGTAAACCTTTACCCATAACAAGAAAAACGAGGTACAAAAATAACCCTCACAGCAGGCAGATACAGAAGAAAATCTAAAACAAAAATAAACAGAAAAAAAAGAACAAAATATAATAAAATTACACGGAAATTAAATGAGTTATCACTCATAGTCCAGAAAGTCTCAGATCTGAGCCCATGGCCTGCAACCTGCTCAAAGCACAGCCACCTAAACTAATAAAGATTGCCATAACTCAACAAGGTGGCTGGATTTTATAAATATAAGTAAATAAGAATAAAGTAAGGATAATTTGACCTTAGACGAAATTTGATTTCACCGAACAAGAGGAGAAGCAAAAACAAAAAGGAATTACCTGCTCTGCGGAAGAGCCAGAATTAGAATAATAAAAGAAAGAGGAAAGTCACAAGTCCGCCCTCCGCAGGTGCTCGTACACCCAAAACCTCTCAGGGCATCTCAACCCAAAGAGTCCAGGTGACTTTCAGCAGCCACTGGGTCTGTAAAAAGCAGATGATCACCATCAGAGATTATCTTGATGCTTGCAGGATAAAGAAGAAAAGCTTGTAGTCCCAAGGCGCGAGCCCGGTTCAAAACCGGGAAGCAGCGGCGTCTCCGACGAGCTGTTTCATCGCTGAAATCAGCAGCAAATCGAACCGATTTACCAGCCACCAGCACCTCAGACTTCCTTGCCAGAGCCAGGATCCGATCCCTGTCATTCGCTCGGAGAAAACAGACCACCAAGGTCCGAGGAGACCCTGACGCGCCAGGTTGTCCAACCCGCCGCGCCCGAGTTATATCAGGAGAAGATCCCGCCAGCTTTGGGAACCACACCAACAAGTTGCTCCTAAGATAGGATAGAGCATTGTTGAGCTCAATCCCTTCCTTTAAATTGAGGATCCGGATATTATTCCTTCTACTTTGATCATCGAGGGCAGCAATCTTCCTCTGTAGTTTCTGCAGGTCTGCGCTCTGAGCCACAGAAGCGTCCTCCACGCACCGCACCCTTTTTTGGAGTAAGGTGGTGATTTGTTTTTGAGTTTCAAGCTCTTGTGTGTGCTTGTCAAGTGTAGATCGAATTGAGTCAAGTTGAGAATCAAGACTATCAAACCGATCTTTGGCATGTTTTTCTGCTTTGTCAAAAAACTTTTGAAGAGTAGACTCCAAAGTCTCCTTGTTCAGGACTTCCAGTGACACGTCAGCAGCGTCGTCGTCAGAGCCCTTAATTTGATCTTTCTGCTGGCGCTTAGGAGGCATTTTTATCAGAAATATGGCTTAGTCAATCACCTTTTTTCCACTCCTTCAAAAAAGGCCTTAAATTCAAGTACCAAATGCAAAAAGGTCAAAAATCCAGGTAGTTAATTAAATAAGGCAGGAGAGACCGCAGGCACACAACCACTCACTCCGCCATCTTGGAATTTGACTTGATGAATATTAAAATCCCCCACTACAATGATCTTATCAGTATTTAGCACCAAATCAGATAAAAAATCAGAGATCTGATCCAAAAACTCAGAGTAAGGGCCTGGTGGACGATATAAAACTACAAACAAGAGTGGTTTTACAGTTTTGCAATCTGGATTAGGAAAACTAAGAATAAGATGTTCAAACGAACTGTAACTGTTAATCTGTAAGGGACTGATTAATAAGTTCGAATGAAAAATGGTTGCTACTCCTCCTCGCCCTGTACTTCGAGCAGTAAGATGATTTAAATATTTTGAAGGAGTCGACTCGTTTAAGCTAACATAGTCCTCTTGCTGCAGCCAGGATTCTGTGAGAGAGAGCAAAGAGATCTGATTATCACAAATCAACTCATTAACTAACAAAGTCTTATAAAAAATGGATCTAATGTTCAACAACCCACATTAAATTTTTCTAGTTTTCTGCTCAGTTGAATTTGTTCTAATATTTATGAGATTTCCATGATTTGCTTTATTAAGCCTGATATTTAATCTGTGTGATTTTGGCCGTGGGCAGGACACTGTCTCTATGGGGTAGTGGATGGGTAACAGTACAGAAGCTGCAGAGGGATGGGTTAAACTATGACTCTGCTTCCTGGTCTGGACCCTGGGTTGTCATGGAGGACTGGCCATATTCCTAGAAAGAAGAGCTGCACCATTCAAAGAGGGATGGATGCCGTCTCTACGCATCAGACCAGGTTTTCCCCAAAAAGTTTTCTAATTATCAATGTAGCCCACGTTGTTTTCAGGACACCACCTAGACAGCCAGCGGTTGAAGGACAGCGTGCGGCTAAACATGACGTCACTGGTCCAATCAGGCAGGGGGCCAGAGAAAATTACGGAGTCCGACATTGATTTGGCAAACTTACACAGCGAAGCAACATTAATTTTAGTGACCTCCGATTGGCGTAAGCGGGTGTTGTTACCGCCATCGTGAATAACAATCTTACTGTATTTACGCTTATCCTTAGCCAGCAGTTTCAGATAAGATTTAATGTCGCCCGCTCTGGCCCCAGGTAAACATTTAACTATGGTTGCTGGAGTCTCTAATGCCACGTTTCTGACTATGGAGCTGCCAATGATCAGAGTCGGCTTATCAGTGGGTGCGTCACTGAGCGGGGAAAATCTATTAGAAACGTGGACGGGTTGGTGGTGGCCCACAGGCTGGGTTCTATGCTTCCTGCATACCTCTCCCTTGCCCTGCCTCCAACATGCCTCCATCTAAATAGGATAGGTTATCCAGAGTTATCTCTGTAGTTATGCTGCTATAGGCTTAGACTGCTGGAGGATACACTGACCACTTTCCATACTCTACTGCTTTCTTCTACAATCTGCTCTTTAACTGTATTATTTTCTGCAATTTCAGCTGTTAACTTTATTTTCTCTGTAAGTGTTTTTCTCCCCAGAAGAAGCTACAATGATGCTCTGCTGAGCTGTGGTGGCCTCATGGAGGGGGCCATCGTCTAGCACACTGCTGCTAACCACTAAAACATTCTCCCTCTCCTGATAATAACTTTTTGCTTTCCTTGACGTTGGATGTGCTACTGCTAGTTTACCCATTCAATCATAGATTCACTAGGATAAATACAATAAAGTTTATCTCTCACCAAATAGAATATTTACTAAGAAATCACAATATAACTATAGACACATTACTTTGTCTTTGTGTGTCCCATTTTTACGTTCTCCAAACACAACTAAAACTACAGTGAAAAGAGAGACCAGAAATCCTGCTTCATGTGAGGGCTTTAGGCACATTTCTACAAATGTAGTTGAAGGCCCCTGGTTTATACTAATTTGGCACAAATACAGAAATGTGAGGACTCAGCAAGTAACAGGAACAAAGGTATTTTTTCCTGGTGAACATTATTTCTAATCTTTGCAGTTTTAAAATAACAGAAACAGCCTAAAACGTTATTTGTATTTAACTGCATACCGTCTGTTCTTCGTTTGGCTTGGATAAATGTGTCGTTCTTTGTGGAAGGACAGTCAACATGGGGCTCAAATCGGTATCTTTTTCATTTCCCTGCCGATGTTGAGCTGCTCAGCGAGAGCTGTCGTTGTTAGACACAATGCCTTCAGAGGATTTTTACCTGTATGTTAGAGCTAAAAGAAAAACACGACGACTCCAAGCTCTTGTTCTGAAATCACCTGAAAAGCGTATGAAGGATGCCCTGTTGGTTAGTGTTAAGGATCAGCTGGACGCTATCCTATTGGGCAGAGAAGTGGATGATGCTCTAAAACAAACTAAGTACCTTGTTTACTTTTTATTAATTTATTTTACGCTTGTTAAGGTCAGTTTACAGTTTTATGAATCAGTTCCTCTGCATTTTGGTCTTTTCTGCAAGGTCAGATCATTTGGGGGTGATTTCCTCACCCAGTAGCAGGAAATGAGCAAATGTATCCTCTGACAACAGTCATAGATGCTTTCACTTCTGGATGGTGGAAATGCACATTTAGTGACACTCCTGTAGGTGTCTGAGCTTTTAAACACAGTTTTAGGCCAACTCTGAGTCTGAATTATTTATTTAGTTTTTGCCTTTCTTACGCTTCTAAATTTGGGAGGTCCCTGCTCCATTGCACGCTGGTATCTTTGAGTTTGTTAACCCTCTCAGGCTCAAAATAAGTTTTGATAAAAGGACAAACAACTAAGTCCTTCAGGGGTACTTCTGAGTTAAAAATGCTCATGAAATACGTAAGTGGAGTAACCAGGTAGGTAGGTTATAACTGTTGCAAATCTGCAACGCCTGCCTCCAGAGGGTTAAAGCTTCCTGAAGATTGCTGCATCCTGTCCTTCTGGCATTCTTCAGAATGAAATTTCTCATCTTGACCTCTCACCTGACTCCTAAATGCCATTTCTTAATTGCATTATTTGCAGATAAAATGTCCGAAATATAGTTTTAATGAATTTTTTGTTGGAAGTGAATAATTTAGATTTCAGTGCCGGTGTCGGTACAGGATCTGCTCGGGTGCAAGATCGGCTCGGGGTCCGTCGACTGCCGATGACGTCTAAGTGGTTGATTGGCTGAACATGAACCTTACGGAATTACGTTATCACGTTATGTTGGTCCAGGCAAATCTTTCTGTTGGAAAGACGGACAACTTTTACAAAGAAATCCATCATTACCTCTTTGAAAATACACTTTTAGCATAGAGCTGCATGTATATTAGGGCTGAACGATTAACTCATATGCAATTAAATTGCGATGTGACAAAAGGAGATTTTCTAATCGCAAAGGCTGCAATTTGGCAGCGAGTGGTTAGCGCAATGCTAATATACGTGGAAAAACCCATAGGAATGCTAATGCTAATATCACCAATTACATTATTACAAATTATGAATTAGAAACGTGCCAAATGATTACATTTGGAGTCTAATAGAAAGTAAAACTACCATCAATCAAATAAGTACAGACAGGTATTTTAGTAAAGCCAGAAAACTTTTAACTCCAGAGTTTTGGCTAGCAGCTATGAGCGTAACTGAACTACGCATGGACAAGACGTCAAAAACTAAACACAAAATACTTTAATAAACAGGACACACTTCTTTCCGGCAAATACAATTTCACAGGTGTTGCTAATACCTATGATCCTTCAAGGGATGTGCTCTAAGAGGAGTTCAACATTATGAATAAAATATAGTGTTTTATTTTACAAATACTATTATAAACACAAACTTACGTCTTAAGAAACATTATTTTAATAACGAAACTGCTCAATTCTTTCCAACAGTATAGATGTGTAGTGTATTTTGTCCGAGTGGGTTTGCCGTACTTTGACGTCATCGGCAGTCGAAGGACCCCGAGCCGATCCTGTACCGACACCGGGGTAGCTGTTTGCAGAAGGCAACAGAAGTGGTCCTAAAATGCTGATTAAAATATTGTTAAAGGTTCTCAGAAAGCTCAGATCTCTTGGGATGCTTGTGTTTTTGCAGAAAGCAAGAGCAATTTGTAAGTAGAAGGATGAAAAAATAAAAATCCTTGTGGGAAGTAACATTTTGCTTGGACACTATATTTCACTGTTGCAAAGAAAATCCTCTTCAAGTGCTTCAGATGAGCACACATGAGCAAGAGATATTGTTTGGTTTCATCTGACCCAAAGTGACCTCTGACCCCTTTGTTTTAAAGCTTTCAGTTGAAGCTTATTTTTACTGTAGCCATCAGTTTCTGTTTTGTTGGTATTTTTGCGTCTCTTTGTGGACAACGGGCTGATTATCATATTCCTCATTATGAACAGCAGCTGTTTTGTCAGAGAAAAGACTCGCCTCCTTATCGCTCAGCTGCTGCTCAGTCATTTGCTGGTATCTATGGCGGGCACGTGGGTGAGGGTGGTGTGAGGTGCCACCTTTTCCCTCCATGCATGTGAGTGTGTGTTGCATGACAATGTGTCTGTGTCCTCGACTCCAAAGACCTGCATCCCTCACAGGAAATCTGCAGCAACTGTTGGGATCCTTTATCGGAAAGGTTATCACCGATTTGTTCCAGGCTGTTTGTGTGTCTGAGTGAGACAAGACTATTGACAATTTCCCACCATTTTCTCCAAAGTAATTACATTTTTTGTCATTGTTTTCATTCTGACACTCTGCCCTTCATTCTGATCCATGTGCATATTCACAAAATGTCACACCTAATTAATTTCTGCTCTCATTGCTCCTTCTCTTGTGTCTTTCACCTCCAGATGAAGGCCAGACAGTTTGCTACAACCCCCCAGAGCTGGCGGGCCAGCGGTTGGCGGAGGTGGGCATGCAGCTGCGGGCGGACTGCCACCAGGGCCTTGGCTATTGGGACTACCTCTTCTTCATCGCCATTGGCTTTGTCATCTTCTCGGCCGGGACAGTGTCAGCGTGGGTGATGGGTGTGTTAATGGTGTTGTACGAGCGCTACAGCAAGAGGAAGAGTGAGGAAGTGGACAGTGATGATGAGGACGACAGGGGAGGAGGAGGTGGAGGAGGGAACCAGGGGAACGGGGATCTGAGCAAACCTGGCATGCAGGTGTGACAGACTGATGAAGAGACTGAATCAGGAGTGATGAGAGGAGTTCAAATGCACCTGTTGATGGACTGAGACCTGCCTGTCTCTCCTTGTTACAGATTTTAATATGACAATATGCTCTTACACATGAGTGTGTGTGTGTGTGTGTGTGTGTGTGTGTGTGTGTGTGTGTGTGTGTGTGTGTGTGTGTGTGTGTGTCTGTGAGAGAGAGAGAGAGAGAGAGAGAGAGAGAGACTGCAATAAGGATGCCTTCCTGTCAGAGAAAAACAGAATGACCTCTGAGAATATTGAGAGCAATAACATTCACATAGAGTGTGTTCCTGCATACAATGTAAAGTGCTCTTGAGGAACACCTTATAAATATTTATTACAACATGACATGAAGTGTGCATGGCAAATTCAACAAACACACACACGCAAAACGTTCATGAAATGTAGATCAAATGTTTTGGCGGGACACTGATGCCTTATCTCTGCAACAGCTAAGAGAAAAAAATGGGTTCATTTCTTTATTTTAAAATGTCTTTTTTCTGGATGATATAAGGCAGCCCACTTCTCACTAAAACCAGTATCTCACTGCGCCGCTCTCAACAGATTTGCATGGGGGGTGTCAAAATGTCTCCAAACATGCAGGAAGCTTTCTGATTTTCTTTTGTGGTTTGCAGAGAAAACATTTTTCTCTCAAAGTACTCAAATAGTTAGAAAATATCAGGAACGTAGTCGGTTTAGTTTCTGTGAGGCAGAAATTGAAAAAAGATGTTACTACTTTACAAGAAGATGGTGACAAAATTTGTGACTGGAGACAAGTAAAGAGAATTTGACATTTCAGGCTTGAGCCAGACTTGTCTCAGACTTATCTCAGACTTGTCTCAGACTTATCTCAGACTTATCTCAGACTTATCTCAGACTTGTCTCACACTTATCTCAGACTTATCTCAGACTTATCTCAGACTTATCTCAGACTTGTCTCAGACTTATCTCAGACTTATCTCAGACTTGTCTCACACTTATCTCAGACTTATCTCAGACTTATCTCAGACTTATCTCAGACTTATCTCAGACTTGTCTCAGACTTATCTCAGACTTGTCTCACACTTATCTCAGACTTATCTCAGACTTATCTCAGACTTATCTCAGACTTATCTCAGACTTGTCTCACACTTATCTCAGACTTATCTCAGACTTATCTCAGACTTATCTCAGACTTGTCTCAGACTTATCTCAGACTTGTCTCAGACTTATCTCAGACTTATCTCAGACTTGTCTCAGACTAGTCTCAGACTAGTCTCAGACTTCCATGAGAATCATAAAAAACAGCAAAAGTTGTGACCAAAATCAGACACAATTATGACACTTGAGTGAATTGCTATGAGAAACAGCATGATTGATGCAGAGCTAATGCAGTTTTTTAGCAGTTTTATCAAAAGTGTCATGAGAGCAAATTCACTGAGATTCCAAGAGAAAATGTGCAAACTTTGCTTCAGATTTGGGTCTCTAACTAGTTGCTAACAGTCAACGGCCCAATCAGATGCTGGCGTTAAAAACAGAGTCTGTCCACAGAGGTGCATTCTAGAGTACTCGTGCTAGACAAATCCAGAATTATGTGAATGTACAACAAGTGAAAAAAATTATTCACAACATACTGAAACTGAACAACATCAGTAGTTCTGAGAGTTTAGGTGAAAAAGCACCTTGTGGAGTTTTCTACCAGTTTTTGCTGCTGAATTTTGTTGTTTTGTTAGGTCAGATTGTTGGCCATTAGCTAAAAGATTAAACTCACTAAGTAACTCAAAGTGTGCTGTTTTAAACATTTAATCATATCCTAATGATTCAGGTGTGTGTGTGTGTGTGGGGGGGGGGGGGGGGATCTCTGAATGTAAACTCTCCTATGTCGATACAAACCTCCACTGAGTTCATTTCACATCAATAAGTGATCATTTTACTGCATTTTTGCTTCTGGTTTGCCGTTAAGTCTTCCTTCAGCAACACATCAAGCAGCAACCATAAGTTTTTATCTGTTTTAGTGATTCTGTTCCGGTTCAAAAGAAGCGACCCACCACACATTAAAGCCTCCGACATGCTGGAGTTTGGACAGAGGTGTGGTGGCTGCACATGGAGGCACTGATGAGAGTAACTCTAGTGGGCTTGGTGATGAGTTTATAGGCAAATAATAAAGCTGCAATCTATAACCTGAGCACCCGATCACTGTGTAAGTGGATGGAGGTGTGTGTGCATGCATATGAGTGTGTGTAGATACCTGAATGTGTTTAATTGGAGCAAAGCAATCATAAAGTATCTGTGTGAGCAATCATAAATCATTCGCAAAGAAAGGTTAAAAAAACCACGTTACCGAGAAACACTTTTTACTTGTTATTTTTTAAATTTGATCAGTCACTTGAAAAAGTATCGAAAGGAAAAGTGAATCTGGCCTTTAACTGGTCATTAGAGCATGCCACACCAAATCCTGCACACACTGAGGAGCGGGAATCAGTTCACTTTCTCTCCCCTTTAATACACACACACACACACGCACGCACGCACGCACGCACGCACACACACACACACACACACTTTCATGTACAAACATGCATGATAAATCTCAAGGGCACAGTCAAAGTCAAAGTATCAAACCCGAGAACATTAACACTCCTGTTTTGGCCTCCCCTCCATGCATCACTACATCTTCTTATCCTCCCCTCCGTCATCAGTCTGAAACCATCATCAGCTTTCACACAACTATAGCACACACACACACACACACACACACACGTTCACACACACAAGCTCACACCTGGAGCCATCATTTACTTGCTAAATCTTTAGGCTGTCATTGTCGGATCATTTATTCAAAGGGAAGCTTTAGGAGTGCAGATTGCCCCGTCCATCACAATCACAGAAAGAGGTTTGACCTACAAGGGCGTAACCTCTCAGCAGCATGCCCGTACTTATCTGTCGACACCAGTACTTCCTGTTGGGTGACGGGTTGCTATTTAGTGGAGTTGAATGTCATTTTGATGCCACTGACAAATATAGAACGGGCAGAAAATGTTTATCGGCAACGGGGCTGAGGACAAGGAGTCAGCGTGCCAAGAGGATGAACCGTGGTGTGTGATTGGGACAGCAGCAGCTCAGGAGGTAGAGTGGGTTGTCTAGTAATGGGAAGGTTGCTGGATCGATCCTGGCTCTGACCAGTGTTCTGCAGGCCTCGAGGTGAGAAGAGGAGGTGGGGTTGGAGTGGAGGGCTTCTGTTTGCACACGCATGTAGCATCATTGGGTCATTTCAAATTTAATAAAGAATCTGTTTGTCGACATGTTGAAGATGAGATCTAACGAGAGTGTTTGGATGCTTTTTAGTGAAAAAATGAAGAAGATTAAAAAACAAATTAGGTTCTCCATCCATCCAGCCATAACGTGAACTCGTTTGTCCATGCGGGGTCACGGGGTCGGTGCCTTACTCCGGCGGTCAACGAGCGCACAGGCAGGATACACCCTGAACAGATCGCCAGCCCATCACAGGGCAACACACTAGACAAACTACCATGCACACACACATTCACACCTATGTGTTTGTGCATGCGTGAGTGTGCATGTGAGTGTGTGCATCCGTTCATGCTTTCGTGTGTGTGTGTGTGTGTGTGTGTGTGTGTGTGTGTGTGTGTTCTGACCGATGGTTCTGGCACATGGTCCCTGCGAATGAATCGTATATTCTGAGTTTTCTGTTGTTTCTTTTAGATTTGTCTTTAGTTTTATGCGTGAATCATAAGTAATAATTTATTAAAAATGGCCTCTACCTTTCTGTTCTTCAGAATGTAAAGGCTTCAGAAGGACATTGAAGGGTTTTAGACCGGTTGTCATTCAAAGGACTTACTAAATATAGCAGCATTTAAATGATAGCAGTAAAATGAGCAGAATGAAATATTATTTTTTCTTTCTTGAAACCTGAAATCCTGAAGTTTCTGAACCACAAAAGTCCATATGGCTGGGAATAAAACTTTTTAGTAACTACTTTTATTAAAGTTTAGCCAAAACAGCATTAATTTTAAAAAGTCAGAAATCATAAAATGCAGATGATGCACAATGTTTTGATGGAAATAATGTGCATTTTTGTAAAGGTCTAACAGATTATATGAGACACTAAGGTCACCAGAAACACTAGAATTAGCAAAAGGTGCAGGATTTGGCAAAACCCCAAAAACAGTTTATTAGACGATCGGAAAATCTAATCAGAGCCAAAAGGAGGACCGTTAAAGCCTGTAAGCTCCGTGGTCACAGCGGGACAAACTTGGGCAGATATGTCGTATTTGGAAGCTGCGTGGCCTTAGAACCGTCTGGCAAACATTGCAGGCGTGAAGGGTGCACTGAAAGTGCATGAAGATCCCTCACGCTCTTTGCCGAGGCCAGGGCTAAGAGCAGGGCCTTCTTAAGACAGAAACTTCAGTCAGCTTATTCAGTGGGCTCTAATGGAGGCCCACAAAGAGCTTCCAGCCCCTTTATCAGGTCCAGAGAAGGGACAGAAAGTGTAGTAACCGGTCTCAGTTTGTAAAACCCTTTCAAAAACCACACAGCTAATGGAGAAACTCACCATTTCTGCTCGAGGCAAGCAGCAATGGTGACTAGATAAACTCGGTAAAAACCAATTTAACAAGACTTCTTTGGGCTGGAGGGGGTAAAGGCCAATCCACTTGGAGCTTCATGCTCGTAGGAAAAGCAGAAGAACTGACGTGCCCTCCTGGAGATCAGAGGTGGAGGTGGTGGCAGCAGCAGTAGCCACACAGTCCCTAATGGAGAACTGCTTGTCATCATCCATCAGGTCATGACTGCCAACGCAGACATCCAGCATGTCCCCGTCATCTTCCGCTGGAGGTTCCTGGGGGGACTAGGAAGCCTCCAGTTTGGACTCGGTCAGACCATCTACCATCTTTACATGTGGTCCCATACCCTCCTCTCCTACTGACATTAATGGTCATTGACATTTTAGAGCAGTCTCTTAGATCATCATCAACACACATCCTAATATCTCTGTTGGCTTTCATTCTTGGTGTTCCCACTTCCTCCCCACCCACATTCATCACTTCATTTTAAAGAATTTATAGAAATGAACATTTTCACATAATTTGCTTTAGGTAAACTATCATCAGCTCGCTCTCCTCTTGTCGTATCGCAGTTGTTTCTGATCACAGATAAACTAAACTCCTCATATCCTGCTGCCGGCGCTTCTCACCTTAAACATTCACCCTAACCCTGTAAAATCACCTGAGAGTTGTTTTCCTGAGCCCAGCGAGCCCTTCTGACAGAATGACTGGCTGAACTGCATTCATCTAAGCAGCAGCTAAGAGAAAATTACTTTATGTTAATTTGAGATCATAAAATCAGCAGGATTATTAATTTATTTTATAAATTATACATCAACTCTGCTCACAAAGTTGTGTGTTTTTAATAAACGTGTGTTAGCGCTGAGTTAGATAAACTCTATAGGGATATTTGAGCTGGACTCCAATTTCTGTGGATTAGACACGTCTGTCCTTCATATGCAGCTCAGAGATTACAATACACATAGCACACACACACCCCCACACACATGCGCAATCACCCACACTCTGGACTAGGATGATGCCAAGAAGCAGAGTGAATTTGGATTTTCCTTTTTCCCCAGTTACACCCTCTAATGTTTATCCCTCCTCTTTGCCATTCTCACACTGATTGCATGTCCACCTGCTGGGCTCACAGCAGACCACCATTCTGCTTTTCTCTTTTTCCCCCCACTCTTTTACTCTCCTGACATCATTTGTGCTGCCAGGTTCTCACGCCACTGGCAGAGAACAAGCTCAATCCTTCACACAACACTCAACTGGATCTCACAGCTTTGCAGCTTGAGAGAGAGAGAGAGAGAGAGAGAGAGAGAGAGAGAGAGAGAGAGAGAGAGAGAGAGAATACACACACTATGCCAAAGCAAGAGCCAAAACAATTTGTGTTAACTCTGTGTGTGTGTGTGTGTGTGTGTGTGTGTGTGTGTGTGTGTGTGTGTGTGTGTGTGTGTGTGTGTGTGTGTGTGTGTGTGTGTGTGTGTGTGTGTGTGTTGAGTTTGATCTGATGCTTTTTATTTCTCCGAGGGTGATGTTAGAGCATGAAGCAGAGCCCATCTAATGCAATAAGTCAATAATATATCCCATCATTGCACGCACGCACACACACACACACACACACACACACACACACACACGCACGCACGCACACACGCACACATGCACGCACACACGCACACACGCACACACGCGCGCGCATGGTACAAAACTGCCTTCTGGGGAGAAGATGAGCTTTGAAATGTCTTTAGTATAATTTTTGTTTGCAAACAGCTCAGGTTTCAATACTCCATCAGATCGTGTTGTCCTTTGGGACTGCAGTGAAGAAGTGGACAGCATGACGATGCCCTATTTGTTTAAACCCATGAAGGACTGTCACCTACTGCCTGTCATCCAACTTTTAATTCAAGATATATTCATGGAATGAGATTATGGGGTTTTAGTCATTTTGGTAAACAACGGTGGCACAGGAGTTAAGTGCTCGCCCCGTAATCAGAAGGTTGCAGGTTCGAGCCTCCGCTTAGTTTGTCGCTGTTGTTGTGTCCTTGGGCAAGACACTTAACCCACCTTGCCTGCTGGTGGTGGTCGGAAAGACCGGTGGCGCTAGTGCTCGGCAGCCTCGCCTCTGTCAGTGTGCCCCAGGGCGGCTGTAGCTACGTTGTAGCTCATCACCACCAGTGTGTGAATGGTTGAATGTGTGATTGTGTTGTGAAGCGCCTTGGGGGGTCCCAGGACTCTAATAGGTGCTATATCAAATACAGGCCATTAACTACTTAATCAAAATGCAATTGGTGGTTCATAGAGTCGTTTGCAAAGGCTGAAGGTTTTTGCAACTTTATCAATATGACCTCACCTGCACACACACACACACACACACACACGCACGCACGCACGCACACACACACACACACACACACACACACATGCACTTAGCAGCATTAGAAACCTGTAGGGATTTCTTATGTTGTCTTTTTCTTAAATAGCACCAAGATGATCCTCAGAGGTGAAGCAAACCGTTAAGGAAAATTTTACCTGAGAAAAAAAAAAAACAACCCAAGAGCTCTCAGTCTGGTTCTCTCGTTTTTGTGGCAACGTTTGCTAGCTGGGTCATGTGCTATAGTCAGTGCCTCTGTAGATGAACTGTTCGTTCATGTGTGCAGAAGAAACCCCAGAGTACATCGAACTCCTCACAGCCATGCAGAGTTCGGGCCGTGTCGAGGGGAAATAAAAAGTATTTAACTCAGATTTAAAACAGGAACATTTTCAAAGGATAAGTTCAAGCTCTAGGAGACCTCACCTTCATGACCTCAAGAGGACTCTGATGGACACAGGCCAGTCAGAATAAATGTCTGCGTCAGACGTTTGTCTTCTAGAAAATGGACATAATAATGATAAATCACATTTCCTCCGGTTGTCTAACCTCATTCTTATTAATGACATCTGTGACAAACTTTTTAACAACATGACCAGATCTTGATAGGAGACAGAGGTCTAGAGACAGGCTAGCTGTTTAGTAGAACAAGACCGTCTTTTACTCTTCTGATTTATTGTGGTTCTCTGGATTTGACGCTCTACGCTATAATAAGTCTAACACGTTCAAACAGATCGATGTTGTATAAATCCATCAGAACCTGCCTCTGTACCACCACCAGTTCTGGCATATTTAAAGCTACAGTAACTTATATTAAGTGACATTTTATCTTTTGCTGATAATTAAAACAATAGATTTGATGTTATACCAGTGGCTCGGCTCTCATTTTTTATGAAAAGTAGTCATTTCTGAGGTTTTGGTTTTGTTTTTAAGAAAGAGAAACAGACTTTGTCAGCACAATGTGTGAAAGGAGGCAAAGAGGTAATGGATTTCTCTCCTGCACCTGATCTCTGGTTCTGGGGCCGGGAGTGACAGAAGGATCAAGGCAAGAGATTGAAATGTTTCCTGCATTAATAAAAAAAAAAAAGTCTAACCTGTTCTACTTTGCTTTTTATCACTGTCAGCCTCTTATATTCCAATCTAATGTCTTCATGTTTATTTATTTGTCTCCTCTATAGCCTCTAGTGTTTCTCCGTCTCTGCGTGTATTTTAGTTAGTTAACACATCACTGAGGGTACCTGCTAAATGATGGAACAGCAAACATGGCACGGTGGGGCCAGAGTGCCACGCCCGGTCTCTCTGCTCAAAGGAGCCTCAATCAATTCTGACATCCTAGTCTGTCACCAGGTGAGAGAGAGCGCGCGCGAGAGAGAGGAACAAGGAGTACATTTTATAGTGTTCCTTTTCCATTTAAAACAAGAATCGGCCTTTAATTTGAAAAATTAACTCATCCTGGCTCGTTCTCCTTCACTCCACTTGTTTGGTCAGGAGACAGATGCAGCAATGTGGACTGCTGCATGAGAATGACTCTGGCAAAATATTTTTCACGGGTGTGAATTTTTGAAATGGGTCCAACTTCTGTAGATGGTCCTCACTGGAGAATTATTAACTGTCTGCAGTCACTTATGGGCCATTCCCATCTGTACCAGGTAGCCCCAGTCGGCCCCAGCCTGGCCCGGTTGATTCCACACATCCTTGTCTTAAGTCCATGTGGGCTGATTCTACCCACCAATCAGAGGCTTGCTCTAATGGAAGGTGTGAATTTGCTGTCAGCAGTGGGTGTGTTGGCCCTGGTCGGCCTGAAGCAGACCCCCTCGAGAAGAGGGCTGAGAATGAGCCTTGGTTGGCCCGGAAAAATACCAGGCCACCCAGATATGGAAACAACCTACGCTACCCGGCCCGGGCCGACCCGGTACAGATGGGAATGGCCCTTAAATTACTCTGTTTGTCAAACGTGAGTATTTGATCAGTGAATATGTCCGTCCATCCATCTATAAATGTTTGTTTATGTTAGGGATGCACCAATCAGGTTTTTTGCTGCCGATCACCGATACCGATATCAAAGAATGCTGATCACTGATACCGATCACGTGGATTGGCCAGAAATTTTCTACAACATTATAATGAGTGCTACAAACTACATAATCTGGGAATAAAGGAAATGTAACCTAATCTAAAATGGTCTGTGTTAGGGTTGTCACGGTGTGAAAATTTAACCTCACGATTATTGTGACCAAGATTACCACGGTTTTCGGTATTATCGCGGTATTTTTTTTAAACGTGCTACATTTCCACACAATTGAATAAACCCTGTATGTCAGGAAATATTGTCCTCAGTTTGTGTCTAAATTTTGCCTAAAATGTGTTATTTTGTAATTATGTTGTTTATTTGTTGACATTTTTTCACATTTAGTCTTTAAAATACCAATATTTGCCCATAACTTCTTATTTTATGTCTGTTTGATGTCATCATTTAAAAATATTAGATCAGATTATACTCAGTACTCAAGTAGCCTTCTAATCAGATACTTTTTTACCCTTACTTGAGTAATAAAGCCTATATCAGGAAAATATTGTCCTCGGTTTGTGTCCTTCCAGTGAGCTTTACAGATGTGGGAAAATGTCATCAGGCAGTAATCATTGTTAAATTCATAATTATTCTCGGAGAGAGACCAACTCTTATCTGCCCCTGGGAGCCCCGTAATGCATAGCGTCATTTCAACATGGGGGTGTCCGCGACACGGTTTATATGCAGGTAGAGGCGCTGCTGCTGCTTTATATAGCGACTCGTTGCTTTCTCCCGCAACCCAAATCCTCGGATCACGCATTTTAGCTAAAGCGCTAACGTTAGCTTGCCTTGCGTTGACTGTAGAGTTGTGGGTGATGGTCACGCAGATGTGTCATGAGATTTGAAGCGTTGCTGCCTTTCACAGACACTTTTTCTGCACGTGCTGCAAACAGGATAGCCGTCCGTCTTCTATAAACTCCATCGGCATTTTTCAAATATCTCAAATATGCCCGTACTTCCGACTTTGTCTTCTTTGAGGGATAAAAAAATGTCCTGAGCGCTGCCGTCTCCTCCTTTGACCATTATTTCAGCTTTAGCTTCAAGAAAGTTTTGGTTGTAAACAATAAAGCGTGCATGTGCCGCCGGCAACTTCAGCCGATGATACGGTGGCTGGTAAGGGTCACCGCGCCTACACCGCAGCCACGGTAAATCCACCAAGATAATATAGTTTTTTAAAAAACAAGATGGTTATTATTGTCAACTTTTTTTTTTACTGGGGTTTACCGCTACACTGCTTACCGTGACAACCCTACGGCTGATCGGTCTGCTTTGATCTATTTTGAAAATTCCGATCAAAACCGATAGGGGCGCTATCGGCCGATTACGATCAAATGCCGATCCATCGGTGCATCCCTAGTTTATGTATTTAGCAGACACTTTTGTCCAGAGCAACATACAAGTGATAATGAAGCCAACAGATTGCCCTTGAGGCTATCAACAAACACCAATCAGTCATAGGTGGCAGTGAGGCAGCATAATCAATCATAAAGGGAAGGGAACAAGGAGTGGACAGTAGAGAGGGGGGACGGGTGCAGGGAGGGTGCTAGTTTAGAAGATGCTCTCTGAAGAGCAGGGTCTTCAGGAGTTTCTTGAAAAGCTACAAGGAATTCATGGCTCGGTTCTGTTAAATAAAACCTTTGAGTTAGGTTCTGAACTACAGAGAGAAGATTCTTTTGTTGCCCCAGGTTTCCTAGATGACCTGGGGTGTAACAAGCTCATTGAACAGAAGGTGTGCTCTTTTAGGCTGATTGAAGACCAGACGCGCCACTGCATTCTGAACCATTTGAAGAGGTCTCAGTACCGGCTGGAAGACCAGTTAGAAGGGTATTGCAGTAGTCGAGGTGGGAGATGACAGCAGATTGCACCAAGAGCTAAAAGCATCCATCCATCCATGTATCCATTCATCCATCCATTTATGCATCTCTCTATGTATCTATCTATCCATCAATACATCCATTTATCCATTTCCTTTACTTTTTTGATGGGGGGTTTAACCCTATCCCTAAATAGTAAGTCCAATACTTGATCTGAGCTCCTCCAAGTAGAATGAGCTCTTCATTCAATGACTCTGCAGAAACAGCTATTTCTGCTGCTTTTATCTTGATTCTCATGACTTTTTCAATCCTACCATCACTCACAAACAGGACACTCTCAACCCAATGGGAGATTTCCATCTTTGTACTGGTTGAGCACCACCTAAGGCTCAAACCCTGGCTGCAAACCACCCCACTGCACATGGAAGGTCAAAAAAGCAAACAAACACATAATCTACAAAAATACCTCCCACCCTCAAACCAGACACTCAATTTGTCACTCCATATCTCCAATCCCAACTTTGGTTACTTGTTTGTTCAAACATGACGGCCACTCCTTTTACAAATTCTGCACGAGTCAAGTTTATGTTGCAGCCCACAGGATTGATCGAAACATTCCCAACGGCGATTGGCTCTGACCCGCTCTCTGACCTTTTGTTTCATGGCAAATGTCCATCCTTCACTGCAGAGAAAAGAAGGCATGATGCCAACACATGTGTTATACTGATGGGAACAAACTCGGAGAAAACAAGCAAAGAGAGAAAATAACAGAAATCACATCTGATTTACATCCTATAGAACTCAGACTCAGACTCCCATATCCTCTAGACTTGTTTACAAAAATTGGTTCATTTTCATCTTCAGTGTTTGTCTTTACTTACATCGTGTATGTGTGTGTGTGTGTGTGTGTGTGTGTGGCGCGGGGGGGGGGCTGTGCTGAGCTGAGTTGAACCAGTCAGATTAAGGTTCAAAAATAGCTGCTCAGAGTTCTTGTATTAGAGCTCATCTTCCTCTGAGACCACCAGCTCATTACCACAGAACTGTCCCAAAGGACCACCCCCATCATCATCAGCCCCCCCCCCTTTACATGACCTCACCCCAAAGATCTCTTGATTCAAGAAACTCAACTCCTCCATCTTTTACCTTTGAATCCTTCCAACTTCTACTGCTTCCTTTCAGTCAAGCAATGTCTTTCAACACACACACATGCATGCACGAGCACACACACACACACACACCCCTCTGTTGCCCCTGCTGCCCTCTGTCCCCTTGCAGGGTGGCTCTTGTCGACACCTTTCCTGATTTGGAAGTTTTTGATGAGAATTCCCCACCCTAATCTCCTCGGTTTCCCTACTTAACCTTCCCAAGGGCTTTTGAGAGCTGCTCTGACTGACATGCTCAAAAATGACTGGCTCATTTTCTCACTCTTGTGCAAGACGACACTCGAGCATGCTCACACATGCTTTGTCGTGGCCCTAATGAGGCCTTGTGTCTTTTTACTCTCACGCTCTCTTTGCTGTTTCCTCATTATGAGTCAGGATCCATATTCTGGTGCTTGCCTGAGATTTTAGATTAAATTATCAACAACAACAAAAACCTCATCTTTTTCAATGCTTGTCAGCGATGGGCCCGGATGTAGGCGTGGGCAAGGAGGGGCAATGCCCCCCTAAAAATAGTGACTGCCCCCCCAAATGCGATGACACGTAGAAATTCTCTCTCTCTCTCTCTCTCTCTCTCTCTCTCTCTCTCTCTCTCTCTCTCTCTCTCTCTCTCTCTCTCTCTAGCTGCTGATTGGTAGATGCATAGGGAAGGTGTGGCCAGCCACTGCACTTCGTTCTCTGTCTCAGTCACTTCACACGCTCCCAGCAGACAGTCAGCAGCAGAACCATCGACATTAATATATGGACAATGGGTTTCCATAGGCTCCAATATCTCGTTTTTGAGGCCAAATGGGAGGTGGCCACCACCGCCATTTTGACCGTGTCACAGGTTCCGTCAAGCCCAGACAATTCCACAAAAGGGAAGAGAGGAGGAGCTGAGGGTGGGGCTGTAAGGCTGGGATCAACTGACGACACCCGGTAGAACTAGCTACAAGCTAACCCAAAGCTAACCCTGGCTAAGCTAACGGAGGTAGCAACCTAGCTGCAACCAGAGTTAACTGTGCACAACACCAGAGCTTCTGAGTCAGAGATACGCTGGGCTGACCGCTGGGTAAAACCGGGTGGAACACAGAGGTCTCGGAGACCTCCACAAGCTGGCAGCCGCACAGCAGACAAGCACCGCTGCAATCTGAGATGCACAGAGCTGCCGCTGGGGAGAACCGGGTGGAAAGGTTTCCATCCCAGAGCTCCACAAGCCGGCAGCCCGCGCATCAAACAGAAGCCGCGATCAGACAGAGATGCGCCGAGCTGCGGGGAGGGGAGAAATGGTTGGAAAACATCGGTCTCCCGAGAGCTCCACAAGCCGATAGTGGGAACCCAGCTCCACCAACATGTTATATTTCAACCCATTTTCTAAAGTGCAGCATTTTGTTAAATGCACTGGGTTTTACCCTATTACATTTAAATTTCATGGTTAAACATGTTAAAATCTAAGCTCAGCTCGGCAGTGACCTAAAATACATAAATATAATTTTACTTACCGAAAAAAATGAAGTGGAGACTCCTTGGACGCTCTATTAGTGCAATTAATGCCACAGCAAGTCATTTTGTCCAACAATTGCACAAAAAATATCCAAACAAGAATACACAAACACAGAAACTCAAAATCCCGGAGCAGTTTCCAAGCCAGACCGAGGCTCTACTGAGGCCTTTCCACGGAGCTAGCTCTGCGGTCACGTGGGTCTGATGCTCATTAATTATACAGAATTTTAGGCTTTTAATACACTTAAACAGAAGAGTGAGAAAAAAATTCACCCCCCTCAGAGTTGTCATGAGTGTAAACTAGATCATTTAGACAAAAAACATGTTTTGGTACCTGGCTGTAAACATGTTTATTTCTGCTGTGAAATTGGTATTTTTAACATGGGAGTCAATGAGGATTTGCTCGCTTCTGACACCAGCGCCCAGCGGATGAGGGTGGAACTGCAATTTTTGGTACGTCCGGGTTGGCCTCAAATTTTGAGCCGCATTGTGGGGGCTTGAGCAGAACACAGAGACGCACCGTTGTTATCTGAGCTCAGCCACTGGTTGAAGTTTTCTTCTTTTAGTTTGCCTCGTTCTCCTCTTTCATTTGTTTTTGAAGTGAACCGAGTCGACATGTGCAGGTTTCTGGTTTCTAAACCTAGCTTCACTGCTAAGGCACTAGCGGCAGAAGCCGGTGTCGGTACAAGATCTGCTCGGGTGCAAGATCGGCTCGGGTCCGTCGACTGCCGATGACGTCAAAGTAGTTGATTGGCTGAAAATGAACCTTACGGAATTACGTAATCACGTTACATTGTTATCACGTTACGTTAGTCCAGGCAAATCTTTCTGTTGGAAAGATGGACAACTTGTACAAAGAAATCCATCATTACCTCTTTGAAAATACACTTTTAGCATAGAGCTGCAAGTATATTAGGGCTGAACGATTAACTGCATGTGCAATTAAATTGCGATGTGACAAAAGGAGATTTTCTAATTGCAAAGGCTGCAATTTGGCAGCGAGTGGTTAGCGCAATGCTAATATACATGGAAAAACGTAGAAACGTAGAAACGCTAATGCTAATACCACCGATTACATTCTTACAAATTATGAATTAGAAACGTGCCAAATGATTACATTTGGAGTCTAATAGAAAGTAAAACTACCATCAATCAAATAAGTACAAGCAGGTATTTTAGTAAACCAGAAAACTTTGAACTCCAGAGCTTTGGCTAGCAGCTATGAGCGTAACTGAACTACGCATGGACAAGACGTCAAAAACTCTAAACACAAAATACTTTAATAAACAGGACACACTTCTTTCCTGCAAATACAATTTCACAGGTGTTGCTAATACCTATGGCCTTCAAGGGATGTGCTCAAAGAGGAGTTCAACATTATGAATACAATATAGTGTGTTATTTTACAAATACCATTATAAACACAAGCATTATTTTAATAACGAAACTGCTAAATTCTTTCCAACAGTATAGATGTGTAGTGTATTTTGTCCGAGTGGGTTTGCCGTACTTTGACGTCATCGGCAGTCGAAGGACCCCGAGCCGATTTTGCACCCGAGCAGATCTTGTACCGACACCAGCTCATCGGCTGCTGCTGCTCAACTCGCCACAACCAGTTGCACAAGCACCGCAGCCCCTCCTGCTGTCCCCGTCGCTACCAACCCAGCTGTCGCTGTGGGTGACACAGGCCTGAACAGTAGTGCACCGTCCCAACCCACCGCTCTTGTTTTCCCCAAGCGCCATTTTGGGAAGAACATGCGCTCATTTTGCCCTGCCTGGTATCGTAGGAGACCATGGCTGGAATATTCAGTAAAGCTGGATGCGTGCTTTTGTTTCCCATGTCGCAAATTTGGGGGGAACAATGATAGGGATTTGGCTTTCACAAAACAAGGATTTAATAATTGGAAAACAGCACTGGAAAAGGACAAGGGATTCACAGAGCATGCATCAAGTCAATGCCACATAAAAAATCAAAAAGCCTGGTCTGAAATGTCCCAAAGAGTGGCCACAGGGGAAACAATAGGCAATTTAATAAGTCCCACACAAATCGAGAAAAACAGATACTACGTTAAAAACTATTGGAGAAGTAGTTCAGTTCCCAGCAGTAAATGAACTGCCACTTCGTGGCAGTGAGGAAAGCTCCAGTGGTGATGATTTCTCTGCAGGACTGTTCTTAAAAATGGTCGACTACACACTGGCCAAAGACTCCAAATTTAATGAAATAAACAAACACATCCCAGAAAATGCAAAATACACCTCTCACAACATACAAAATGAAATTATTGAAACACTGACAAAAATGGTATTAAAGAAGATCAAATATAATTGTGACAGCAGATTATGCTGGGTTTTGCATTAAAAGTGATGGAACTAGGGACAGATGCAATGTGGAGAATCAGTCAGTCATGGTTTGTCTGTAATGGCATTCCAGAGGAACACCTGATTGGTCTGCTTGACCTCAGTCAGTTAAATGCTGAATTTATTACCACCCAAATTCTTGAGCATCTCTCTGACTCAGGCTATGGTGCAGCTGAAATGATCAGTCAGTGCTATGATGGAGCTTTTGTCATGAGTGGGTCAGGGGTGGGGTTCAGGCGTTACTGCAGAAGAAGGTAGGGAAGGATATTCCCTACATCCACTGCTACAACCACCAGCTGCACTTGGCAGTGGTCCATGCAATGCAGGCAGAGCCATGTGCAAAAACCTTCTTTGATCTTTCAGGATCTCTACGGTCATTTTTTCACCGTCATTATGTTTCACAGAACTATGACGTTCCCTCCCTGAAACGACTGTTGGAGATCAGGTGGACAAGCCACCATGATGTGACCAAGCGCCTTGTGGAAAATCAGGATGCTATTATGAGAATCCTGTCAGAGGTTACAGAGGGCAGAGCTGCTGCTGTTGATATCTGTACAGAGGCATCAGGGCTGTTGATGATGTTATGGAAGCACAATTTCTTTGAAATAGGAAAATTCCTCCTAAAAGTTCTGGGTTCCTTAAAGTCTGCAAATTCTATGCTGCAGTCACACTCTGTTGACCTGTGCTGTGCTTCAGAAGTAGTCAGTGCAACTCTGCAGGCTGTGAAGCAGATGAGAGAGGAGGAAAGTGAGACATTAACCAGCACACCTGCACCAGCTGCTAAAAGACAAAGAAAAACAAGCTCACTGCTAACAGGTAGTGTTATTTAAGGCGACATTAGGAAAAGAAATGTAACTTGATGCTTTCTTGTCCCACAGAAAAGTCATTTGAGGATGACAGTCATCTGGTTAACGTTGGGGGCTTTAGTCTGAGCTGAACGCAGCAATGGTGGCTCTGTGTGAACATCAAAATTAAAAACTAGTCAATGGAGGTAAACTAGAGACCTGAGACGTTGCTTCCTAAAATCGTATAATGATGATGGAGAAACAATTATGTCAAAGAGAAAAAAGAAAAACACAAACAACAAACTGAAATCAACGACAAATACTCTAGATAGGTAGAAGCGTAGAGCACAACAGGAAAGCGAAATCGATGAGTGGACATTAACAGCCATATTATTCCATTTGTCACTTTTATCTAGTTGCTGCTTTTATCTAATAAATCATCGTTTATGACTACAGCACGATTATTTATGTCCACGAAACACCAGGGATAGGTGCACTGCTGCTCCACTTGTAGAAAAGTGTTGTTTGAACAAGTTTAATTAGTCCTCATTTATCCAAGAGAACGACATCTCTGCAAAAGCAAAGTCAGATGGATCTGCAGCTGAAAATGGCCACTTATAGATCAATACAAGAGGGAGATGAAACGAAGGGGAAATAGGAAGAAGCGATTCTATTTCCTGTCCTCTCTTTTCACCAACATGGTTTGCTATTGATCTGAGGCTGAGTGTGTGAACGAGCGAGAGCAGATGCACACAGTCCTCGATGAGATTGATTCAGCCAGACTGAGCATAAAAAGTGTGTGTGAGAGTAAAACTGAAACTCCTTTGAGCCATTTGCAAAGACGATCTTCATCCTGACAGCTTTAGAATAATACATCACATATCAGAAGCATTCAAGGAAGCTGGTGTCGCTCCATAAGAGACACTTGGATTTCTAGTCTTGATGAAATCTTCAAACATGTGTGCTATTATCATTCAACCCTTGCTCGATATCCATCAGAAGAATTTATCTCTTAAGTTGAGTAGTGGATAAAAATCAGTAACAACAGAAAGAGACGATACATGAAGCATAAGAAGGAAATAACTTTGCAGATTAAACGACTCGTATACTTAAAAACGAGTGCCTACCCTGAAAAGGATGATCATGCTGCAACAGTTTTTAGTGAGTGAAACCCACACACACTGTGTGATATGAGTCAAAACAAACAAGCAGATAAAGACTTTATATAAATCTAACTTTTTCTTTATGCTGAGTTTAAGAAATATTTTTCTGCTGTGATAGAAACCATTCAAGGCTGCGTTTATTACTGAAAGTTTTATTATCTTTAAAACATAATGAAAGTTAATTTGTCAGTGAGATAATTAATTATATGTTTCCAGCACTTAATGTACACGTGTTGCATTATATTCACATGTTTTTCTCCCCCAGGGAGAAAAACACCTTAATGACACGTTAAGTTGAGTTACTGAAATAAAATAAGAACAACCTAAATGTTCTTGCACTACTGTTTCAGGCATTACCGTAAAGTGCAGATTAGGTCATTGGAGATGGGAATTCTTTATGTTTCATTAATTACCGTTTTTTCCAGACTATAAGCTGCTACTTTTTTTCCCACGCTTTGAACCGTGCGGCTTATGAGTTGCGGCTTTACTGAAGCTTTTCCTTCACCTGCCACTAGGGGGCGCTTTAGCAGAAAGTGGAACAGGTGGAAGTCAAAAGTGGAAATGGAAGAAAGTGCTCATTTTAATTTAGCACATGCAAGCAGCCGGCATGACGAAGAATTATTTTCAAATCCATACCCCCCTCATCATGGTAACTACACGTATGAGTTCATATGATGCCGCATTTAAGTTGAAGGCCATCGATCTGGCAGTAAAGGAGGGAAACAGTGCTGCCGCATGTAAGCTTGGCATGAATGAATCCATGGTTCGCGCTGGAGACGGCAGCGGGAAGAACTCATTCAAGCCAGCTTCACCCGGGGATGATGACAGCAACATGGACAGCGACACCGACATCGCCACAGAAAAGGTATGTGACGAAGCTCTTCTGAGGCTGTTCAACTCCGACACTGAAGGAGAGGACTTTAATGGCTTTAGTGTGCAAAAGGAAGATGAGAGCGAATGACTTCTTCTGGCAGGCAAGTGTGTTTTATTTACTAACCAGGCATGTTTTGTGTGCTGTTTTTATTTTCTAATCATCCAGGGCTTATTAATGCTGTGTCAGCGCTGTTCTTTTCTTCTAAACATGCAAATGACCGGTAATAACATGTCAGTGCTGTTTTTATTTTATAACCATCCAGAAATAT
This sequence comes from Nothobranchius furzeri, assembly GCF_043380555.1. NCBI lineage: Eukaryota > Metazoa > Chordata > Actinopteri > Cyprinodontiformes > Nothobranchiidae > Nothobranchius > Nothobranchius furzeri. The sequence goes on from NC_091748.1 coordinate 47,533,230, forward strand.
GAACGCTATCAGTGCTGCTTTCTTTTCTAAACTTGCAGGCACGTTCACCCGTGTTTACATTTTGTTTTGTTGAATTAAAACAACAATGAAAAACTTCCGTGTAGCGTCTTTCTGTCTAATTATCTCATGTTATGGCCGTACATGCGCTGTGCGCCAGAGACCTGCATGTGGCTGCTGCGCCACGGCTTGTAGTTGAGTGCAGCGTGCGTGTGTGTGTGTGTGTGTGTGTGTGTGTGTGTGTGTGTGTGTGTGTGTGTGTGTGTGTGTGTGTGTGTGTGTGTGTGTGGAAAACCTTTTTTTTTGTTGGTGTGGCTTATATTGAGGTGCGCTCTATAGTCCAGAAATTACGGTATACTGAATGTAGGTATGCGTGCATAGTCTTTGTCTTTTCCTTCATGCAAGCACTTATGCAACACAATTTATTAAATCCTATATAAATAAATCATTTTTATAGCTTTAAATATATTTTATTTGTAGGAGACAAACTGACTTGTTTTACATCAAAAGTCCTCCATAGACTGTTAAACGTATGCTTTTCTGGGGTTTTTCTTCCTGTCACCAAGTGCTTTCTGCCACTGAATGATTGCGTTTCACTCTACTGAAACTTTAACTTTAACTCACAAAATTCCAGAAGTGATGCCGTGTGAGTAAAACTGAAGACAACTTATCTTTTATTTTCCAATGAAAACTGTGTGCAATTAATACACTTGCACTGGTACCTGTGTTTAAGGCCTGCCAGCTACATGTAGTAGTGTGATGCGCTGTGTTTTTCTTTGTGGTGTGTCCGGTTTAAGTGCTCTCAGAAGCACTCTCCAGCTGCGCTCAGAATCGGCGCTCTATTTATAAAGACTACATGAAGAGTGGGAGCAGAGCATAATGTTGTGTCAATATTTTAGATGGCATAAACCACAGCGATGTGCTACTGAAGTGAGAGAGTAGAGAGAGGACACACACACACACACACACACACACACACACACACACACACACACGTGGCGGCCTGGCCTATAATCGTCCCTATTTAAAATGCTAATTTGCTCTCTCCCGCAGGTGCCCGAGTGTGTTTTAAACTAAATTGCTCATCATAGCAGGTCAGTCTGAGCTTAATGAATTCATGTGTTCTCTCATTACACGTAGCGATGCTGAATGTCGGACTGCGAGTGCTCTGAGGGCTTGCAAGCAAAGCCCGTGTCCTCTTCCTGGCTCCCCTGCGTGCTCAGCTAAAGTTCCACATCAGTTTATGAATATTTTAGACTTTAGTCAGGATTAGACTTGATCTGTGACCAGCTTCATTACAGCTGGATCTTTTACTTAGCTCAGTGACTCTAAACTACCAGTCAGACTGGATCAGCTGTCCTCGTGTGCTTTACGTCTAGCCTTTACTGTCTCAGCGGTCAAAGAGCAAACAGGAAAAGCACTCACTCTATTGGATTTATGTAGATGTAAATGAAAATGGAACGACTCGTAAAGCGCACTGAGAAATGCTCATTAATACACAGAAACGTACAGAGTGTGTGTATTTCTATGCCCGCAGCCTTCAGGAGTAATTAGGAAGCAAAATGAAGCATTGTGGTGATAGAGGAGGGCAGACACACACAAACACACACATTCATCATCCCATGCTTTTAGCTAAACGCTGTGCTTGATCGTGGTTTACTTGCTGCTGGCTGAGATCATAGTGGATGCAGAACCTCAGCAGCGCTCATGTTGGCCACGGCCAGCTGTGTGAGTCAGTGAGACATGGACGTTTGCTTATCATGTGTGCTAGAATTAGAAATGAAAAAAATAAATAAATAAACCACACTCTTACCTCTTTAGACTCAACCACATATTCCAGTGGGAATAAAACACGACTTCCCTTTATTACAAACCAACATGAACTTACACAAAGAGGAAGGGGGAAGTACGGGTACCCAGATTCTGGGTGATCCAAAGGTGAAAACACAGAAAAGACAGAGCCACACAGATGGCGTACATGCTGCTCCACCATTTCTGCTCATGGAGAGGTGCAGTAAAGCACTAATCTGATTTAAGTGGAAGATTTAGAGTTCATTGGCAGCTGTGATATATTGCTAATGCATGACTATAAATTAGCTCACCCAGAGGTAGAGCCATGGGGGACTTCCTTCCATTGAAGCATGTCGCTGGTTTGATCAGGAAGGAGCTGAAAGCGGTACTCACATAAAGAAAGATGAAGTGCTTCTTTCACAATAAAACAACCAGTCAGCACTCTTGCTCCGGTCAACAACCAGTAGTGTTACGTCTGTCATTTGGTGCAGTGTTGACTTTTAAAAGATACACATTTTGTGATCATTGCATTGAAGAAATTACAAAATGTATTTTCTAATTGTGTAAATGTACAAGCAGAACAGGAGTTAATTTTACATACAGAGTAAGTACTTTTTATTTACCCTGTACATAACCCTTCCATAACACAGCCTGGTCCCTACTTACTCATGGAGTTTTCCTTAAACTACCCATTTCATTCCTCTGCGAGTACCCAGGTATACTCTTTTATACTAGAGTGTATTAAGTATTGCTACTGCAATTTCTTCTTTACTGGATGACAAATTAAATACTGAAACTTACATATGCAAACAGATGAATAAAATAAATGAGAAAAAGTGTGTGGAAAGCCTTAAAGGTGTGGGATACTCGCTTCATTAATACATTTGCAGTGATCACTAATATGAATGCCCTGCAAGTCGTACGCAGGGGACGTCGCTCACTGTTGGGTAAAAGCTGAGTATCAAGCAGAGTTCACCTCACTCAAAATGGTTGCAGGAATTCCTTTCTACTCCTTTTTGCTTCAGGTGCTTATTTACATTCGGTTACATTTGAATGTCTGCTTCAGGTACTTGTGTTCTATTGTAGAAGCCAAACCAGCCAAACAGGGGGTTCTGCCCTAGCCAAGAGCTTAGGCAGGAACGATCCTCCGTATCTGAAGAATCCCTTTTGTCTGCTGTGGACTCCTAAGACCAAGGGAGTTTTTGAGGAATGTATGGGTGTGTTTGTGCCAATAAATGCTCTCCAGCATTCTCAGCTCGGTGTGAGAGGAAACTAGCTTCTGACTGGTGTGGTTGAATCTCTCATCCTTTGCAAAGTGTCACGCTTTGCAAAGTATGTGTTTGTTGTCTGTTTAAGGGTTGTTTACAATTTACCAAATTATGAATCTAATCCCTCTGGGTGTGCTTAGAAGTTCTTTGAGGAAATATGGGAGTATTATTAGAAATTACCCAACACTCACCAGATTGGATAGCAGCAACGCGACTCTACCGCTGACTCTGTTTTCTCTGCAACACTGATGTTTTATCTCCACAAATATCACAACCCTGGAGAAGTTCAGCTGTGTGGTGGCGTTGCTAATGCTAACAATTAACTTCTACCAGACGAGACATTCTCTGCTGTTTTCTGGACGCCAAACCAACAACAGCCTTCCCCGTTGTGAGTCAAGAAGGGTGAGTCCATAAATGCTAAGTGACAGTGCGACGTAGATCTGTCAGGCTTTTCAAATCCTAGAGTTTCACCGTCTACTTTCTATCAGAAGCTAATGCAGCAGATAGGTGTAGGAGACTGTTTTCATGTTCAGCCTGCGTGGAAAACTCGGAGGGAGCGATTATAATCAGAAATAATCATTACAAATGTTTCATCAGCGTAACTCAGCATAAGAAGAGGGCAACGAGAGCTTAAAGGGTAAACCATTAGATGGTATTCATTCATTATCATCCCAGATGATCCGATGGCATAGCTGTAACACACAACACCCATGTGATCAACTTAATGATCACTAAATCAGCTGTTCAGCTTATTAACATTTAAAACATCAGCTGGTCTCCTGATTTTCTGTCTGATCTCTATCAACCTTCAACCCCTCTGCTCGACTCTTTGTGGACTGTATGTCCGTAAGGTTAGAGACCTTTAACCCAGATCCATCTAACGTTGATCACTATTCACATCACTTTGATGTACTTTGTAATCAGGTCCTGGACGTGGTTGCCCCTCTCAAGCTTTGCAAGTCTCGGCCTAGGAGGGAGCCTTGGCTCTCTGATGTCACACGGGCTTGTAGGCGGGCGTGTAGATCCTCTGAGAGAAAGTGGAAAAAGGATGGCCTACAGGTCTCGCGTGAGTTGTTCAGAGCATCTCTGGTTGCTTATCAGGATGCAGTGAAGGCCGCCATAATGGCCTATTTTGCAGACATCATTGAGACAAACTCCAATAATCCTAAGATTCTCTTCAAAACGCTAAACTCAGTTCTGGTGTATCAGGAGCCCAGCTTCATGTCTCCTACAGCTGCTGGAAACTCTGAAGCTTTTCACAAATTCTTTGTTGATAAAGTGTCGGGCATTAGAGCAGCTATTTCTGGTAACTCTGTTGACCCTGTTCCAGTTCATCCATCACCACCCACCCTGAGCTCCCTCAATACAGTTTCATACTCTGAGCTGAGTAAGCTAGTTGCGAGGCAGAAGCCATCTGGCTCTCCACTTGACGTTCTGCCACCTCGTCTCTGGAAGGCTGCCTTTCCGTGCCTTGGCCCTTCACTTGCTCAGATTATCAATGGGAGCCTCAGCACAGGTGTGGTCCCAGCTGCTTTGAAAGCAGCCGTTATTCGGCCGACCCTGAAGAAACCTGGTGCTGATGTCTCTGTGATAGAAAATTACAGGCCTATCTCTACCCTGCCCTTTACATCTAAACTGCTTGAGAAAGTCGTTTATCAGCAGCTGGTCTCACATTTAGCTGACTCTGATCTGTTTGAGGTTTTCCAATCAGGGTTCAGGTCTGGCCATAGCACAGAGTCTGCTCTACTGAGGGTCCTAAATGACATCTATCTATCACTAGATCACGGAACATCTGTGCTGCTTCTGTTGTTAGACCTGACAGCAGCCTTCGACACAGTTGACCACGCGATTCTACTCGATCGCTTGGAACGATGGGTTTGGATCAAAGGGTCAGCTCTGGACTGGTTTAGATCGTATCTCCAAAACAGGACATTCTGTGTTAAACTGGGTTATGTTTTTTCTTCTTGGGAGGGGCTCCGCTGGGGGGTCCCGCAGGGGTCGATCCTTGGTCCACTTTTGTTTGCCATTTATCTGCTACCTCTGGGGTCAATCTTTCGTAAACATGGCCTATCATTCCATCTGTATGCTGACGATTGCCAGATTTACTCTCCGTTGTGTCAGGAGAAAGGTCACTCTATTCAGTCCTTTGTCTCCTGTGTTAATGAGGTGAAGTCTTGGCTAATGTCCATCTATCTACATCTGAATGAGGGAAAGACAGAGCTCATTGTTTTTCACCCCAACAGCAGGAATGTGGATCGTTATGCTGATCTTGGCCCTCTTTCTCCATACTCAAAACCAGTTGTTACCAGTTTGGGGGTGAAACTTGATGTAGGACTTAAATTTGATGCTCACATCAATTCTGTGATCCGGACCAGTTTCTTTCACCTGAGACGCCTTGCTAAAATCAAGCATATGCTGTCGAGAGCCCACCTGGAGCGGGTACTGCATGCCTTTGTAATTTCTCGGCTTGACTACTGCAACTCTCTATATGCAGGGTTGTGTCAGTCAACACTGCGTCGCCTACAGGTTGTGCAGAACAGCGCTGCCAGGTTCCTGACTGGGACCAGGAAACGGGACCACATCAGTCCGGTTCTGGCCTCCCTGCACTGGCTTCCGATTTCCTATCGCTCACAATTCAAAATACTCGTCTTTGTTTATCATTTCTTCCAGGGTGGTGCTCCCCCCTATCTGGCCACACTCCTAAACAGACATTCCCCATCACGTGCTCTGCGCTCCTCTGACCAAGGCCTGCTCGCTGTCCCTCGGTCTAGGTGTCGTACCCGTGGGGACCGGGCTTTCTCAGTCCTAGCACCGTTACTCTGGAACCAGTTGCCACCCTCAGTTAGGCTGTCCCCTTCTCTGCCAGTCTTTAAGAATCACCTAAAAACACACCTCCTCCACTTGGCGTTTCCAGAACATGTTTGATTATGGCCCTCTATTATGTTGAATCCATTCCAGTTTTCATTGGTACACTCAATCCATCCACTCAATCCAATTGTGTCTCACACATTTGTATTTTACCGGAATGTTTCATCTATCTTGTAATTTCCATTTTGTATTTTGTAATTTGTATTTTGTAATTTGAATTTCTTTTATTGTTGATTTATTCAGTATAATTACTTACAACTGTACCATGTTCAGCGCTTTGGGCTTCCTGACAGGGTTGCGGAAGGCGCTTTATAAATAAAGCTTTGATTGATTGATTGATTGACTCGTCACCGTGGGAAGTCGAACATCCAATAGATCTGCACCGTTCCTGGAGTTCTTTAAAGGTGGAACCCACATCTCTGCACCACTTTAAAACTAAACCCACGGGTTTCAAACACATTTGTCATTTAAGTCTCATTTCCTCTGTTTTATTTACTGTGTGGATGTTTTCTTATACCTGTTTTAATGTTTAATTGTCTTAATTCCCTTTTCTGTACCTTGAGTTTTTAAGAAAAGCACCTGAGATAAAATGTCTTCTTCTTCTTATATATTTAATTGAATCTTTCACATATGAGTCACTTTCCTTTAGCATTACAGGTAATTATCTCCCGCACCTCAAAGGTGAGTCAGTGGTTTTATTGTAAAAACTGAAAATGCATGATTGTTTGATCCAACTCATTAAAAGCTCACGTTCTGGCTCCAAGACAGATTTACAACATTTAATATTAAACAGACCGTTTTCTTTTCACATTTCAGTATTCTTGTTGCTGCTCAGCCTGCACGGCCAATCCTAGATAACTGGCTTCCTTTAACCAACAGCTCCTAACGTTGGGAAGTCTTTTTAATTCAGGATACGTAACTACTCTGGTTTTCCAGTCAGGCTCTTCAGTGGTTCAGAGGGTAAATATATCAAATTCTCAGGGGAGTGAAGTTAATCTAAAAGGAGGAATTAGGAAAGAAGAACGTGAATTTTGCCACCCTTTGACTGTAAGGTGATGGTGAAGGGGTGTCTGGTGTTAAAACTATGTCATTACCCAAATAAAAAAATACATCCACACACGGTGTTTGTTTAATACTCGGCGCCTTTTGGGGAATAACCCAGAGTAGAAGCAGCAAAGGTAGGACTGCTCCATCCGTTTTACTGATTTCTGAATCTTTTATTAAGACTGTTAGAAATAAGATTTCTTGCTTTTTTACACAGACAGTGATAATAGTCTTCCTCTTCCCATCTATTGGACCAGCAGCCAATCAGCTGCAGGGGGAAATTCTGAGGCAGAAACTAGTTAATTATGCAAAGCTAAGAAACTGATAAGACACTTTAGAATTTTTCAAACCTCCAGAAAAACACACAAAGACCTGGAATGGATTAAATAGAGACGGAGGATGTCAGCAGGAAGATAAAGAGAAGAGTCAGAATATAAATAATTCGCCATTTCTAGTAAATCATAATCTCTTCATGAAAACGGTTATTTCTTTTTAGAGACTCATTTAAAAACTTAGCAGTTTTATTTATATTATGTTTAAAATCTCAGGATGAGTTCAGTTCCTCCCCCAGCTCGGCTCCCGGCTCGTCTGTAGCTGGAGCGCTCTGGCCTTCCTCCTCTCCTCTTGTTAGCTGATGTCTGTGGGCAGATAGCACTGCTTCACTGATCCTCCACCCATCAAACACCACTCAGCCATTTTTTCCTCCCCATCTTTCTCCTCTTTTTCATCTCTGCTCAAAGCCATCCCAGCTCCAGAATGTTTTGCAGCGTGCGACTGCTGCCAAGAGTTAATTTTTTTCTTTCATCAGATTTAAAGTTTAAACAGCAGCCATGCAAACACACGTGGTTTGATTACCAGCTCTTTATGGGCTTAAAAATCTAAAATATACGAGTTTTTTTAGATGGCAAATTTAGAACAAAAGTCGTAACTGAAATCCAACAAAACACACACACATACAGGACAGATTGGAGGGGGGTCGCTGCCAGAAAACAAGATTTACTGGAAAATCTAAATAAAGTTTCAACTTTCACACAATCCGAGTCTTTTTGTTGTTTTATGATTAGGAAACAGAACCATGTTACATATGAATATAAAACAGCTGGAATCTCTGCTTTTACCATTTTCCACCTGCCCAAAAGCAGATGGAGGAATTTCAATGTTGATGCTTACAAGGTTTTAGTTGTGCAGCCTCGTCTCACTAACAGCTTGATCTAAATCATTTAAATCACACGTACGTTTTCATTAGGAGATGTAAAACACGCATGCAGCAAATGTTTATATAGATGCCTTATAGTGGATTTCCTATGAAGATTATTTTGTGCTGAAAGCCAAACTGCAGCATTTACTGAGTGAAACCAAGAAAATAAAAGGAAAAAGAAAGAAAGATGTGGGATGAGACAAGGGGGGGGGGGGGTGAGGGGAGAGATCGAGGATCAGTGGAAATATAATGAAGTTTGTGGTCTGGCTCTCTGCAGGCCTGCGGCATACAGCTCTGAAATGCTGATTCAGTACCTAGATAGACAGCCTGTGGGAGGGGAGGGGTGCAATGAACCTAAACTGTGAAATTCTTAATATTCTAACTAAAAGTTAAAAGTCAAAGTTACGGATTAAAGATGAAGCGGTTACAGATTCACTCGGCTGCTGCAGAGCTGCAACAGTTTTTACTTTCTGATGCACAGCAGGTTATCCGCAGTCGGTGCTGGACTTGATCAAGCGTAGAACATTTGCAGATGCTCCAGGACCAGCATCAAAAACTTGAAGAGGACAATGCTGACATCTAGAGGTGTAGGAATGAAAGCAATGATGTAGTCACAGTGCAAACCCCTCAGACACGAATAAATGGAGATGAGGCTGAAAACGTGTTTGTGGCTGGAGAGGGTGCTGTAACTTGCTGGGGGGGGGGGGGGGGGGGGGGGGGGGGGGCTGAGCCAGTCACAGTTTAGAGTCAATCTGTCGCCAGGTTGGAGGACCAAAGGGACCTCACATTTATAATGCATAAAGCTGACAGGTCAAAAAAAAAACAACAGCTCTGAAACTCTTCCGGTCACGAGAAGGATGTTTTAAACCACAAATTGTTTTATTTGTATTTTTCCAGTTGACAGAACTACAAATGCAAATGAAGTTTACGGCTTTGTTAGGGTTCACACTAATCATCCCTAGTTAAAGCAACAAATTTCCCCTCTGTTACTTAATAGACAAAAAACGTAATGAAAGCATCATTTTGTCATCAGCACTGCTATTCAAGAGTCATGTTGTAATATTGGATCATTCATATTGTGCAGTAAGGAAATTCTGTTTCTCCCTCGCCAAAACACGACACGAAATAAAGCGTTTTAATCAGCAGAGCAGAAAACCCAGAATCGTTCATTTTTTATCCTCAAACAAAAAAATGATAGATTAGATTGTCAAAAAGTGTCAGAAACTAACAGTTGTTGTATTTAAATACATTTTGAAGGAGACGGACTATAATTACGGAAGCTAATGTTTGATGATGTGATCCCACGTGAGACTTGACGGAACAAACATTTTAGCAGCCACTGAAAAAATATTATTAGCTTAAATGTTTTAGCTTATCTACCATCGCCAGCCTTCAGATCAGCAAGCAGCTTATTAACAATAATTTGGTTTAAAAAAATAAAATATTCAAGTCATCCAAGCAGAAAGAACAAGCAGCACTTTCTGCTGTCAGCTCCTCTTCTCCGTCAGCTGCGTCCGTTCACCTGTCTCTGAGCATCTGAGCTGAAGTCAGATTGAACATCTTCAATTGGCAGGAAGCCCCAGGACCTGAGCAGAGCGAACCGCTGAGCTGGCAAAGTGGAGAAGTACTCCTTCTGTTTCTCAGAGTAGGTCTGGAATGGATGCACAATGTCTCTGTAGCTCCAGTCCTTAGGATTAAAAAAGAAGGCAAGAATAAAATCTAATCATGGTGTGGTATAGAATCCTTTTGAAATATTTAAAAAGCTTTTATTGTGGTGAATCAAAACTAGCATAGGGCCAAAAATTCTCTTGTTTTTCAACACATTTGCAGTGATCTCTAGATGAGTGCCTTGAGTCGATCTCTGTGGGGGGAAATGCTCCGGCGCTCCTGTTTCAGGTTAAGCCTAAAGCCTAATCTATACTTCTCCATCTGCGTCGGGACGGACGCACGCAACGCCATTATCCGTCCTTGCAAGCCTGCTGGAGAGCCCTCTCAAGGACGGACGGAGTCGAGCTCTCTTTTCTAAACATCCGTCCATCGAGACGCAGAAGCTTGTGATTGGTTAGGACGCTGTTGTCTACAGCGCAGCCATTGCGCCCTCAAAAACATAAAAGAGCTGAAGATATGAAGCAGCAGACACAGAGTAACTTGAAGAATACCTCGCAGAAAAACTTTAAAAATCTGAATGTTTTATTCCCCCGTGACTGGAGGAGTGAAAAGAAACGATACCACAGATCAGCGCTACGCCCTCTGTTGCACTGGTGGGGAATTGCTTTGCAACACTCCCACGGAGAAGTATGAGGGAAAATTGTCTCCATGCGTGTCTCTCCCTGGTGGAGCTGACGGGCCAGAGCAGTGGGTGATAGGACATGACAGGATTATTTCCTGATATTTAAACATAACAGAGACTAACACTGACAGTTTACTTTGCAACGCGGATCAAATAAAATTGTATTTATGAAGTGGTTTTCATATAATGAGTGCAATGCTGTACAAGAATAAAAACAACCACACAACAGTCAATTTCCCACCCCACACACACTTACTCAAAAAGCTAAAGTGAAAGGAAAACTGGCTGAGTACAGGTGCAATAGGCAACAAAGAAGATAGAAACACCATCAAAAGATGTTTTTTCCCCACAAACAGAACAAGCCTGAAGGAGTTCTGCTGTGTGGTGGAGATGCTAATGCTAGCAGTTAGCTTCTACTAGCAGAGACGAGCTCTGCTCTTTCCTGGATGCTAAACCACCAACAGCCTTCCCCATCACAGACCAAGATGGGTGAATCCATGAATGCTAACTTTTGGTGTGACGTAGATCTGACTAGCCGTTCTAATCAGAACGTTGGTTACGTATTGTAACCCCAGATTCTATGAGTCTAGTCGCAGCCCTTAAGCTAGTTGCTATTGGAAGGATGATCTCCGCATCAGCCAATCATGAAGAGCTTAAATGTACGCCCACCAATAGTGGGCCCCCTCGTGGTATATAACCGCAGTGACCCCACTGCTCACCTCCAATGGCTCTTATTCCCATCATAACCAGTGGGGCCAGTGGCTTAAGGGCTGCGACTAGACTCATAGAATCTGGGGTTACAATACGTAACCAACGTTCTATTTCGTCTAGTCTTAGCCCTTAAGCTAGCTGCTATTGGAATAAAGCGCAGCTGGATGGGTTTACGCCCCACTGGTTAACACAACCAATGGACACCCCCAATCAAATCTCCTCTAGTGGGGGACGTTCAGCCTCAGACAAGGTTTAAAGACTGAGGCAGGCACGATAAGAGAGGGGCCCCCACTAAAAAACATCATCCACAAGAGGATGAAATCCATCTCAGCAAGGCCAATGAGGTGCCATAAGCATTCATTTAGCCTGCTGGGGTCCAAGCACTGAACGAGTGATGGATCCTGAAGACACATCTCGTAAATAATAACGAGTAAAGGAACAGGGTGAAGCCCATGAAGCAGCCTGACAAATGTCTTCCATTGACACACCACTGAGGAGCGCCATCGAAGAGGAAATCCCTCTGGCTGAGTGAGCCCTGAGTGCCTCAGGGGAATCCTGCCCTGATGATGTGTAAGCGAGGGAAATGGCATCACACAGCCAGCGTGAAAGGCGCTGGGCCGACAGCGCCTGACCAAGGGAAGACTCCCTGTAGTGCACAAACAGGTTTTGTGAGCGACGAATCCCTGAAGTGCGTGACACATATCGTGCAAGCGCGCGCACCGGGCAGAGAAGGTGAGAAGCCGCCTCCTCCTCAGAATTATGGGGAGGAGGAAAAAGTCCAGCCAATGAAATTGACCTGGATTTGAAGGAAGCATTAATGCTTTTGGGCACAAAGGCTGGGTTGGGGCATAAAACAGCAGACCCGCCATCCTCCCGGATCCTGAGGCATGCGGGAGCCACTGAGAGAGCGGTTAGGTCACTCACTCTCTTAACTGACGCTAGCGCCAGCAGCAATGCAGTTTTAAGCGACAGGAACTTGAGTGAGACCTGGTCCAAGGGTTCAAATGGAGCTTCAGATAAGCCACGCAGAACCACCGTTAGATCCCATTGGGGAAAAAGCGGGCGGGACACAGGTCTCTTCCTCCTGACACCTTTTAGAAAACGTTTTGTGAGGGGATGATTGAAAACAGATCTATCTCCAAAACCCTGATGACATGATGAGATAGCTGCAGCATATGTCTTAACAGTGCTGAATGCGAGGCCCCTGTCCATCAGTATCTGCAGAAACGATAGGACATCCGCCAGCTGGCAGGAGAGCGCTTGAACATTCCGTTCTGCGCACCAGTTCTGGAAAGCTGCCCATTTAGCAGCGTAAGACGCAATGGTAGAGGGCGCCCGCGCACTCTGAATCGTGGCGACCACATCATGTGGCAGCCCAGAAGCCTCTAAGCGTGACCGCTTAGCGGCCAGACCCACAGCTGTTGGCCTATTTCCGGAGGATGTTTGATTATCCCATCCGCCTGGAGAAGGGCGTCCGCCCTCCACGGGAGCCTCCACGGGGAGCCAGACACTAGCGCTTGCAGGTCCGGAAACCATGACGCGGACACGCGTCTGGGAGCCACCAGAATCACCGAGAGCTGTTCCGACCGAATTCGGTCCAGGAGACGGGGAATCAGAGGGACTGGTGGAAACGCATAAAGGAGCGTTCGAGGTCAGGGCTGGTGTGAGAAGGCGTCCGCCCCGAGCGGGGGTCCGTCCCGGGGACTCAGGGAAAACCACAGGCGACACTGAGCGTTTTCGCGAGCCGCGAACAGATCCACAGACGGTTCCCCGAACCTGATCCAGATCTGTGATATCAGTGCAGGATGTAGACGCCAGTTGGAGTCGCGGGGTCCCCCTCTCGACAGGATGTCTGCCGCTACATTCAGTACCCCCGGAATGTAGATGGCTCTGATGGACAGCAGGTGGACATGTGTCCAACACAGTAAATCTGTGGCGACACGCAACAGTGGGAGGGATCGAACTCCCCCTTGGCAATTTATGTAGGCTGCCGCTACCCGGTTGTCTGTGTGAACTTCGACATGACGGCCCTCGAGAAGGGCAGCGAAGTGTCTGATCACATTCCTCACTGTCATAAGCTCCAACACATTTATGTGCTCATGCGTGTGGGAGGGCCAGCGATCTGCCACCGTGTGGGACAAGCACGTGCCCCCCCACCCCGACAGTGACGCATCCGTAAACACAGATACGTGTGACGCAGGACATCCGATGGGAACCCCGCGTGAGAGGATGCAGGGGTTCCCCCAGTGAGCGAGGTCCCCGCCCACTGAAGGGGGAATCCTCAACATACGTCTCTTCTGACGTATCGGGTGTACCCGGAGGCGGACGAACCAGCGTTGCAAGCGCCTCGTGCGCAGCAAACCTAGCGGCACCACCGAATGGGCTGCGGACATCATGCCCAGGAGTTTCATGACTAACCGGGCTCTCACGATCTTGCGGGGTTGAACACGGGAGATCACCGTGGAGAGATCTGCTGCTCTTGCAGGCGACAAACGTGCTCTCATTAGGGAGGCGTCCAACTCCACCCCGAGATACACAATCGACTGGGATGGAAGGATGGAGCTCTTTTCCCAGTTTATAGAAAACCCTAGGGTTGACAGATGCTCTGTCAACCTCCTGGTTTGCTGTGACGCCTCGTCCTCGGACCGAGCGCACAGGAGAAGATCGTCCAGGTAAAATAAGACCCTCATTCCCTCCGTGCGCAGCGGCTGCAGCGCGGTCTCCAGACATTTGGAGAAGGTGCGCGGGGCTAGCGAGTAGCCGAAAGGGAGGCGAATGAACTGATACTGAACTCCCTTGAACGAAAAACGTAGAAACTTCCGGTGGTTTGGAACTCCTGGTATGTGGAAGTATGCGTCTTTCAGGTCGATTGACGTGAACCAATCCCCGGGGCGCACATATTCCAGGACTTGTCTCATCGTTAACATGCGGAAATGCATTACTGCTATGGAGCAGTTGAACAGGGACAGGTCGAGAATCGGCCTCATTCCTCCCGACTTCTTCGGTACTACGAAGTAGCGGGAGTAGAAACCCGAGAGTTCTTGTCCGCGAGGGACTCGGGAAATAGCGTCTTTGGACAGAAGTTCCCGCAGCTCCAGCTCTAGCGCCTGAGACTGTACTTGCGATGTGAACGTCGTCTCCACGATCCCGTTGAAGGGAGGTGGAGTGGCCTGAAAATGAAGTGTGTGACCGCAATGAATGGTGTCCGAAATCCATTTGCTCATGATGCAAAGGCGGCGCCACTCGTGCGCGCGTTCCGACAGTGGACGCGTGTGCGCGGTCACGTGAACAACGTCTGAGGGTTGTGCATGCGCCCTTACCGCCGTCGCCCGTACCAGAGAACTGGGGGCGACCCATGGAGGGCTGCGCTCGAAAGGGCGAGTGCGAAACAGCTGGAACAGGCTGGTCCACACCGCGGAGCGTGGAGTCCGAGAGTGAAGGACGAGTGGGAGCCGGGCCTGTGCACGGGGGCGACAGAGTGCTAGCGGATGGAGCCGCGCACTGTGCCGCCGCGCGTGGTCGAGACAGCGACATGACATCCCGCCCCACCCAACGGCGTGGGGAGAGCGGGAAGAGTTGGGCCTGGCCGGATGCTGGGGCCGGAGCGCAAATGGAGCGCACCCTTACGGCTGGCCGTGTATCATGACTACCTGCAGGAACATGTGTGCGTGCAGCAGTGCTTGGTGTGGGGAACGTGTGAAAACTCGGCAGAGGATTCTGCGGAGGACTGTAGGATTGAGCTCTTTGAGTGACGTTTTTGGGGTTTTATTTCAAAACCAACAACATCAGAACAATCAGTAACACACACATTCCCCCCAATGAGTCACTTCCGTGGCTGCTTTCGGCGAGGCTCCTGCACCTGGGACTGCCAAGACGGCGTCTGCTGGCCCCGCCGGAACCGTTGTCCGCCATCTCGCTGGTCCCGCTGATGTGGAGCCGAAGCGGGAGGCCGGCTCCGTGGAGCGGGCGGTGCAGCTGGACGTCTGAAGCTTCCGCGCCGTTCGTCCCATCCTCTGGCTGAACGGCCGGAGTGCGAGGCTGACCGAGGGTGGACCAGGTCTCGCACCGTAGCCGATAGTTCGGCCGTCTTCTGAGCCCTCTCAATGACGCCCCTAAGATGGGGACCAAACAGAACATCGGTGGTGATGGGGCCATCCAGCATCTCCCTTTGCAGATGTTCCGGAATGGAGGGCAGGGCCTTCAGCCAGATCGCTCGCTGGATGAGGGTCTGCCAGGCAGCGATGCGAGCAGAACCGGTGAGCACAGCAGCACACAGATTGAGGATAGCATCAGCAGTCTTAGTTATGACGGCTTTCGACTCCTCGGGAGCTTCCAGCTCCTCCATCATCTTGGAGACGCCGAAGACAAGAAGGGCGATGTTATTCCCTGCAGCGCCGGTCTGAAAGGCACACTGATGTGCGCGGTCGGTGATCCGCGTCAGCAGCTGGTCATGTTTTGAAGCGGGAACAGCTCGCGGGCCAGCGAGGTGGTTCTTGGCGCCGAACAGCGAGGCCAAATCCGGCTCTAGTGGAGGAACGGACGGCCAGCCTTGGTCGGAAAACCCCTCGACCTTGGTGATGGGCGCATATGTGGAGACTGGCGCCTTGAGCTTGGCAGGCTCGGAGAAGGCGGCAGACCAGCAGCTCATAGCAGCGGGGAAGCTCGGCCAAATAGGGTCTGGACAGCGTGTCTGAGTTGCCCCGAAAATTCCCGCCAAATCATCCGCTTCAGACAGGGCCGGTTCTGGCACAGCTAGCCCCTTGCGGGCTGCTGCCGCAGAAATGATGGCGGGCAGCTCCTGGAGCAGTGCTCTTACTGCTGGCAGGGAGGAGCGAGAAGCCACTGGGGCAGAAGGACCCGCTGAGCGAAGCTCGTCGACCTCCGTTATGTCTAGGAGGGATGCCGCCTCATCGTAGTTTTCGCTGTCGGTGACGTCATCCAGCCGGTTGAAGCCAGCCGGCTCCTGACCGGCGTCGAAGAAAACCAAAGCCTTGTCCAGCGGGTACGAGTCAGCCACCGGAAATTCTTCGTCGGCGGCGGGAGTGAAGTACTCGACCCGGCGAATCTTCTCCGCCACGGGCAGAGCGGCACAGAACGGGCACGAGGCCTGCGGGGTCAAGGCCAGGCCAGCGTGGTGAGCCCCGAGACAGACCTCACACTTAGCGTGCAGGTCGCCGCTGGAAATGGAGCCCGTCTGGCAGGTCGGGCAGGGTCTGGCGTCGCTGGACATGGCTGGTAAGTCGTCTTCGGATAATTTTGCTCTTTTGGGATAATATTTGCTCTTTAATAAAGCTCTCAAGCTTGGCATGAAGAGAAAAAGGAGGTGAGCAGTGGGGTCACTGCGGTTATATACCACGAGGGGGCCCACTATTGGTGGGCGTACATTTAAGCTCTTCATGATTGGCTGATGCGGAGATCATCTTTCCAATAGCAGCTAGCTTAAGGGCTAAGACTAGACGAAATAGAACGTTTCCCTATTTATTTTCCATGGGCAGCATGTGTCACTCATATTAAAAATGCTTCTGTCTCATACCTGCCAGTGAAAGTTAAAAGCCTCCAGCAGCTGGATTCGACCCTCTCTGGAAGGAACAGAGTCAGGAGGAGTTGGCTGAACCAGTTCAGATCCCACCATCACATCCACAAACACCAGCAAGGCTCTGATGGCGAACCAGCCCCCAAACTTTGGGTGCACACACACTCCAAACATTTTCTGCAGGGGAAACAGAATGCACAAAACCAACATGGAGAAAGTGAATGGCCAAAATACCTCCAGGAACAAACAAATGACGGGGTAAGTCTCACCTTTCCTGCCCACGGTTGGTCTTTTACATCAGACTGCTGATAGTAGAACGCTGCTCCAGATACATGAGCAGCAGTCTGTGCTAAAAACTTTGGTTTCCTGTTGGGCAGCAACTCATAGTCGTACCTCACATCCACATTATGTCCAGGAAAACACTGAGCCAGAAGAAAAGAGCAAGTATTTGGGTGCTGTGATGTTACCACTTTACTACTTTAAACAGCTTTGTTACATCCTCATTTTTACTTTTGGATAAAAACTCTTAGAAATACATAAAGATGACGCAAACCTGATCCCATTGGCACAGGAGTTAAGTGCTCGCCCCGTACTCGGAAGGTTGCAGGTTTGAGCCCCGCTCAGTCTGTCGCTGTCGTTGTGTCCTTGGGCAAGACACTTAACCCACGTTGCCTGCTGGTGGTGGTCGGAGGTACCGGTGGCGCCTGTGCTCGGCAGCCTCACCTCTGTCAGTGCGCCCCAGGGCAGCTGTGGCTACATTGTAGCTCATCCCCACCAGGGTGTAAATGGGTGATTGACTGATTGTGTTGTAAAGCGCCTTGGGGGGTTCCAGGACTCTTGAAGGCGCTATATCAAATACAGGCCATTTACCCATTAGTTAATTGTTCGGGGTCAAAAATAGCAGAGTAGTATCATTAAAAGAGTTGAACATTTGTGTAATCAATACATTTGCAGTGGTCTCTAGTAGGAATGAATGGCTTGTAATTTGTACTCTCCGGAAAAAAGCTTCACTGCATGAATCAGGAAATACAGGTCCTCAAAAAATTAGCATATTGTGATAAAGTTCATTATTTTCTGCAATGTACTTGTAGGAGCCATATGTGTTGTTTTCATTTTTCTTTCTGCACACATGAGAGGAGGCTTGGCCTCATTTGATTGGTCAATTGATTATGGAAGCACCAGCCTACTTAAGCAAACAGATTCGACTCAGGGGTTGCTGTGACGGGACAAACAGTTTTTTACTGTGTGGCGAGGACTGTAGCTGTGTGTAACGGACTCTGCGGACTGTCATTGGGGCAAGTAACGCATTCACTGAAAACCACTTTAACTGCTGTGAAAGGATCATGGACTTTGTGGAAGAAGACAAATAAATAAACATCATCAGAAATAGGGCTGTCGCAATTGAGGAATTCCCCCTGCGGTGAGTCAGGGCAGCTCAATATTGCGATATGCGATATTATTGCACCCCGTTTTTATTTATGTACTTGGCAAATTTGTTTGTTAATTACTAAACTCATGGCAATATTTCCTTTGAAACATTGTGCTTACACGTTTAAAAAATGTTAGAAAAAAATACATGGCAATTTTTAACACTTTATTGAATGCAGATCAAAGGGCAGTAACGGCATTCTCTGACTGAACTTAAAAACAACATTCAGGAGGTTTAACTTTGAAATGCAAATTTGGCTGCAACATCTAACAGAAATAAAAAAAGTTCTCTACTATCTCCTCGATCAGCGCGGACTTTACTTCTCAGCATGCGCTGTCGCGAGATTTAATCAAGTGTGGTAATTGCGGTGGCACGTCATGCAGCGCGGTGGGTTTCTTAATATCGCGATATATTGTTCTTGCGATTATTGCGACAGCCCTAATCAGAAAAAAACACAAGCTGCAATTCTTTTAAACGCACGTAAAGACTACCAACCGCCTCAGTAACCAGTAGTGCCAGTGTATAGGGCATTGGTACTGATAAACATTAGACTTTCATATATCGTCGTCGTCGTCGTCGTCGTCTTCCTCCGCTTATCCGGGTCCAGGTCGCGGGGGCAGCATCCCAACTAGGGAGCTCCAGACCGTCCTCCCCCCGGCCTTCTCCACCAGCTCCTCCGGCAGGACCCCAAGGCGTTCTCGGACCAGATTGGAGATGTAACCTCTACAACGTGTCCTGGGTCGACCCGGGGGCCTCCTGCCGGCAGGACATGCCCGAAACACCTCCCCAGGGAGGCGTCCAGGAGGCATCCTGACCAGATGCCCAAACCACCTCAACTGGCTCCTTTCGATCCGGAGGAGCAGCGGTTCTAGGGTCTGAGCTCCTCACCCTATCTCTAAGGCTGAGCCCGGCCACCCTACGGAGGAAACTCATTTCGGCCACTTGTATCCGCGATCTCGTTCTTTCGGTCATTACCCAAAGCTCATGACCATAGGTGTGGATTGGGACATTGATCGACCGGTAAATTGAGAGCCAGGCAATGGGCACGATTTGCTACCTGACTAACCATGAAATAGTATTTATTAATAACCATTCAAGGTGATCGATCACATAGCTGTAACACACAATGACCATGTGATCAACTTAAGGAACACATAACCAAATAACCTGTTCAATTTATCAACAAACATCAGCTGGTCTGCTGATTTTTCTGTCAAATCAAAAATAAATTGACTGACCTAAGGTACTTGATTTTTCCTTAACACTACTGTAGTGGCAGTTCCTTTGTTTGTCAACTCACTTCAAAATTTCCAACTTTAAAAGCCACTGCTGCACTGTGGTAACATTTAGTACGCAGGCAGAAGAAGTTCAATGTCCGAACTCAAAAGCTGCATTTTCTTCAAGGTTTATTTTCCAGGTTGGCAAGCAATAAAACACAGATCCTGTTTTCCATTGTTTCCTGCTGCTTCTCCTGCTCTGGTAAAAAAACATACACCCACCCCAGTGCATGCTGGTCCTATACCAGTGCCTACTTATGCAAAATGACCCAGTGATTTTTCCTGACTGACTTACAAAGGTAAGCAAAATGAACTACAAAAGTAAACAAATATTAATCTACAAATAAACTTTCTAAATGCTTCAAAAAATATAAAGTGAACTAATCTACACAAATTTAAAGAAAATACACAAAAATAACACAAATAAAGTATAAATAGCTCCAACAAAAACGCTAGATAAAAATGGTGAATGGTAAATGGTCTGTATTTGATAGAGCGCCTTCTAGAGTCATGGAACCTCCCAAGGCGCTTTACAACACAACCATTCATCCATTCACACACTGGTGGGGATGAGCTACGATGTAGCCACAGCTGCCCTGGGGCGCACTGACAGAGGCGAGGCTGCCGAGCACTGGCGCCACCGGTCCCTCCGACCACCACCAGCAGGCAACGTGGGTTAAGTGTCTTGCCCAAGGACACAGCGACAGACTGAGCGGGGCTCGAACCTGCAACCTTCCGATTACGGGGCGAGCACTTAACTCCTGTGCCACTGTCGCCAAACTTTGTAATAAAGAACAGACAATGACCTATTAATTGACTATTTAGCTTATTTGATGATCAAAACGTGTGTGCTGCTTGTCTCTAAATAATGTGATCTAGAAAACACAAATGCATTTGCATGGTTTTACTCTCTTCTACTCTCACCTGTGAGATAGCAGATGTGACAGAGAATCTGACACACTGGTCCACGGGGTCAGACAGCTCTTGACAGCTCTTCTGCTCCATAAAGGGCAGGAAGGCTTGTTCAAACATGGCAGGAGTGCTGAGCA
Source organism: Nothobranchius furzeri (assembly GCF_043380555.1). Taxonomy (NCBI): domain Eukaryota; kingdom Metazoa; phylum Chordata; class Actinopteri; order Cyprinodontiformes; family Nothobranchiidae; genus Nothobranchius; species Nothobranchius furzeri. The sequence goes on from NC_091748.1 coordinate 47,553,685, forward strand.
ACACCACAGCCAAGGTGTCTTCTGGGTAGGACAGGTGTAGGCATGGAGGCAGCACAGCGTTATACCAGCCAACCTGTAAGAATTCATTAAAAGAAAATTATTACAAACAAATAATTAGCTCAATACACACAATCCTTACTCATTTATATCTTACTTTAATTAACCCAAACTTGGAGAAAATTGATACTGGATGAAGAGAACAAACCAGTTCAATACAAATATCAATATTTAGCTTGAAATGTAGCTGCTATTCAGCTAAAATATGAACACTAAATAAATAAATGTTCCACGCACCTTTAGAGGATACCCTTCAAACCCTAACTTTGACAAACAGCTGTCTAAAAGTCCTAACACAGTATCCACGTTAACGCAGGAAGCCTCCATCGGTTTGTTGTGAGGGCATGCAGCGGTGGATTGTGGGATTTGAAACTCTTCTTCATGATTAAGCTTCAATTGTCAATTATTTTATATATGAATATTGTTAGGAATAAATGTAAAAAACGTTAACTACATACAATTTTATTTAGTGGACGTTATGTATGATTGCCTGTTTATTTTTATAACTTTAAACTCGTAGGCAAAACCAATAAACAACAATACCCAGAATTCCGTGCGCTCTTACGTGTCCACGTAAGTTGTTACGGGCTCCTGGATTTAAAAGTGGATCCGCGATGCATTTTGTTGAGAATAACGTTATTTGCTAGATAAAAAAAGAGTTTTGTCTTCATTAAATATTCCGGCAGAGAATATTTTAGGGCAGAGGCATAAAATCACAGTGTGCTTTACAGGTAATTTCCTCTTTTACGTCAAATAACTTGAAGCTTTGATTAACGTTGAAAGAGTGTGTTGTTGTTTGCTCTTTTAGCTAAGCTAGCTAGTAGGATGCATATCTGCATGATACCCATTAAATCCCACACTGCTTTATATCGAAAGCAGCTTTCCTGAAAATGTCCCACACATGATCGGAACCCAGCTGAAATCCGTTCAGCTCCTCCGTCTGTTCTGTTGAAGGTGATACCTGACTTCCTTGGAAATGGGCTGCTGTTGTAACTGAATCCCCTAAGAAGTGTCAGAAAGCACCTATCAGGCGTTACTGCACCACAGTCCCTGGTCCTAGTCAATACACCGAGTACAACTACGCCTTTCCAGGACTCAGGAGCCCTGGGAATGCTGGCGATGATGATTATTACAGATGTGATTGGTTGGTTTTGTTGTTGTTCTCTCAGAAATGAACTGGGAAAATCAGCTGAGCTCCATCCTGTCAGTCACCGATGGCAACATAGCAAAGATGAGGGTGAGTGAATTCAAACGTTTATCTAATTTTTGTTTAGTGTTAGAAACTTTTTGTTTTTAAATATTAATTTCCCTTGTAAGACATTTTCAGATAAGCTTTCCTTTTGTTTGTTTTCGCATCTAACTTGTCATTATTGAGTCAGCCTGCAGATGGCAGTGGCGTTTCATTATCTTTTTACCGGCTTCAGAAAAGTTGATTCAGCTATTCAGCAGCTCATCATGGTCTATAGAAGCCTGTTAATCACCTGCTGATTAAAATCAGGTGTGTTGAAGCAGGGAAACCTCTAAAACATGCTGGATAGATGCTCTCTAGGACTGGAGTTTCCTACCCATGGGCTAACCTCTAAACTGACTAGTTATTTCAACGTTTATAAAGAAAATGTAGATCAGCTGGAGATAGTGTCACAGTTAAAGTTCTTGGGCACAAACATCAGAGGACCTAACATGGACACAATACCAAATGTCTGATGAAGAAGGCACATCAATGGCTATACTTCCTGAGGGCTCTCAGGAAGATCAACCTGCCACAAATCTGCTGGTGTGGTTTTATGTATCACTGCTCTGTAGAGAGTGTCCTGACCAACAACATCCTGGTGTGGTACAGCAGCAGCTCTGCAGCTGACAGGAACGCACGCCCTGCAGAGAGTAATCAAAACTGCCGAGAAAAAAACACACACACCTGCCTGCCCTGGATGACATTTTCACCCTTTGTTGCCTTTGGAAAACTGCAAGCAGCCTAAAGGACTCAACCCACCCTGCTTACCATCTCTTCAAACTTCTTCCATCTGGTAAACAATACAGGGCAATAAAACACACCACCAGGCTGTAACACAGCTTTGATGAAAGAGCCATAATTGAACTGAACGTTGCTGCTAGGAGGTCACACCAACGGGGATTCTCTAATTTCCCTCTGAGATTAATAAAGTATTTTTGAATTTGAATTGAATTCTGCTGGACAGTTAGCGCACTACAGCACCTTCACATTTAGCTAGTTAACCCTGATACCTCAACATGTGACTGTTATGTTCACTTTGTACTTCAGTTTGTAGTTCAGACTTGCCTCATTACCATGTTTATATTATACTTGTATATTTTGCACCTTAAACTGGCTGTGTGTGTGTGAAAGGTGTGTGTGTGTGTGTGTGTGTGTGTGTGTGAGAGAGAGAGAGAGAGAGACAGACAGAGAACGAGAACATGTGTGTGACTTTTACTTTACCCATATTTTACTGCCCCTTATGTAAGCTGTCTTTAGTCCGTTTTGTTTTACACCTGTGTAATGACAATAATTTATCTTGAATCTTGAAAACCCTTTGTGTTTCTAAGTGATTTTATATATGTCAACAGGAGAGATTGACTCCTCTTGGAAAATTCTCCAAAGAAGATGACGGTTGGTGACCCACTTTAGATTCAAAAAGTGACTTACTTTGTTTTTTTTTTTTTTTTTGTTTTTTGTTTTTTTTTTGTTTTTTATACTTCAGCTTATTCAGACTTTGTCATCTTCAGACTTGTTTCCAGTGAGGCAGAGTGCACTCGGTTCAGATTTGGACCCTCCTGCCCTTTCTCCTAGAATCCACCCTCACAGCCAGTCGTCCCTAGCTCTGGGTTCTGCTGTTCAGTGGGCAGACCTAGCGTCTGTCCAGTCACAACTCCAGATACAGAGCCAGGTGTGTTCTGATTACGCCGTGAGAACTAATAAACTGTGCATTTGTGTATTCTGTTGCTTTGATGAACTGTAGGAACAGCAACATTCTGAATAGTGATGCACCGATATGACATTTTTGGGCCAATACCATATCCAATATTAAGATCACTGTTATGGCCGATAACCGATATTTGCCGATAACGGTATACTGACATGAATGCTTCTAAAATCAGCAGATTTTGTACAGAATGAAAATGATTCAAGCTGAATTTGCGTTATTACACACAACACACACATTTATGGTTCTGAGATGATTTCATTCACTGTTCACATGACTAAACAATTACACACCACCACCCTCACCCTCTGAAACAGGCAAACAAATGGAGACAAGATAGAAAAAAATATCGGTTGTTAATATCGGCCCGGTTTTATTTATGGAACCGATACCGATATGTTAAAAAAAAAAAGAGACTAACACCGGCCGATACCGATATTGATGCCGCTATATTGTCCATCCCTAATTCTGAATGTATGATCTTCCCTCTTTAAGGCAATTGAGGCCCTCACACAGAAACTCCATGACCTGGAGAGGGAAAAACGGTCTCAGCAGTGTCACATTCAGACTCTACAAGGTAATTTACTACTGCAGCACAAACTATTTACTGTCTTTTATATTATTAACATCCACTCATTCATCCAGATTCATTCATCAGGAAAAGTAGAACATAATTTCCTCTGTACTACAACAATTTTAGAACAACTCAAAGGATTATAAATAACAATTATAGCAAAAAAGTTTCAAAAGCTAATCTGATCCTTGTCTTAAAAGCCACTTTAATCTTAAAATGATGCACTGTGCTGTATCATTTTAAACAGATTTTATTGATTCTGATTGTTGTGTTTTGTTTTTCTCTCTTTGCAAAACTACAACCAGCTCCACAGGATGTGTCATTTTCAGAAAGCCGCCCACATTCCTCTGTGGTCATTTCTGCAGTAACAGTGAGCAGAACAGTTGCAGAGTTTTAGGTTGTTTAGAAACTTGTCAAGAGGTGTGAGTACGGCCTGTGAGGAAAGCTGAAGGATGGGTAAAGTTAGGGATGTGTGATTTCACACTGCTGATGGATATTTTACAGTCTGTAGCTTTAGCGAGGGCTAAAGTTTATTTGTCTCTTAGTCCTCTTAGTCTGCATGTTTACAGAGAGCCTTTAGGCATCACAGATCAGTCATTATCTGATGGACTGTGGTCCTTTCACGTGCCTTAGTTCATTATTTCCATGAACAAAAACATGAAAATGATGTTTAAAATTCTATCAATGCTATCAATATAGCTACAGCAGCTACTAGCTTTGTGAGGTAGCTTGTTCATTTGCATCACGCCAGGAAGTGAGATCAGACTACGGTGGCTTGTGGAAAATTATTTACCCGAATATCCTGCAGGGTGAAAAACTTGAGCACATTTACAGATTTATCATTTTTCTTCATTTCACATACATTAAACATGTTTTTTTATTTATCTTCCTGATTGTGCTTCATCTGTACCATAACATGGAAATGGATAACATGAGCTTAAAGACCAAGTTCACTCATTTTTTTCAACACATTTGCAGTGGTCGCTAGTATAAATGGATGCCTTGTGAGTCCATCTTTGTGGGGGAAAAGCTCTGGTGCTCCTGTTTCAGGACTAGAAGTTAGCCGGAGAAGAACACGGCAGGATTTGGCATCCTATTACCTGAAATTTGGACACCTCTTCTCTGATTGGCTAACAGCAATGTGATTCTACCACTGACTTCTTTTATTTATTTATTTATTTATTTGCAACGTTCATGTTTTATCTCCACAAATAACACAAGCCTGGAGAAGTTTTACCGTGTTGTAGAGTTGCTAATGCTAACAGTTAGCTTTTACTAGCCGAGACTCGCTCTGCTCTCTCCTGGATGCTAAACTAGCAACAGCCTTCCCAATCGCAAGCCCAGATGGTTGAGTCCATGAATGTTAATTTTCAGTGTGATGTAGATCTGACTGGTTTTTCTAATCCAAATGGTCCCCCATCAATTTTTTTATTGACGTCTGATGCCGGAAATGGGTAGAAGACTATTTTCATGTGTAGCCTGCAAGTTAAACTCAATCAAATTTAAAAAAATAACAAGTAAAAACTGTTTCTCACTGAATTTGGTCTTTTATATGAATGAAATTTAAAAATTCTGTTTATCCTCTGTCCACAGTTCATCTATAAATTTTTTCATCTGTGTTCTTTATTCTGTAGTTGTCTCTGTGTTTTGGGTGAAAAAGAAATATTTTCAACAGTACATTATATTTCATGATTAAATTATTAATGACACTGTTCTGATTAGGCCATTAAACCCGCTAAAGATGGCAGATTTTCGGTTTGTAGTAATTTAATTATTCATTCTTATAGATGAGGTTCAGAGTCTCCACGAGGAGCTGAGAAAAGGACAAAGTCCAGGATTGGAGCAAAGGATGGAGCAGTGGAGGAGAGAAGTTGGGCGTGAGCTCAGCAGTCTGCGGGGACACGTAAAACAAGCCACATCGCTAGGCAACCTGGAGAAGAGGTGTGATGCTCCCAGAGCTGCCGACTAAACCGATAATGATTTCAGCTCAAGAGTGACACAAACATGTTTCCACCTTATAAAACAAAAAACTAGGTCACAGCAGCTTTACAGTTCTTCTGTCTTGTTCTTCAGTGTTAGCATACAGCTTTGCAGAGAGGAGTTGGAACACCTACAGAGAGAGTTGGACCAACTGAAAACACAACTGAGTAAGTGGAGGGAAAAAACAAAAACGTCACATCTGTTGATTTAGCAGAGCGCTCAGGTCTTATCCCATGCTGAGCTTGTCAAACAAAGGCAGGAACAACCACATTCACGTTTCTTTTGTCCCTCCATCTTGAAAGGGAGGCAGGAGGAGGACACGTACCTCCAGCAGGCAGAGGCGAGGGAGACCAGAAGACAGTATGAGCGCAGCTGCAAAGTACACACAATGACCGCTGATGTTTGCCCGTGGGCTGGTTGCTTGCATTGTTTTAGATGTTCAAAAGCTCTTTTGTGTGATTTGTCCAGACACTGAGCGAGTTGACAGACAGCTACAAAACACACAGCAGTGACCTGTTAAAGACACTCTCCCAGTATTCTCACACCCAGCAAGAGATGCAACAGATCAGGTGTGTGTGAGCACTGGACCCCTTTTCACGGATTTCACTTTTTACTGATGTATCAGGAGACCACCATCATTGTAAAAAATCTAGTTGTTTGAATCGTGTCTCGCGCTATTGGGGTTCAGGTCAGAAGTGTCAGAGCTGAAGGATGAGATGAGGAGTTTGGGTCTCCAAGGACACAAACAAACACACCTGCCGTCTGCACACACATCAGGTAACTCCCCACCCTCCTCCCTGTCCTCTGCCTCACGCTAAACCCGTAACCCTGTTTTCTGTTCTCACCCAGGTCCCTCCCCACCACCAGCAGTCCCTCACATCCAGAAGACAAGGGTCCGAGCAGAAGAAGCAGATTCTGACTCTGAGGACTTCAGCCCGACCCCGAGCCTCGCTGAGATCAGCTCAGATGATCTGTCATGGCTCGATGACAAAGACCCCGGTACACACAGATCTGGATCACTCACCTGTTCAACGAGTCATCAATGCTATTATTTTCCTTTTTGTCACAAACACTCGAGCATTTTCTCACAATGACATCACAGCCTATAGAACAAAGTGCAATTGAGCAGATTTTGACAACCAGAAGACAATTTTAGCAAGTTGAGACATGTTGTTCATCTCACTGTGCCTCCCCCACACACCTGGCTCAACTTTCACTTTGATTTTCTAGTCTGACTCAGCGAGGAGAGTACCTCACGTGCTTCCACTTTTAGCATACAATTAAACGTACTAAAACGCTGACAGTTTCAAAGTCGCTGTGTTTGAAAGGATCTTGTTTTCAATATAAAATAATATCAATAAAAATATCCACAGAACGTTTGGAATAAGAGAGAGGCTTATGTAGGGAAAGTCCAGGATGGAAGTAATACCCTTTAGATGTACAGCACCTCCCAGTAATGGGTTAGTTGTCTCCATGAGTTTCTCCCTTTTCAGATGAAACCCAGAAGCTTTTATTTCTTTTACAGCTGAAGCTGGTCATTTTGGGGAGCTTGGTACTCCTGTGTCTGTGTGACCCTTAGCGAGGCTCCCGCTGGGAGTTACTGTAACACAGATTAGATGTTCCTGGTAGAGATTACAATCTCTGGTCTTAAGCATTTCCCAAAGTGATTAGGGATACAGAAACCAGGATAATTTGCACACACACACACACACACACACACACACACACACACACACACACACACACACACACACTTGTACACAGTTGCTAAGGAAAAACCCCAGAATGTTTTCCAAATAAATTCCACATGATGGCACAACAAAGAGGCACCCACGCAAATTTACCACATTTTTTTTTCTTCCTGCCAGCTCCACAACCACGAGCACGTCTCAGCATTCGGTCCAGACCAAGTGATTTTACTGGTCCAGATTCAGATGTGGAGAGTCACCATGACAACCGGGATGAAGATGATTATCTTCTTGATGATGATGATGATGATGATGATGACGATAACCCAGAGTTAGGATCTGACTTAAGTCTTAATGACCTCTGACCTTTAATACATAAGTAAGTAAAAGTGAGAACACCAGATGGAAGAAAAAAAACGTTGTTGTACCTGTAGCGTGATGAACTGTCTGAAATAAAGGAAAGTAAGAGATGCAGTTTTGTTATTAATCGGCCGCTTAAAAGCAAAGTCATCAGGATAAAATAAACAAGCATTTGATGATTTACTTCCTGTGTGGCCTCGTGAGAAAAGGAAAGATAAAGAATGGCAAACAGCAGAGCTGAAGCGTATAGCATGTTACTAAAGAGTCATTGCTGTTGTTTTAAACAGTGGAGTGTTTACAACAACTCAGACATTTTTAGGTTAGACTGAATTTTGTACTGACTTACAACACTTCACGAATATCACGAGTTTATGTTTAATTGTGTTAGAATAACCTGTTTTGCAAATAAAGGGATGTGCTTCCTTTATTATTATTATTATTATTAGACACATGGCTGACGTGACCTGTCTTCTAAGAAAAACCTTTTAAGAAACTTTGTTGACAGCTCTTACAAAATGCCATCTGTGAATTATTCAGTAGTGAAACTTTCACAATGTCTTTTGCAGAAAAGCAGGGTTTGTTTCTGCTGTTCTTTCTGAATTGATATGTTTACATTGTGTTTCTGCTGAAGTCATCAGGACTGAAGAGGATGAATTCAAAATCTCTTTATTCAGCGATCACACAATGGTCAATTATTTACATATGGCAGCAAAGCCTCATTTTGCATTCACCAGTCTTATTGTGTAAAGACGCCAAAAACACAACACTTTTATACACAGATAGAAAAAAACAACTGAACAACAAGCTGTTGCCTTTAAGGACCAGTCCAACATGAGCTGGAACATTTGAACGAATGAAACGGTTACTACAACAATCACCACATACCAGAAAAACGATGATAGTCTTTGAAAAGGAAAATGAAAAGTTAATTCTTATGATTCTTTACAGTTTATACCCATGTGTATCAGTGATGGTAACCCATCACAGTACTGTAAAACCCTGCTGCATCTTTGTTTAATCAGTAGTTGTTAATGGTAGAAAACACTGAGATTCATACGTTTGATTCTTTTCCATTTTCCCTGCATTTTGGGGAAACGCTGCAGCTGAAACGGCAAAACCAACAACATATTCGTGAACTTTTCCGGGTCTATCCACTCATAACAAGTTAACACGTGGTGATGGGTTTCATCAAGACTATGGTCTTTGCATCAGTAGTATTTACAATGCGTAGGACAATGCTACAATTATGTATGAAGGCCACCGGCAGACTTCAGTCTGTAGCTGATTAAATGAAGGAGTGCCTCATGAGGAACATGCCTGAAGCTTATTGTTAAGCAGAGGCAAGCCGGTGCAGGCACCTTCCCATCAGTGTGAGCCGCAACAGCTGGAATCAAAACTTCTACGAATGACTACAAGTTTCTTCGTTTGACAAATAAATACAGAACTTAGTAACAACTAAGCTGTTCAAGGCACTATTTCCTGCAGCAGAGCACGTGCGGGCCTATAAACAACAGAACTTTCAATGCAACACATTGATTTTCCCAGACTCACACATTCACTCACACTAACATTATATTTCAGATGTATACACATTTTTTTCATTTAGCCCTGAAAATGTAAAAAGCAACCTTGTTAACACTACAAACTTAAAAACTAAAAAAACATTGCCAAATCTTATATCAGACCTTCTGTTTCTGCCTGACCTACAGATGAAGGCACATTAGTCCTCTGATCCCATGTTACAGGAACACTGATGGATACAACTCGTTTTATAGTTCTCAACCTTTGGGAAAATAATACATACTATACAACTTAACAAATGGGCTGAACATTGGTGAATGTGCACACTGAACAAAGGCATTTTCCCAGTTTATAATCACAAACTAAAACAGATTTCTGTTTTTTCCAAAGGAACCATCATTTATAAGGCTTTTTCCACTGTCCAAGAAACTGGGTCTGTTCTGATTACAGGCTGTTGGAGTGAGAGGCCACTTTGATGTGGCTACGTTTTGGGCATGACTTAAGCAACAGCAAGATCCATAATGAGATCCTTTAGCCTTGCAACAGGAGTTTGGAAATGGAAGGATATGTTTGAAACACGTCTATACTGTCCTAATAATAATGAAAAAAACAAAAGGCTTAGCTTTTCTTCTTACACTGGGAAAGGCTGGAGTCACGGTTTGGCCCAATCTTGAAATTACGTCTGTTTTCAGAATCTCAGCTACTACAGCACTTAGTTTTAGCTCAGTATCAGTAAAATAGACAGTCATAGCCACTAGCTGTGGCAGCCATCTTGAATCTTGTTGACTTTAGAATTGAATCATTTGTATATTTAGTGATTTATTTTTTTCTGAGTTTTGATTAAATTGCATCCAGTGGTTCAGGAAACATTTTGCTAACAGAGAAATGAGGTAGATTCTACCAGTGGAAAAGATCCCACTCATGGTGTAGCTCTAGGATTATGTGTTGGGAATGACTTTACTACAGAAGCCAATATCAACATCTAAAAAACTGAAACCTATTTTAGAATTCACGTGGTTGTGGCAATAAGCACTAAAAGTTAAATCAATTGAAAATAAACTTTCAATAATTCCTTTCTGAGAAATCTATCTCGTGTTTTTATATATGGTATATACTGGAAAAACATCAGTGCCCACATTTTGCCCTTGAGCCGAGTAGTGCTCACTGAGCATCATTTGGTCATCCTTTGTACACAAAAAACCAAAGTCTTTTATTCATCAAGTTTTAGCTGGCACAATGTCAGCAATACACCCATCTGTGTGAGAGTAATGGATATTTAATGGGTATCTCTGTCTCCCATGATGCACTGCTCATTTCAGAGGGGATCCTATGAGAGACACTTTCCAGCTCCTATTAAAGTGGCCAAAGTGAAGGCAGGAAGAAATCGAAAGCCATTAATGTTATCAAGGCGCTGATCCCTCCACCTCCAACCCCACTGTGCTCTCCATCTGCACCAGACAAACAAGACTCCCTCCTTGTCTCACATGACTCACACAGGTCCAGGTTGGCTATGAGGCTGGTAATCATTTTAGCTTCCAAACAATCCTCCTCATCATCATTCTCACACACGCTGCTGACAGGCAGCTTCGGTGTAAACTCAAATCCTTTTTTTACGTCAGCATGCATCAAGTTTCTTTTCCCGGGTTCACAGAAAACAATAGAAATCATCCAAGAAACAGTGCATAAAAACATTTTCACAAACCTCTAAACAAGGTGTACCAATCTTGTGATCAGACAAACAGGAATACTACTTTTTGAGGCTACGTAACTAAAAGCAGTGATTGTCAATTGGTGGCTTCAGGGCCATAAGTAGCCCACAAGATAATTTCCTTCAGCCCACATGGGATTCAATTATCATTAACGTGAATAATCCAATTAAGAAAACATTAGTATCCTAGCTCAGAAAAGGTCAATTACAACCAATGCTCCGGATTTGGCCCGACTCCGATGCTGAAACTCAACAGAACATGCACCAAGAACCCCCAAGCAGCAGTGCTGGATAGCTCAGTAGAAGTGCTGACATGCCAAAGAGTCAAATCTCTCGTAGATTACTGATATTTCTTGCCAACATTGCTTAGAGTACAGCATTGAACACAGACTTTTGCCAAATTGGAGGGGAACCAACACGAGTGTTTTTTCATTGTTCATTTCAGTTTAAACAATGTTCCTTTCCATCATCGTAGCCAATCATCTGGATACAAGAAGACCACGCCTACCCAGATTTCCTTAAACGTTGGTTCAACAGCCACTTGAAGCTGGACTGTGGAGTACCTAAGGTTATGTTGTGGGTCCGTCAGTAGCTGTACAGTGGTGTTTCTTCCATGTCATCCTGTGCAAGAAGGATAAAGATGCATTAATTGTTAGATTTTTTCCCCACTGTTAGTGCTCCAACATCCACAGATTCTGTGAATTAGATTCAGTGGAAAGGCCTGGTAAGGGTTCTATCAATCTGGGCTAAATGGAATTTGTAGTCATGCTCACCATGGGTACCTCCTGCAGCCTGCGGAACTCTGGTCCACTTTGTCTTTGGCGCAGTTTGAGGAAGAGCAGCAGAGTGATGATGACGGCAGTGATGACGAAAGCTGACACCAGACCAGCCATGAGGGGGTCAAATGCAGGAGAGTCATTGTTTTCAGCAGCTGGAGGAGAAGAACCAGAGAAATGTCAAACTTCCTGTGTGGTGAAAAGGATCATGTCACTAGCAGAAGCAGGATAAAGATGTTCATTTTTACTCAAAGTGGTGCCATCTGTAATTTCCACTAAGACTAATATGGGCGGTGTGGTGTTGTGTTCAGCGTTCAGGACAGAAATGCCAAACAGCACGGTGATGGTAAACGTGCCTCTGCAGCACTGGGCTCCCCTCTAAACCACTAGTACCGTAACACGGGAGTTTCTTAGAACCGAAGCCAAGCAGTAAATAAAAGTGTGAGAAAATACATGTACGTTATTCATAATGTCCTGTTTCATCTCTAAACCATCTTGACCTTTCTAGCTCGTATATTTCAGTGTTGCTACAGAGTTGCTATGGTTTAGTAAACACAGCTGCTTTTTTATCATCTAAGTGAGACTAACATCCACCACAAAGCAGAGAACGCTCCTTGTTCCTCTGGATAATGGAGAAAGGCAAAGTGACACGCATCTAATAAAACCACAGACAGAGAGATTTTTATTTGTAGTCAAACAAAGCAGGCTTGGTCAGCTGAGGAAAATACTTTCTATCCCTGAACTTGAGGTTCTTTTCTCTAAATATAGACAAATAAATGTTGTGTATCTTGGTCTGGTCACCACAGATTTCTAAATCATTTACCAGGCAAACAGAGAAGCGGCCAAACATACAAAAGGAGAAAAACTGAATAGTTACAGTCAGGGTCCCATGACTGCCTCTGTCCCTTCCTCAACCAAACTGACGATTGTGCAGTGCTGGGTGGTGACGGTGCTTGTAGAAGACGTAAGTGGGTGACGTGTGTGTTTGTGCGAAAAGCAAAGACCGGCTTGTGCTGGAAATCAAATGAACAACATCGTCTTTGTTGTTCAACTAATTCAGTCTGACTTCTGTCAATATTCAAATGGAAAGCTCAGAGTGGGCTTGTATACGGTACAGAACGTATTATGCACTTACTGCTCCCTCCTACGTTCAGATGGGATGAGCTCTCGGAGTGGACTTTGGTCTGAGTGGAGGAGGTGATGTTGGGTGAAGAGGTGGTGGACGTCTCTGGGTGTGTGCTGGACTGTGAAGTGTTCGCTGGTGGAGGGATATTGGGGGCCTTGGGGGATGAGCTGGTTTGGGGTGTTGGAATGGTTGGAGCGGTGGCAGCAGTAGACATGTTTACTGGGACATCTCTTGGAGAGAACGTCCCTGTCGTAGTGGACTGGTTTGAAAGTGTAATGGTGTTATTATGGTTTAAGATGGTGTGATTTGAAGGTGGTGAAATGGATGTTGCGTTTTTTCTGTTACTGATGGTGGAGGGAGAGGTGGTGTTAGAGATGGAGGAGTTACTGGAGTCTGGAGCAGGACTAGAGGTTTGGTTCTTATCTAGACCAAACAACGGTGCAGAGGAAGTGTCCGTACCTGAAGAAAGACAAAAAACAAAGTCATCAGTGAAGTCATGAGTCTACCAAGCAAGAGATTTTCTGACACTGTGTTTAATGTAAAGTGAGATATTATCATTTTTACTCTAAATACTAAGATGTCAGATGATTTCCAAACTAAGTCAAGTATTTACTGGGATTACCTGGAGAAACTCCATATTACTGTTTGGATGATCAACATAGTGCTCCTTTGTTACTTCTACTTTAGATGCATTTACCAAAACACGCTCATAATAAATGCATTTTGATTTCCCATTCATCTGTAGAAAGGCTGACAGCTCCCTCCAGTAGGGGTCAGGTCTTTGCCTTCAAGTGTTGTGTTGTCTTGTAGAAGGATGGAATGAGAGATGGATTGACAGATAATGAGGTCATTGTTTCGGTTGGTTGTGGTTGAGAAGGAACAGCGTTAAAGTGCAAAGCTCTGGATTTACAGGTCTGTCTACATTCTAACTGTAACCCATGGTCCCTAGATTTGGGTTACAACTGAAAGAATGAGATTCTGGATACAAGCAGCTGAAAATAGCTTCCTCATGGGTGGGCCAGGCTCAGCACCATGGAGATGAGAAGCTCCGTCATGTGGAGGAGAGTAGGACCGCTGTTCCTCTGTCACAAAACGGAATTAGCTGAGGTGGTTCAGACATGTGATTAGAAAGTCTTTGGAGTGTCCTGAGAGAAGAGATTGTTTCTGAGGAAAGAGGTGTCTTTAATTTCCCTTCTGGACTTGGGAAAAAGCACCAGGATGGATGGATGGATGTCTGCTTTTGTCATCATTACTTCTAAAAAAAAAGTCTGGTTTTGAATGAACTAAGTCCTATGTGACAGATCATTTGCTGCTGTGGCCTCCAGACTCTCCCTGAGCCTAAGATCAGTGGACTCAGTGGTCTCCGTTGAAAGCAGCTTGAAAACGTTAGGTTATGCATAAAACCACTGTTCCCTGAAGGAGAGGAACGAGGTACAACGAAGGTACTATGGGACATCACGCCCTCGTGTGGCCTGGCTGAAGACACATTTGACGCTGCGTGGAGGCCCCGCCCTCCACTTAAAAGCGACCGCATCACTGTCATTCCTCAGTTCGATAGCCGTTCTTCACCGAGCTGGGCTGTGAATGGGGCAGCCCTGCGTTGTACCTTGTTCCTCTCTTTCAGGGAACAGTGGTTATATGCATAACCTAACGTTCCCTTTCAGCCGATTCACTTGGTACAACGAAGGTACTATGAGACGTATCGAAATGCCCCATGAGCAGCTATCAAACCTCAAAGTCAGATCCAGCAGAGAGAACCGCGTGGGCCACCGAAGGGGCCAAAACATCCAAGCGGTAAAACCTCACAAAGGTGTGGGGTGTAGCCCAGCTTGCAGCTGAGCAAATGTCACCAACTGAAACACCCTTAAACAGCGCCCAAGAAGCAGCCACACCTCTAGTAGAGTGTGCCCTGACCCCTAGGGGCAGCTGGGAGCCAGTGACGCTGTAACACAGGGAAATGGCCTCCACAATCCAATGAGAAAGTCTTTGCTTTGACAAAGCTTTACCCATGGAGGGTTTGGCTAAACACACAAACAGTTGGTCTGTTATTCTAATACTCCGAGTGCGACTTATATAAGCCTGCAGAGCACGAACCGGGCACAGACGATGCAGTCTCCTCTGCTCCTCGGAGGCAAAAGGAGGACTACTGAAGCCCGAAAGCTCTATGGTCATGGAACCGCAGTTGAGCGGGATGACCTTAGGCAAATACGGAACATTCGGATGCAGAGTGACCCTAGCTCCATCTGATGACATTTTCAGACAGGAAGGGTGAAATGAAAGAGCAAGAAGGTCTCCCACCCTTTTAGCCGATACAAGGGCTAAGAGCAGAGCTGTCTTATAAGACAGAAGCTTCATACTGATCGATTCAATAGGCTCAAATGGGGGACCACACAGGGCCTCCAGCACCAAAGCTAGGTCCCAAGAAGAGACAGACGATCTAATAACGGGTCTCAGTCTGTGAACCCCTTTCATGAACCAAACGGCTAAAGGGTGAGCGCCAGGAGAAACTCCATTAAAAGATTCATGGCAAGCCGAAATGGCTGCCAGGTAGACCTTTAAAGGGAGAATGACAAGCCCTTGTCCAGCAGATCCTGTAGAAACAACAGAATGTCCACAATGGAGCTCTGTGAGGGAACTACTGACCTGCTCAGACACCACACTTCAAAAGTCTTCCACTTATAGGCATATAAACCCCTAGCGGAGCATGCTCTTGAGCTCTGAATAGTATTAACCACAGCCGGGGGAAGACCTTTAGCTAACAAGTTGGACATGTGGGCGAGGGTGCAGCACTTCCCCTTGTGCCTGTGACAGAAGGTCCTGTCTGATGGGGAGCTTCCATGGGGGGGGGGGGGGGGGCTATCATCAGACTGATGATCTCCGGGTACCAAGACTTTGTGGGCCACTGTGGGGCCACCAAAATCAGAGATGTGCTCGACTTGTGCACTCTCTCCAGCACTGCTGGAATCAGTTCCACCAGCGGAAAAGTGTAGAGGAGAATGTTGGGCCAAGGGTGCGCCAGAGCATACGATCCCATTGGAGCAGTCTGATCCGTTCTTTTAGAAAGACTTGAACATGTTGTTGGGAGCAAAGGAACGGCGCTAGGCTGGTTTAACTCCTACCTGTCTGACAGATTTCATTTTGTAAATGTACATGACAAATCTTCATACTCCAGGGTTACTTGTGGAGTACCACAGGGTTCAGTGCTTGGACCATAGGCGTCATTTTAACCGGGGACACCGGGGACATGTCCCCAGCAAAATTTGTGATTGGCAGCTGTGTCCCCCCCACTTTCAAAAAAGCCTGCTGATGAGGATTTTTGTTTTACCAGCTCAGATCTCATGGGGGGGATTCAACACCCACACTTTTCCAGCTGTTCTGCTCACCTCCACACCAGTCTGGTTTCTTTACATCGCACTCACTCTGTTTGCCTCATCTCCTTCTTCACCTCCCGCTTCTGACAGCTGATGTCGGGTTTCCAGGAGAGCAGGAGAGGGAGGGACGGAAGAGCTCGACTGAATTCATAATTTTACATCTTGACATTAGCTGTACAAAGTCTGAGTTTGATAAAGTGAAGAACAACAATTTGCAGAGGTTTATAACTGGTGCGGCGCCAGGTTTTCATTTTTGGGTGAGGCATGGTCATTCTGGACAGACCTTAATAAGCAGTGACTTAAGTGAAGCAGGCAGGTCGCGCTAGAAAATTTAGTTTAAAAAGACGTCATAAATGTTTTCCCCCGTCATTTTTATTTATAAAATATGAAGTAAAAACTCACAGTTTAATTTTCATTCTTTCTTCATTAATATTTAGTCTACACCCGTGCGTTAAGTGGACGGATCCAGCCCACCTCTCCAAATGCGTAAAATGTGCATCAGCCGCTAGTTAGGCGCGCCGCGCGCACTGTTAACTACATCAGCCCAGACAAGAGCAGAGCAAATAGAGAAAGAATAGAGGATAATTGTGTATGGATGTGGATGGAGATTACATTTTACAGCAGCCTGATCATCATTTAAATACGTAAACCATCACCTGTCTTCTAGTCCACGCTATCAGCATTATTTTAATTGGTGTGTGTGTGTGTGTGTGTGTGTGTGTGTGTGTGTGTGTGTGTGTGTGTGTGTGTGTGTGTGTGTGTGTGTTTGTGTGTGTGTGTGTGTGTGTGTATTTTCCACTTCAGACACTGGTCTAACCAACCAGACCAGCGTGTCCAGTAACATATTAATGTTACAATTAAACAGTTTCACTTCATGTAGGCTAGGAACATTTCACCTGCCGTGGCCCGACCGCTTCTGCTCCACATAAACTTGGTGCGTGATCAAATGTCTCTACAGGTGCTTTATGAGGTGAAGAGGCTATTCTGCCTCAGACTGGATGCGTCATGCGTGTCCATATTAGAGACGGGAACAAGAGCTGTTCAGCCAAAGTTTCATAATTTCATAAAAAGAACATTTTTCCAAGTGACACATCCCTCAGAGAGACCGGGTTTCCAGACCGCTTCAGTGGGAGGAAATCTTATCGCTTGCACAGTGGTTCTGCGCTGCGCCGCGAACCCCTCTACCGATCTTCAGCCCACTGTCCACCGTGGGCGCTCCGAGCGTGTCCAGTATTTGCCTTCTTGTGAAGATTGTTGCAAAGAGAAACAACTAAACCTGATTAACCCCAGAGCCGTGCACACTGCGCTGTACTTCCTGACTGTAAAATGAGGGGAAAATGATTTAATCGGATCCTTTTCTTTTCAACATGGTTTAATGTAAAGTTTCATTCAGTACAAACTTTAGTTACACCAATCCAATGAGACAGAGTCTGGATTTGTATTCTGAACAGTTTAAACATGTTTAAACGGAGACATGCGTGACGCGTCTAAAATTCGCACCTGCTCCGCTATTATGGAAATTAAACTAACAAGATGAATAACATGAAATTATTTTAGGCACAGACAACATCCCCACACTTTTGAAAAGCTTGCAACGTGCCTGGTCGCTCATGTACGTCAAAGTTATCTTTCATAAGACGATAATCAATAAAACGATTTATATAAAATGGACCCAGAAGTTGTAGCCCGTCTCTGCCTACAATTTTTTGGTATTTTTCACCCTGTTGATGGTTTTACAAAGCAGGTGCCCCTTTTGTCATACATTTCTTTTTAAAACGCTGCGAGCACAAGCGTGACGCGTCAACCCGGTCTCACAGTAGACCGGGTTGGACCTGTCCAGGTTTACGCAGACAATCTTTACATAGAATTGGCATACAGATGTAAAATTAATGGCAGTAAAATATAAAGCATTTTATTTAAATATCCATTCATTATTTTACAAGCACAGAGAGACGCATCAGATGGATGGAGGAGCTGCATGCGGCTGCAGAGCCACGGGGTGCCGACCCCTGTGCTAGCCTACTTTATTGTCCCCAGCAATTTTTAAACCCCAATCAAACGTATGGTTATCGTCCCCAGCAATTCTGAAAACAAACTGACGCCCTTGGCTTGGACCAATTCTTTTTACTATATATATGCTCCCAATTGGTAAAATCATTAGACAGCATGGGATAAACTTCCACTGTTATGCTGATGATACTCAGTTATATTTATCCATTAACCCTGATGAACTAATCGGTTGGGTAGATTACAGGCTTGTCTTGAGGACATAAAAACTGGATGACTCTAAACTTTTTTTTCCCACCTTCGGAATATTGCTAAGATTAGAAGCATCCTTTCCAGGAGTGATGCTGAAAAACTAGTTCATGCATTTATTACATCAAGACTGGATTACTGTAATTCATTACTCTCAGGAAGTCCACAGAATGTAGTTAAAAGACTTCAGCTTGTCCAAAATGCTGCAGCTAGAGTTCTGATGAGAATTAAAAAGAGAGATCATATCTCTCCTGTCTTAGCTTCCCTACATTGGCTACCTGTTAAATTCAGAATAGATTTTAAGATCCTTCTTCTCACATATAAAGCTCTTAATAATCAAGCTCCATCATACATCAGTGATCTGATTGTTCCATACGTTCCTAACCGAGCACTTCGCTCTCAGACTGCAGGTCTACTGGTGGTTCCCAGAATATCTAAAATTAGGATGGGAGGCAGATCTTTTAGTTATCAGGCTCCTCTCCTGTGGAACCAGCTCCCAGCTTTAGTCTGTGAGGCAGACACTTTGTCTACTTTTAAGAATAGGCTTAAAACATTTTTATTTGATAGGGCCTATGGTTAAAATCTGATGTTAGCCTGGATCTGGACAAGTGGGGGAGTAGAGGGAGGTGGAGTGTACAGTCGGTAAAGACGGCTCTTCCTTGCCCTGCCTCCAAACCAGGCACGCTTCGTGTAAGTCCTTCTCATGAAGAGAGAATCCACAGCCCTGAAGACAGGGGCGCGAAGCAGCTTTCCATGAAACTACGTCCGACACAGTGCTCATTGCGAGACACCCAGAAGAACAAAGTGGAGAAGCTGAAGAGCCACGAAAGTTAGCGATCGGTGGGCGGGAATGCTAGCCAGAAGACAGTAGAGTTCAGTCAGCAAACGGTTAAGCTATCTTTCAATAGCGCAGCTCGTTGTCGGATGTGTTCTCAGCGAGGTGAAGAGTTTAAGAATTGAGGAATGACAGTGACATGGTTGCTTATAAGTGGAGGGTGGGGCCTCCATGCAGCGTCATGTGTCTTCAGCCTGGCCACACGAGGGCGTGATGTCCCATAGTACCTTCGTTGTACCGAGTGAATCGACTGAAAGGGAACTCACCTGTTCAAGCTGGCTTTGGTGTGACCTTCATCACCACCCTGTCCTAATTCTGCTCTTTCTGCCAACTCTGCCTTCCCCAGGATCCACTGATTACCTTTTCTTAATCATTTTCTTTTTCCATTGCCTCACATTTTTAGTCACATTTTTAACTTTTCCCATCTTTATGATATTTTAAAAAATGAGTTGTATTTTTAATGTTCCTTCTTGTGAAGCGCCTCATGATTTTTATCTTGAGAGGCGCTATTTAAAAGATTGTTTCTTCTTCTACATCATTTTAGTTGTTAAACATTTCTGTTTTTAGTATTTTCTTCATCTAAGTTTTGATTGAAAAACTACTTTGTTTTTACAGCCTCTATTGCTCCTGAGAATTAGAGCTGATCAGCTCATGTTAGCATGCTAACATTATGAAAAAGGACAAAATCACCAAGAACTGCTCAAGCTCCAGTTCTGTTTGGAAACTAAATAAGCTGTGAAACATTCCAGAGACTTTTGTTTTATTACAAATGTTCAGTTCCTCATCCATACATGAAGAATCTCTGAGGTTTTTTTGTTGTTGTTGTTGTTTATTTGCTGAAAACCACAGTTTTGGATTCCAGGTCCATCTCTGATGAAATACACGAACCTTTAAGACTGAGAACCAACAGCAGAACAAACCTTCAGGTTTGATTAGATGTGCCAAACTTATGAACACCTGGAAAAAAAATCTCACGGCGATAACGAACAAAAGTACAAGTCTCAACAAATAATCTGAATGGTTTCTCAATAATAAAAATGCCTGGGAGCGGAAATGTGAGACGTGTGACTCTTAGAAGGGGGAGGGTCTCATTTCTACCTTTCTCATCCTCTTGTGAAAAGTCACACCGCATTTAGTCACTTTCTATTTCTCTGAAACACATCTCATCCATCTCTTCTAACAGAAGATTGCACCTTTTTAAATTTATTCCATCACAACTTCAACACTCACCTGCGTACGCTCCTGTACCATCTAGAGTTTGTTTTGTATGTGATTTTCACATCTAGACTGAGCTCTGCCTGTTTTGGGTTTGAGCCATGTCTGTCAGCACTTTAACCGTGTCGCTAGCTCTGTGGTCCACTTCTGAACATGGAAAACTGTGATAACAACTTATCTAAATATAGCTCCCGGTCCTAAAACACCTGCTGGTGGATTCCTGACTCTTCTTGAGGACGACATGACTGACAAGCCTCAAACAGTCTCAAATCTCACGTCTAACCCACACAAACATGGCTACCAGCTAAAGAACAAGAGTGATTACACACTGAACCGTTACAGCTGTAGTTACCGTTATCGTTTGTTGAGTTTGGTGCCCCAGAGATGGTTTCACTTCCTTGAGTTGAGTTGCTGCTGAAACTTCTGGTGTTGTTGGAGTTTGTCTGCTCATGCCTAGTGATGTTCAGACTTAAACCATCCTTCGGTGGTACAGCTGCTAGACCTTTGGCATCGACGCTTCCCTCTGTAAGAATATGGAACCACATGAGCTTTGTATCAAGCTGTCAGGGTCATTAACAGTTGAGAGTCATAAACATGGGGTGTGTCACTCCAAAACTCTGATCAGAGCTGAAATCTTGTTGATTTTGTCCTTTTTCATAATGTTAGCATGCTAACATGAGCTCATCAGCAATAGAGGCTTTAAAAATAAAGTAGTTTTTCAATCAAAACTTAGATGAAGAAAATACTAAAAACAGAAATGTTTAACAAGTAAAATGATGTAGAAGAAGAAACAATCTTTTAAATAGCCTAGATTGAGTCCATCTGGTAATTTCCCCCTGGGATTAATAAAGTATCTTTGAATTGAATTGAACACTTCAGCTGAACCGTCCTCTTGCATCATCAGAGAGCAAAGCTCCCCCACAGCATGGCACTGCCTCCCTGGTGGTTTAGGCTGCTTTTTCCCTAAAAGGCTTTGTTTTATATGAATCCAACTGTTTACATTACATTAACCCCTCCCCCGTGTTTTACCCCCAGACCACAGACTTACAGGAAACCCCTTCACTATCTTCTTTGAGTTTGCAAACGACAGCAGACTTTAACATCTGACTCCGAATGTGGACTGCTTCAAATTGTGTTCCCATGAGCCGTGGGTAATTTTTAGATCTTTAAAGCAATATCATTTTAATGAAGCCCCAGCCCTTAATTCTCTCTCTCTAGCACTGTTTCACAAAGCTCCAGTTCTGTCCCCCCATGCCTAGCTTTGATGAAAACCAGAGAACTAATGTAATGTAAAGTCATTACTGTTCACTAACACACTGCCCTGATGCCTTTCATTACCTTCATAATCACTCACACAGCTCATCAGCGCACACAGCCATGCAGAGTGAGGTAAGAGAACACACACGGAGAAAAGGAGGGAGACCTTTCTGAACTCTGAATGATATCAAATCAAAACAGACACTCACAAATAGACAGAGGTGTGTGAGTGTGTGTGAGTGCGCGTGTGTGATAAAGGGGCTCGACCAATCAATGGGGTGATAACGTTCGAAGCGGGTGGTTTTCCTCACAGACTTTCAGCCCGCTGCAGCATGTAGGAAACACCTTATGCTCGCTTCACGACCCTGATCCTGAGAAAAGCAACCAGAGGTTTTTCTGTGGACAGATGCTTGGTACTTAATGCTGAAACAACTTAGTGGCAGTGACAAAACCAGACCAAGACCAAAACAAGTCATGTCTGTAGGTTATTTTATTACTGTCCTGGAGTTTATTGTGTTTGACGGGAAAACTAAAGATCTAACAAGTAAATGCAGGAAAAGCCCTATATCTTTGCTCATGGATATTATTTTCAAGTAGTTAAACACGTAGATAATTTTATCATACACTCTAAGAAATGAAATGTTGAATATTTAACCATTATGTCAACTGGTTCAGTAATAACGTCACACCGTAAACAGACTGTGAAAGCGTTGGGTCAAGGTTGAAACTCGCTTTACGCTGGAAATGCCGGCCAGAGCATCACTTATACTCACTTATTATAACTCATGAAATATGACAAGTGAAGCAGGATAGCAGCTGATAGACATGATTGCTCATAGGTGTGCTTTTTTCTGCAGAATGACAAATATGGCGTATGTATAACTTAACCTTATTAAACAACTAATACACATTAGAATGTTAACCTTCTGCCAACACATCATCAGTTAATAACCATACTAAACAGTCAGAGGTCACTAAATCATCATCAGCTCACATAAAGCCACTATATTAAGCTTTGTCAAGTTACCCTCAACATCGGCAGTCAACTTCCGGTCCGGAAACAAAAGGGTGCTCTTATTTTCCCGACTGACATGGGTACTTCCAGTGGCGGGTTAGCTTAGCTCAGATACTCTGAGCCAACTCCCGTTCCCGCACCGTAACAATGTCGGTCAAGCCGTACTTATCTACATTCCCGTATGATCATACAAAGCACATCCATGCTTCCTTCACCTGCTACTGGAGAGGCTGAGAGACTGGGTAGGCCTATCAGGATCTGCTCTGGAGTGGTTCTCCTCTTGTCTTCCTGAGCGCTCCTTTTCTGTGGCCGTCTCCAAGTTTAGGTCCTCCACGACCTCCGTTACCCATGGTGTCCCACAAGGTTCTGTGCTGGGGCCTCTGCTCTTCCTCCTCTATCCGCTTCCTCTTCAGCACATCCTGAGCTCCTTCAAAGGAATCTCATACCATCTTTATGCAGATGACATCCAACTGTACATCTCCTTTAAGCCCCATGAGATGTCTAAGCTGCAGCTGTTACACACATGCTTAGACTCTATCAAAACCTGGATGGTTGGGAACTTTCTTCAGCTGAATGAAGATAAGACTGAGATCCTCATCTGTGCCCCAGACAAGCTGGTTCCCAAAGTCAGAGACCCTCTTGGTCACCTTGCTTCTCACACCGAACCCTCAGTCAGGAATCTTGGTGTGACCTTTGACCCAGCTCTCACCCTGGATTCTCATGTCAGTTCTCTTGTTTGCTCTTCCTTCTTCCATCTCAGGAACGTTGCTAAGCTGAGTCCCATTCTGTCCCGCTCTGAACTTGAGACAGTTCTCCACACCTTCATCTCCTCACGCTTAGACTACTGTAACTCTCTTTTCACATGTCTGAGCAGAACCTCCCTGAACCGTCTACAGGTGGTTCAGAATGCCTGTGCTCGGCTTCTGACCAAGTCCTCCAAACACACCCACATCACCCCACTTCTCCTCCAGCTTCACTGGCTGCCAGTCAACTTCAGGGTTCATTTCAAGATCCTGGTTCTGGTCTATAGGGCCTTACATGGACAAGCACCATCTTACATTGGCGATCTTCTTAGTCCCTACACCCCCAGCAGGTCCCTGAGGTCCAGTGATCAAAGCCTACTGGTTGTGCAGCGCACCAGGCTAAAGACCAAAGGTGACAGATCATCTGCTGCTGTGGCCCCCAGACTCTGGAACTCTCTCCCCCTGAGCCTGAGATCAGTGGACTCAGTGGTCTCCTTTAAAAAGCTGGCTTTTGTATGACCTTCTTCACCACTCTCTCTTTATTCTGCTCTTCCCACCTATTCCACCTCCCTCAGGATCCACTGATTTCCCTCTAATCTATTCGCTCTCTCTCTTTCTTTACATTTTTTAATCACAATTGTCTATTTTTTGCTCATTTTAAATATGTTTTTAATAATTTTCTAAATTATTTTTGATATTTTTACATTGATGTTTTTGTGATTTTTATCTTGAGAGGCGATATAGAAAAGATATTTTCTTCTTCTTCTTCCTCATACGGCCAAGATGCCAGTGGACCAGCGCCGATCAGTCACGAGGGAAGGTATATCAACAGCGTTCTCGTATAAAACAGGAAATGCATAATTATAATGATAATAGCCATAATAATTAATCCAACATTGCACTTTCTGTTCATCCACGCACACACTTGACCATGTCCCGGTGCTATTCCCCAGGCAGCAACATACCGCAGAGAGGAACCCGGAACACAAACCTAGAGCTACGTAAACTTCGAGAGATATGAACCTAAAGCCATTTAATCTCTAGCCGGACATTGGGAGCAAACTTCCGGTTAACTTCAAAATAAAGGTAAGAAAGGAAATTCAGTCCCAGAACTCAAGACTTTGAGAGCTTTTAGACAGCCACCCCGAAATGTATACAATACATTTGTCCATCAATGAAACCATCAAAGTCTATGAGAGTGCAGAAGCAGAAGTAGGACAATCATCTGCCTCCTATGGCAAGGCCAGGAGAACGATCAGCTTGGCCACCGGCCGGGTGTAGATCCTACCTCCCACCTTCACTTCTGCCAATCGAACCTGTCCATTACTGCCTGGATGAGTTCTGACAATCCTCCCAACGGGCCACAAGGCCCTACCTAGGCAGCTGTGGATCCACTATCATCACGACACTGTCCTGGCTGATGTCAGTTGCTGAGACCTGCCACTTCTGGCTAGCCTGGAGACTTGGCAGGTACAGGTGAATGAATCAAGTCCAAAAGTGATCCGTCAAAACTTGTGAATGCTTCCACTGTCGACGCCCGATGAGCTCGTTCTCTGGGTAGATGACTTGTGGGCGTGAACCATCCGGCTGCCATATCAGAAGTGTATTGGGTGTCACAGGGTCTGGGTCACTAACATCCGCCGACACATAACCCAGAGGTTTACTGTTAAGGATACCTTCAATTTCAATCAAGACCATGCGTAACAGCTCCTCTGGGACAGGATGAGCTCCCACAGTAACTCGAAGGGCATCCTTCACCGAATGTACTTCCCTGTCCCACACTCCCCCAAAGTGTGGTGCTACGGGAGGGTTGAAATGGAAATCTATTTTCTGTGGAACAAGGAGTTCTTGTAATGGGGAAGAAATCTTAGTGAAGGCTTCCCTGAGTTCCCATTCTCCTCCTTTGAAATTGGTTCCCTGGTCAGAAAACAGCTCAGCCAGTGTTCCTCGGTGGGCGATGAACCGACGAAGAACCATCAAAAAGGCATCAGTGTCGATGCTCGTCAGGATATCTAAATGCACTGCCCTGGTGGTGAGACATTTAAAGAGGATTCCCCATCTCTTTTCGTGCTGCTGGCCCACTTTCACCTCAAACGGCCCAAAGCAGTCCATCCCGGTGGAATAGAACACAGGCTTAAACAGTCGTAACCGGGCCGCAGGTAGATCAGCCATTCTTGGTACTGTGGGCCTAGCTCGCCAGCGCTGGCAATCCATGCAACTGTGTTGGTGTCGCCAGACTGCCTCACGTCCCCGCAGAATCCAGAAGGAACGACAAAGTTCAGCAAACACCCGCTCTGGACCCGGGTGATGAAGGTGACGACCGTAGTCTTGGACAAGGAGCCTGGTGGCAGGGTGATGGGAATCCGAAATGACTGGATGACGTGCGGTAAGCTCCATATCTTCCGCTCAACGGAGTCTTCCACCAACACGAATGAGGTCATCTTCCACATCCCACACCGGTGCAAGGGTGAGAAGTTTGCTGCTTCTAGGAACGGGTTTCCCAGCCTTCAGCAAGCTGAGTTCCAAGGGAAAGCTGTCCCTCTGAGCCCTCTGAAAAACCAACCGTTCTGCCTGACGATACTCTTCTGCCGATGGCTGAGCAGCAGAGCCAGCCGCCCCTTGCACTTCCCACGTGTTGCCTCAAACTGCTCTTTCCATGAGTGATAACGGGCCAGATCGCCGGTGGGAACTGCTGTGAGTCCACAAAAGACAGTTTTGCGTTGTTCTGACTCCTCTGGGGCTTGATTAGCGGCAGGTTCCTTGGGCCAGCCATCAGGGCTAAGCAGGAGAAAGGTAGGACCCTGGCTCCAACGATTTGGTTCCGCCAAATCCCCTGAGCTTTTTCCCCGTGTCACATCGTCAGCTGGGTTATTGATGGTATCAAAGTATCTCCATGTGCAGCCAGTAGTCAATTCCTGGATTTCTGCGGAATGTGTGCCGATGAAGACTTTGAATCAACATGATTCGGACTTCAACCATGTGAGCACTGTCGTCGAATCGGACCACAGGACAACCTGGTCTAGGCTAATGGTGAGCTCTTGTTTGAGGACTCATGAAAGTTGTGCTCCAGTAAGAGCAGCACACAATTCTAGGGCATTGATGGGGACCGCTTTGGAGCTACTCTGGAACGAGCCATCAGAAAGGACAGAAATACTTTACCCTGTCCATTGGAGAACCTAAGGTATGCCACCGACCCATTGGCCTCTTCCAAAGCGTTGCAGAAAACATGCATCTCAGTCACCAGCTTCCCACGGTTGACCTCTTCGGACAGGTAGGGTCAGGGTAATGTAATCTCTGATAAGATGCCCAGCTCAGCCTACCAATCTTTCCACTGTTGCAGTGGTATCTGAGGTGAAAGACGGTCCCATCCATGGCGTTTGTCCCACAAATGTTGGACCAAAACCTTGGCTCGAGTGGTTTAAGGTAATATGTAACCCAAGGAGTCATATTGACTAGCCAGAACTCGGTAGACGTTGCGCATGGTGAGAACCTCATATTTCACAGGGCGACACTAACCATAGTTCCACACTGGCGGAACAGCTCTCTGCCGGCAAGTGACTGATGACTTCCGGCTTGCTGCTGGCCCATTGTCGGAGTTCGAACCCGGCAGATGCTAGAAGACTCTGTAGCTTGTTGACCAGATGCTTTGCCTCAGCGACTGTTGGGACACTCTGGAGACAATTATCCACATAGAAACTTCTCTCTACTGACTTCTTCACATCTGCGTCTGGCGGATGATGGTCCTGAACATGCCGCTGCAAAACAAAGGTGGCACAACAGGGGCTGCAGGTGGTTCCGAAGGGTAACACCTGCCACTCATAAACTGTTGGTGGACCATCTCCAGGTGTCCCCCTCCAAATTAATCGAAGAAGGGCTCCTCGATCTTCAAATCAGATTGCTCGTCCAGTCACGTGACAAATGTCACAAGTTTTTACTTCAAGGGAACAGATAAATTTTATTAATGTTCGGGGTCATCTGAAGGCATTTCTTTAATATGTTCAATAAAGCTTGTCCTTCCACCTAATATTACAGCATGTTTTTAACATCGATAGGATGATGCAGACAACCTTTGATAAAAACAAAGCTAGAATTTCAAGAAAAACAAATCAGGCAACATGAGTCAGAGAATGAACAGAAAGCCAGCAGGTTTGTTAAGTTTCTTCTCTTCTGTTCACCAGGATAAACTGAAAGTGTGACGCTGGAGAAAATAAGCCTGTTACGAAACGAGCAAAATGCCATTATTAGAGGTGTCATTTATCACAATTTCCTTTCTACTCAATTACAGTTCTACAGTAGTCCTGCTGTGTCTATCCGTTTAAAGATGCAGCTTAGGCCGAGTGAAGCATTTTCAAATGTTCTCGTTTCAGGCAGGATGTGTGGATGGAGGAGGATCAGTAAAAGTGGGGGAGAGAGCATGTAGAAAGCAGAAAGTGGGTTGATAGAGAGAGACATAGGATGTTACAAGCTTGTAATATAAACAGGAAGAGGAAGAGTTTGTGTTGCTCAACTGAACTTGTTCCAGCAAAAGCAAAAACAGTAAAATACAAACGTTTTCTGATGGACTCCAAACTGATAGGAGAAAAAATATATCTCAAATGTTCTTTTGCCCGAAAGAAAAACATAATTTAAATGTGTCACTAAACTGAAACAGAAGCGAGACTTCTGGTGCTCAGTAATGTATCATGATAGTAAAACTGGGACCAGTTAGTTCATATCAGCCCAAATAAATGAAACGATAAGTTACATACGCACCACAATAAACAGAGCCCGAGTTCACCAGAAGTGCGCAAAGAGCGATCCACAGTTTGGTCTCCATCCTCTCTCTCTTCCTGTTCTCTGGAAGAAAACCACAAAACAAGAATCCGATCCAAATCCTTCACAGACCCAGGTAGATTTTCTAAGAGTTGTATAAAATCCGAGTCGGTGTCCCGTGCGCAGGGCGTGCACACAGCTGTCCTCCGCGTCTGCGTGGACTGAGTGAGGGAACGCGCTGCGCTCTTACCAGAAGCAGTGCCACGTGTTCCCCGTTGAAAATAGTCCGTCTTCCTCTAGATGGCTCCGAGCAAACCACACAAAACACAAGGGAAAAGGGTCGTGGTATAAATAAACACTAATTACAGGCGTCACTTCAGCATCCCAGAGACTTTAAAAACATATTTTCATGTTTCTGCAATAATCATGTTATGACCTACCCTAGAGAGATGTATCCTAAATAAACAGTAGTGAGCAAATAATAAATACTTGTAGGCTAATTGTAAAAACACTTGTAATTTTATTTTGCTTACATATGAACAAAATATTTGAAACAACGGAAAGTGAAAAAGTAATAACAATCGATTTTTTGTTCCATATTTTAATATTTATTCAATTCTAAACTAATAGTAACAATAAAGTGCAATACGCTGCCAGTCAAAGATGTGGAAACACTGGTATAACAGTCTTTTTTTTCTTTTAGATTAGGGAGTTACTATAATGTATAACCGTTGTTATTGTGTCTTGTTTGTGTTTTTCAGTATTTGTCTCTTGTGCTTTAGCGTGTCATATTGTGCCCATTTTATTTTATCTACAATTTGTTTTCTACTTCTGTGAATTGGACTAAGAGTCCGGAATAAATACTATACTAATAAGTTATTCGATCAGAAATCAGTGCTTTTCTGTCACTTTCTCTTACTTTAAACACTTT
Organism: Nothobranchius furzeri; assembly: GCF_043380555.1. Classification (NCBI taxonomy): domain Eukaryota; kingdom Metazoa; phylum Chordata; class Actinopteri; order Cyprinodontiformes; family Nothobranchiidae; genus Nothobranchius; species Nothobranchius furzeri. Next base: position 47,582,786 of record NC_091748.1, read on the forward strand.
ACATAACAACTAAAACCAGATAATAAGTTCTCCGAGTCAAGTTTCTACCTCTTTTCTCACCTTTGTATTTTAATATCTATATTCTCTCTGGAGTACCCGAATGAATGAACGCTTTGATGGTAATGTTGCCACAAGAGAGCGCTGTTGTCTTTCAGCTGAAAATAATCATGTTTTTGTCTTCAGCTACACGTGAAACTAGAAATATTAGAAAATGGAGCAAAAACCATTTACTTTTTCTATCTAGCTTAGACTGAGAGGCCATCTAAAGATTCACGAACCCTTTGCAGGTGTTTAGGATTCACTAGCTGATTTGAGTGTGACACTTTGAATTTAGAATAATGAACCTTTTCACAATATTCTAGAGTCTGAGATTATGAATGTAGGAGTTCCATAGGCTGTACGCCATAATTGTTACAGTTATAACAAATAAAGGCTTGAAATATCTGGCTTTGCATGGAATGACTCTATCTCATATGTTAGTTTCACCTCTTCCGGTTTCACATGTGCTAATAAAAACACGTTTTTAAACCATTATTAGATCAGGGACCACTCACTCACAAAAGTTGCTCAATTCGGTCTTTCCTAATTCTCATGAAGCTAAACAGCAGCTTTGGGGTTTTCCTAAATAAAAAGGAACTTGGCTGTGACAAAATATTTCATTTTATTTGTAGATTTTATAAGTTATACTCTCATTTATGCAAGCCTCGTTCTGCCACTTTAATCAAAATAAGTTCTATTAATATTGCAAGTTATAATTAGGTCTTGAGTTTCTCCAATCAAATCCTGAGTCAATTCAAGGCCCAATGGAGTTCAGCCACATTCACAGATTTGAGTTAAGTCATACATTTTGAATTGAAATTCCCAAACAATGATGAATGCTGTAATTGAATTAGAGTAATAATTAATATTCTGAAATTATTAATATGCTTTAGATGGTGTATTTATTTGACACCTCAAACAGTAAACACTTAAACTTGATCAGAACGAATGTGTTACATGGAAATGTCTTGTAAATAGTTTATTATGTTAAATCCTGTTTACAGATTCCAGTCCAACTGAAGTCACGAGTCATTGGTGCTAAAATCTGCACACTTTACTTTTCTTTAATAATTATTATTAGAATAGATATGAACAGGAGTAAATGGTCACACGTGTGTCAACAGCCCATGTATGATCAAAAAATATATAATGCTTGAATCAATAAAGTTTGATATTTGGGACTGGTGGAGGGATGTTAATTTTACTTTAATTTTGTTTGTTTGTTTGTTTTGTTTTTTGGTGGCCCTAACCAAATGGGCGTGATATTTCCTACGGCCCATGAATGCACCAAAGAGCTACCAGTGACGGAGCAGCAGAGAGGTAGAAAGAAAATCGGCAGGCTGCTGCCAGCATCGTCTCATACCGTCGCCGAACAGAAAGGTGTGAAAATGACACTCCTCCAGACATGCTAGAGATAACACACTGACGCCGCACACTTCTGATAATACTGTCATACTGAAATTGTTGCTTTAGTTGTGTTGTTTAGTTGTGTTTGCCACGAGGGCTGCGTGAAGTTAACGTCGCTCAAAGAGCTAGCTTTGCGTTAGCATAGTAGCCGTTGCTACAGTGTTTTAGCTCCCGGTTAGCGTGTCGTGTCATTCATGAGACCAAATAGGAAATAGTTGATCAACCTAATCATCCCACCCATTGCTGTGGAAGTTAAACGATAGCACTGCAGTTGTTTACAAGTTTAGGATAATCGGAAGTCGCATCTGAATGTGCCGTCTCTTTTTGGCCGTTTGACAGCTCCGTGTCGGCGGAGATATGGAGACGCCGGGGAGAATAGCAGCCACACCGGACGCGCTGGACTTCACGGTGGAAAACGTAGAGAAGGTGAGTCTTTCAGCCGGTCAACAATACCGGGGGTTTGGTGGCTTAAAATGGGTTGCGTTTGAGGATTTTGACCTGAAAAGCAAACTATAATGCTTTATTGTAGTGTTTGTTGTTTTATTTTTAATGATTTGTAGCTGCGTCAATGGCACACTTTGTGGTAAATGATAAATCACCTATTTGATAAGCCGGTTGCGGTGTCAGAATTTAGTCTGGGTCATGTTTGTCAGATTGAATAATATCCTGTGTGTGTGTGTGTGTGTGTGTGTGTGTGTGTGTGTGTGCGTGTGTGTGTGTGCGCGCGCGCGCTTTGCACGGCCTTGTTGACTGCCAGGTTGCTGTGATGAATCTCCCTGCTGGGTGGCCAGTGAGTCCTTACTCCAGGGGGTGGGTAAGGGGCGATGGAGAGGATGAGGAGGGAACCAGAGAGATGCTCAGTGGAGGAGCAGGGTTGCAGTGTTGAGATGAGGTGAGGGAGGTGCCAGCAAAGAGAGAGGAGGGGGTGAGGAGTTTTGAGGGGGCTGGTGATGTGACAGAAATGATTAAAGTCAGATCTTAGGGAGAGAGAGCAAGAGAGGCACACTCCTTAGGGGCAAATGGTTTAGCTATAGTTTTCAGTTTTATTAAAAAATGTACGACAAACATTTTGTATGATTTTGTCTGTTTTGAGTTCTAAACTTTTACTTAAACTCGTGGAGTTAATGTTATCTGTGAGTTGTTTTTACGGTTTGCTTGTGACTGTTGGAGATAGGCATGAATGAATGAATATAAATCACCTCATAGACCTAGTATTGTATTGGACCCCCTTTTGTCTTCGGAACTGGCGTGTCAGAACTGTTAGAGATTCTACAAAATGTTGGAAACTTTCCTCAGAGATTTTTCTCTGTATTGACACAAGGGCATCACACAGTTTCTTCACATTCACTGATTTCTGCTGCCCCGCCTCATACAAAACCTATATGTTTAAATGCACTGAGTCGCCGCCATGTGATTTATGTGAACAGGTAACCCCAGTAATCTGAATCACACCCATCTTTCAGTTAATAGTTTCATATCTAGAAACACGACATTTGGCTTACTGTAAATGTGAGCATAATTATGATCTCAGATGTCTCTAATTTGTTTATTTTTATTGAAGTAGATGCTTTAGTTTTCTTGACAGCTTGCATGAACAGTTATCCAGTCTGCTTCGTGTGAACCATAGTAATCTCATTATGTACACTTGTCAGAATAAAATCCCAAGTTTTTAGGGTGTGACCCTTTACTACAGTCAGACATTGGGTAGTGTGTGTGGGTTTGGAGCTGATGGTTCCTGTCCCAGTGCTCGCATGGGTCCAACAGAAAAGTCTTTGTTTGGTCAGGAGTCAGTGACACAACGTTGGACTTTGTTAGTAACTCTGTTTGTAACAAAGTGTCGGTACTGCCTTACATGTCTGACTTACTACAACCACCAAACAGTTGGATTTTACTGGGGATTTATAGCTGAACATTGGACGGTTATGTAGTGAATTTCCTCTAAGATATTATGTTGCAGTTCCGTATAGTGCTGGTTCTCTCCTGCCCAGCTCTTTGCTCAAGGGCACGTGCATAAGGGTCACCTTCTGGTGCTATAACTATCTGTCATCCCTCTACCAGCCACACAGGATGCTTTCCCAACAAGCCAGTATCCCATAGTGCTTTGCTTTCAGGCTTTTACCTTGTGAGGCACGTTATTGTTATTTGGAAACAGAACTCAACACTTTATAACGGCAATTGTTGCATTGTTATTATTTGGAAATACTTTTCAAATAACAGGATCGTTTACAGACTGATGATCCATGAAGCCTGAAGAAACATTTAGGTGCTTAGAGAATAGAGATGGATTTCCAATTACTTCTGATAGGGCCGCACAATATATCAAAAAATTATCATCGTCAGGATAACAGGACGTGCGATAGGCCCATCGCAAAGCACGTCAAAAACAGCGATAAATGTTTGGTTCAAACATTTCCATCCGTGTCATACATCAACTTTTTGTAAACCAACTCTGTTTTTTACGCAGAAGTATTATTTGGCCAATCAAATGTAGCCCTTCTGATATGCGGCCAATCAGATGGGTCCATTCTCGTAATACGCCCGCCCCCTACGTAGACCCTTTTGGAAAGCAACACCCAAACATTTGCGGCGCCGTTCCCTTGTTCGTCATGTTGGCTCAGAGCAGCGAACGCACTTTGTGCTGAGGTTTCTGGATTCAGCGCTGCTTTCAAACGTGAGCGTGAGTCCACTCGGTGTCGTTAAGCATTTTTACCGGGCTGACTCCGACACGTGCCGGTGAACCAACCCACCTTCATGTCTTATAAGTCGCTTTGGACAAAAGCGTCTGCTAAATGCATAAACATAAACACAAGTCGCTAGTGTTCCACCGGGTGGTGATGTTAGCCCCAAGCTCCGGTTAGCTTCCAGCTAAAAGGCTACAGCACTCTCCTCCCAGTCCCACCCTGCTACAGAGGGCCTGGAAAAGTTCCCCCACACATCAAAGTGATTTTTCATTTATGAGCTTTTATAACCTTGTTAATCAGGATAGTTGATTTGCTGCTGCACATAAACTGTCAGTCAGAAGCTCTGCTAGCCGGTTAGCTTAAGAGGAGCTAGTTCAATTTGTTAGCTTGTTATCAGAATCATAGTTGCAGTTTCATCACCTGAGCTGCTTTTTAAGATCTAGGTAAACTTGTTCAATTTGGGGTTAAAAACAAACGTTTTCACATATTTTCCATGTAGTTTTTTTGCCAGTTCCTCTTCTGAAAGGTAGACAATTGTTTTTCTCTTTCCCTCAGAAAATCTTAATATTCTCCTAGTTTGGCCCAGCACAGTTCACTTCCCAGTTACAGCAACGGCCTTATATCATAACCACATAAGTGGAGAAAATGTTCAGTAGCAATGAGAGAATTTGCTGTTGCATTTAAGTGATGTTAACTATTATTTAACATTTAAACTTATTTTCTGATTGTTTTTATTTATTCAAAAACCCTGGTAAGGGATGTTTTTCTGTATTTGGAGCATCAGAAAAAGTTTTATAGTGGTGGTGATGTTTTAAAGTCACTGAGAAGCTGCATGCATGCAGTTTGTTGTTTTGCTGCTAATACAGTAGCAGGTGCAGCTGCTAATACAGTAGCAGGTGCAGCTGCTAATACAGTAGCAGGTGCAGCTGCTAATACAGTAGCAGGTGCAGCTGCTAATACAGTAGCAGGTGCAGCTGCTAATACAGTAGCAGGTGCAGCTGCATGTTTTTGCAATAAAAATGTTATGTTGTAATGGAATTCATGCATTAGTTTTTGTTTGCTTTGAACCCAGAGCAGACGTCACACGCCAGACGACATCAACACTGCACACTTTAGTATTTGTTCATTTATCGTGAGTAATATCGAATATCGCAATATTAAGCACTGTTATCGAATATCGCAGGTTTTCCTAATATCGTGCAGCCCTACCTCTGAGTCTGTTTATAGTTCTAGTAGGAAAAATAATCTTATCTTGTAGGCTACAAAACACCTGTATATGGTCATGGGTTTATTCTTCATTTTTATTGTTGGTACTCATAGTACCATAGAATTGAATCCTTTTTTATGTTCTTGCAACAGAGGTTTGTGAATGAAACAGTTGGTGGAGGAGATTATTTTCCATTCCCATGCTGAGATGTCATCACTATTGGCAACATCATGCTATTCTTATTTTCTGTCTTGGCCGCTGGCTGTCAACAACCTCCCCCCCCCCCCCCCCCCTCTCTCTCTCTCTCTCTCTCTCTCTCTCTCACTCACTCACTCACTCACTCACTCTCACACACACACACACACACACACACACACACACACACACACACACACACACACACACACACACAAGCAATAGTTCTTTATTCTATCATTAAATCATCACTCCTTTGCTGTTTTTTGGTTCTCCTTGATGTTAGGGTGGGTTACTAGTTTTGTGGTGTGTTCTGTGTCATAGCATTGAGAGGGGCATACTCAGCAAGAGATAGCTTAGCAGAACCTGTGGGCCTGACCTGCAGGGTGTGGATATGGTATGAAGGTTTGTCATGTGGGTGGAAGTTAGTGCTGTTTAGAGGTGTGAAAAAAAGTTTTTTTTTACCTGCCCACTTTTATTTTCTGTCTCTGAAAGTCAAAAGATGGTAATAGTTTTATCTGTGAGAGAGTGAGCGTGTGCATGAGAGTCTGTGTGTGTTCATTTTTCTATTGGCTACACTGGAAAAAATTCCAAGTCGACTCAACTTAAAATAATTTGTAACCTCGCTGCCTTAAAATTTTGATTAACGCTAGCAAATAATTTTGAGTAATGTCAACAAACTAGTAAGTTTCTTCAACTTATGGGATAAAGGTCACATAGCATATTTTCTTTAGTTCATTTTTTTAATTTATTTTTCAGTCAGATCAACTAATATTTTAGTTCTATCAACCACAGAGTCCAAGTAACTTCTACAAGCCTTTGATTCAGGCTAACAAATTATTTAAGGTAATTTCCACTCACATCCAAGTTGAAATTACCTAAAATAATTTGTTTGCCTGGTGAATAAGTTAGTTGAAATGACTTGAAATAATTTGCTAGCATTAATCAAAATATTAAGGCAGCAAGGTTACAAATATTTTAAGTTGAGTACACTTGACTTTTTTCACATGTTGAAAAAGATCCACTCTTCTGTTTTTGAGGATTCAAAATGTTTTAAAATATAAATAAAAACCAAATGCATCTTTGGGTCAATTTCTAGAGATTTATTTTAAAAACATCTATTTTAACATTTAGAAATCATTTCAGAACACCAAGTTTTTTTCACCATCCTCAAAAGAATCCTGTGCAACTGTCTATGTAAACACATAACATAAAACTACAGGATAGGACTCCAGTTTAGTTATTTTAGCACTGTTCACAATCCATGTAGTTCATCGCCAAGCTATTCAAAACATTTTCAGCATAACTTTAAAACAATTTCAGATATCTTTTAAAGTAATTTACATTTTTCAATAAACAAAAACGACATGCTTGTTTCTGTTGGTTTGTGGGACAAAGATGTGTGTTGGGTTTTGTCGTTGACTTTGTATTTGTGATTTGGGTTGAGCGTGCAAACATTTATTGTAGAACAAGCATCCGTGTGTGTGTGTGTATGTATGTTGGTGAGGCTGTATTTTGATGTAAATGGTGCATAATACAAAAAGCCAAGTATAAATTTGAACAAATGGGCATTTTCCCATGTTAACAGATACTTGGGTTCACAAATTTTTAAATTCTTTGGAAATGTGAAAGGAAACACATTGCTCTTAAAACCAGGAATGCAATGTGCAGAACTGTCCGCATGTGGGTCAGCTTGTGTAATCAGGACACTTAACAGTTCAACAGTGAGCATATAATAGCCTTGCAAATATCCTGGAACTAAAATGTATTAAAACGTGCAAGAGAAGAAATAAGGTGGCAGGCTACCCTGATATTAAAAACATCTATATTATTGCTGGAGCAATTTGTTGCGCAGTCCATGAACCCGAGCAGAGCAGGTGCTTTTCCCAATGTTCATTAGTACCTTCTGAATTACCTCAAAGGTGTACTTCAGTCTCTTTGGATAGCTGATGTTGAGGCAATAAAGTAGTCCAATCAACACAGCTAAAGCATGTGGTACATCGCGCAGCTCACAAAAAACGATGTGCTCCTCCAGGATTACAGTTACATCCACAATGTTTGTTGATAGAGCCGCCATCTCTGCAGTTTGCTCCGTGGAAATCAGTAGGCCTACATCCACTCAATTCCACACCGCAGGGTCCGCTGCAGAGTCAGTGGTCTAAAGTTTAAAAGAACAGTGTGTGTTTACCACTAGGATCGAACGAGATCATCGTGTCATACAGAAGAGTCACTGTAGTCACTGACAATAATCACTAGGGCTGCAACTAACGATTATTTTCATAATCGATTAATCTGTCGATTATTTTTCGATTAATCGGTTCATTATTGTTTAGCTATTTAACCTATACAAGTGATGGATGCATTTCAGTTAAGAAAAAAAATATAAGAAAAGTGTGCAGTTGACTGCAATCTATTTCATTGCACATGAACAGTCAGCAGTATAAAATGAGCTAAACAGTGCAAAATATCAGTCCAGAATAATTTTTTAGCATTAGCTGGAAGCCTGCTCCTTCCACCATGGGTAGTGGCCTCATGTCTTTTACCAGCATGTTTAGAATAGAGTTTGTAAGTGGTATGAATTGCTGGGGGGTGAGTGTCTTGTTCCCCATGTAGTTGTCCATCGTTGCTTGTTTTTTTCTGCATAAGAAACACAAATAGACTGAAATAAGTACACATATAAAATAAAGCAGCACACACACTACAACACTAAATCAATATTATATTATTTGAATTAATTAACAATATACAGTGATCATTCATTTCGAGGGTTACGTTCTACAAAATAGCCCGCAACAGGAGATATTCAGAAAAAAAATAATTTTTTTTTTACTATTAAAAAGCTCTAAGTAAGAAGCTCATGAGGTTTTTACTTTGAGTCGGGAGTGTTTAAATTAGCTACAGAAATGTGAAAAATGATTATTTTGTGTAATACTGTTTAAGAAACATGATAAAAATGTGTTGTGAGGCGTTTTACAGCGTTAGACAGTAAAACAGCCTTTTAATAGTAAAAAATGACTTTTTCTGAATTTCTCCTGTATTTATAAATTGAAAGCGTACAACTATGCCGCGTTATATTCACCTGGACACAGCTCGTCTGTATATTTTTCTCCGCGGAGTTGTCCTTTTTTGAATGAGGAACATAGTCATGGGTTTGTGCCGTTTTTCTCTTAACGAGAACATTCTTATAAACAGACGTGCTAAATTTGGCAAGCGCATGATACACAACACGGAGGAGATTCACGATTGCATTTAGTCAATCAGAAGTAGAACAACGCAGACTGACGCGGCAAAAAACATGTTTAACATCCACTATAACGAACTCAGCTAAAACACTAAGTCCAGCTTGTTTATTTTCTGTTACTTACCGGGCTGGCTCTTCCAAATGACGGCTCACTTGACCGCGGTGCTCTTCCTCTGCTGCATCAGCCCCCCCATGTTTTCGTCTCAAATGTTCACTTAGGGACGTCGTGCTTCCGTGCCATGCTAGATGGTTTTTGCATATTTTGCAGGTCACCCGTCTTTTCAAGGCATCTAGAGTGAAGTCCGGGGTTTCTCTTCAGTTTTGTCGCTTCTATTTTTCTTCCGTATTTCTTCTTGTTCCGCCATCTCTCACAGCAAGATGAGCGTCAGTAACGTGATACGTCATGAAAACCGAGGGCACTCATTGGCTCATTTCTTCTTCTACGGCTCCACTGGTAGATCAGTGGCTCATTACTGCCACACACTGGCGGCAAATTTAACAGATTGTAACCGATGTCAGATTGTGGTAAAAATAGACTTTATGCGGTAAAATATGATTATTAAACAACTAATCGATGACTAAAAAAGTTGTTAACTATTTTAATAATCGATTATAATCGATTAAATCGATTAGTTGTTTCAGCTCTAATAATCACCATTCATTCATTCATGCCTTGTCTAATAAGGGTGATTAGGCAGAGTCCCCTTCTTCTGAAGTGGATTCTGTTGTGGTCCACCCAATGATATTTGAGTCTTCAGACTGAAGTGTCAAAGTAATGATAAATGACCCGCACTTGTATAGCGCCTCTCAGAGTAAGGACTCCAAAGCGCTTTACACTACAGTGTATCATTCATCCATTCACACACACATTCACACACTGGTGGGGATGAGCTACGATGTAGCCACAGCTGCCCTGGGGCGCACTGACAGAGGCGAGGCTGCCGAGCACAGGTCCCTCCGATCACCACCAGGCAAGGTGGGTTAAGTGTCTTGCCGGGAGCCGGGATTGAACCGGCAACCTTCCGATTACTGGACAACCCGCTCAACCTGTTGAGCTACTGCTGCCCTCAAATACGGCTGGGCAATTACCCAGCTAAGCATAGTTTTATTTTAAATCCTCTAATACAGGCCCGGGCCTGTATTAGAGGATTTACGGTAATCAAATTTTATATAATATTGTGCTATTAAAAACATTGATCGCAATCACGTGGTGTGTTTTAATCATTATACCATCTCACCAATCCAGTGGAAGTGTCGATAGCAAGCTGTTGTTGCTTCTGTTAGTCAAAAAGTTTTTTGAGCAATCCCTGCATATGTGCTTTGCGTTATACCTGTCTGGCCATGTGAGAGGTGGGGTGTCGGTGTAGAAATGATGTGGCTAGGGAGGGCCACATCTGTTTCTGTTTAATGAATGTTCCATAGTATAGAGTTAGCAGTTAGCATTTGAAGTGGTGTGATGTAACAATACAACAGATGGAAAATCTGAATGCGACATTAAGAGTGAATTTTAAAATTGTGTTGATAAAAAATTGGAATGAACTGAAAATCGCAATCTTTCAATATTGAAAATATAATTGTGAATGTTTTATTTTCATAATTGCCCAGCCTTACCCTCAAGCAATTACCGAACAACCAGTGGGATGGAACTGCATAGAACTAAAAACCATATTTTACTGGTGCCAGTGTGAGCATTCAATTAAATAATACTTTAAAAAAATCATACATTTGCCAACTCATGCAGTTGTACAAAATTGGTTCCCTAATGTCATGGCTTAAAAAGGCTCGGCATGTCCAGGAAATAAGCTAGCATGAGTTGGTGCCTTCTGGCCAAAGTAAGTAAAATATTCTTGAAATTGTTTACGTCACGGACAACTTTTAAAATAAAAACTATGCTTAGCTTCAAAACGGATAGTCCCAACAGTCAAGCAATGGTCCAAAGCAACGGATGAGTAGCGGATAATGTTCCACAAAATGATGTTTGGGTCTCAACTTGAAGTCCGGGAAACCATCCTGCAACAATCGCCTATGGAATGATATTTTGTGCTCCAAATAGCACAAGGATTCTGTGGTAAACATAGAGGAGGCCAAAAGTTCGACAATGTCTTTCAGTTCAAGAAGTATCATCCATGTTGTGTTGTTCTCTGGAATAAAGCCTGATTTATGCTTCTCCGTCTGCGTCAGTGCGGAGACACGCAACGCCATTATCCGTCCTTGCGTAGGGCACGCAAGTACGTACGGAGTCGAGCCCACTTTTTTAAACATCCGTCGAACGAGACGGATTACGCAAGCTTGTGATTGGTCAGGACGCCGCTGTTGTTTACAGCGCCGCCATTGCAAAGAGAGCCGAGGATAACTAGCGGCAGACACGGAGAAGCTTGAAGAATACCTTGTGAAAAAACTCTAAAAATATGAACGTTTCATCCTCCCGTGACTGGAGGAGTGAAAAGATGCGCAGCAAGCGTTTTATTTGTGGACGGAAATGACGGGAAACGTGGGTTTAGAGGTGGTGAGCTCATGAAGCGGTGGGAGAATGAGAGACAAATATGTCCATGTTAAAGTGTCTTATATACACAAAAAACACAATATAAACACACTATCTTGGACCGATACATGACAGGATGCCACAGAACAGCGCTACGCCCTCTGTGGTCCTGCCGGGCAATTACTTTGCAACACTCCCCAGGAGACGGAGAAGTATGAGAGCAAAACGCTTCCGTCAATCCGTGCGTGTCTGTCCCTTGCGGAGCTGACGGAGAAGCGTAAACCAAGCTTTAGTTGACCAATAATCAGGGGCAGCAGTCTCAAAAGAGTCCAATTCTGATGTCTATTGCCCCCAATTGTTTCATTTACTTTAAAAGTCGGAGGCAGTCTCTGGGGTCTATTAGTCTTAACCGCGAATGAGTATGGGAAGCTTTGAATGTTTAATTCTTCAAGAGTGATGTACTGATCAGAAATCAATTTTCCAAGACACAAGCTAAGTTCAACAGGCACAATTCCCTCTAAAAGGTCATGTAAAACATCAGGAGGAAATCTTGTTACTGTGTGGAATACATCAGGTTATTTAAAATACAGTCCCTTTTGACACCATCCACACATGACAGATCAGTGTCCTCTCTAAGCTTTGATACACTGGTTTCATAGGACAATTTAGTCCGGACAGGAAAGAACGGGCTTCTGGCTTCAATGGTCTGAATATCCCTACGACTTGCCAAACAAAATCTACAAAACTTATCTACATTAAATGACTCCTGAAAACCAGCAAGAGAATGCGCTCCCAAGTTATCAGCTGAGACTAAAAGTACAGTACCTTTAACATTAGCCCCCAGCTGCTGGATAAAAACACCTTGGTTTTCAAGTACTTGTATGTCTTTCAATAGCAGATCTAAAACAATAGTATAACCACATTTTTTTTAAATCATCACTCTTACACAAAACTGCAAGGTAAATAGATGACAGAGTGGATCTATATTTGATTGGTAGATTTGCAATTACCCAATACACAGCACACACTTTATGTTTCTTTCTGGAGGTACCCAATGGATTACACACTTCAAATTCATCTATATACAAACTGATTGCAATTGATAATGCCTTTCTGGAGAGAAGCAGATTTTCTTTGAAGAACAGACCATCACGAAATGACTTGATTTGGTCAGGCTGTGAGGTAACACAGGATTCTTCTACCAGCACCTTGTTAAGAATATCAGTCCTATTTAGCAATTCAGTTATCACATGCAATATGGGCACATATACAAAGCTTCTTTTAGTATCTCTATCCAATAAATACTCAACTGGCTCAATGGCAGTGAAATTGTCTTTAAAACAACACAATCTTTTGTGATCAGTTCCAAATGGACAAGTCTTTGACAGAAAACCAAGAGGATTTTTTTCCTGTATGACCTCTGTTAATAGTGCCAAGGTGGGGCCTTCAATGTTCAAGTTGTGTTCCTTCAATACCTTTTCAATTGATCTCTTGGTGCACTCTCCAGCTAAAGAACCAATTTCATAGAGTTCATCAACTATTTCCTGTGTAGCTGACATGTAAAATTGTCTGCATACGCAGAAATAAGGATGCAAGTCTATGCTTAACTGACTCCTCATTAACATCTTCAAATTCCTCCTCTTCAAGGGCATAATTTTGAGAAACCTCAGTGTTGATTGATGCTGCATCATCACATTCCCCAGTCTGTATTTCTGGTGGACCATGAATTAAATCATGTCTTAAATCCTGTAACACACAACCACTGTGATATCTACTTCTATGTGCTGTGTAAGTGGAATACACATTTGAATGGAAAAGACAATGATGAAAAGGGCACTTCAAAGTTTCCTTATTTTTAAATGACCTCGCTGATGAACAAAGTAATCTTTAAGTGTACACAGCTCTGAAAATTTGCATACTTCACACTTAAGTTAGTATGTCACAATGCTGCTTTTTGGCACCAAAGGATTTTGAGCTTGACCAGTCACAGCTTCATGCTTAAGTAGATGGTTTTTGAGAGCTACTTGAGTCTTGAAAGAGCAAATACAGTCAGTGTAGATGCAAGGCAAAGGACAAGACCTGCTATAATGTCCGTGTTTCAATTTGTACTGTCTAATTATACTTCGCTGGTTAGCTGAGGAAAATGTGCAAAGCTTACATGTCCACTTCATCCACTTACATATGTATGGAAACCTCTCTTCCTGCAAAAAAAGATGACACAGTTTAGCTTACGTTTGTACAAAGCATGCAGTCACAGTTATTACAATATTCCATCCCGCAGCGCTCCTCTGTGAGAGCAGGGTGGGGGTGTAGCACACGTTCCGCTGCTGTTTCTCACCTGTATCAGCTGATGGAGGGCTTTTGGCAGGCCGTCAGGCTTATCAAGCGCTGGGGAAATCCTGGTATTACAACACTGCTTTTATTTTGGTGAAGCATCCCAAGATCATTTCTGGGCTGGCCCCCTTACAAAACATTCTAGATACACCCCTGCTTATTAGTCTTAATAAAGTATTTTTGAGCCATTATAAAAATTTAAACAATTATAAAAAAAAACTTTTGGCATTATTACCCATTATCTTTAATTTTATTTGTTTAGAACATCAAGATGCTTTACAATTAACATAAAAAGGTGCATTTTTATTGAGCAGAGAGGAGGCAACAGACCCATAGAAGACCTGGTTTGATCTAATTTCAGAGATAAATAGATCAGGTTGAATGCACCTAATAAATACAATTATTAACTTTGACTCTGAGGAATTTGTTTCAGATTTTTTTTTCTCCTTTGCTTCATTTGGTCTGATCCTGAAAATCTCCCTATGCTGGCCAAAGAACTGACGCAGACAGATGCAACACCTTATTTAATATTTGAAATGGGAGGACAAATTGATCTTCCCTGCATTTACTGCGGTTGGAAGAGGCAGATAAATGTTTTAATGGCTATTTATATACGGGGAATTTACAGAATAATTCTAATAGGATGATGGTGGAAAAGTGGTAATATGATATAAATATGCTGAACGATGCCAAGACAGAGGCCATCATTTTCAGCCCTAAGACTTCTCAAAGTCCCCAACTGACCCTTCCTTTTATCACATGTGGGTTGAAAACCCATGTCAGAATCTTAGGGGTTGTGATGGATGCTAAACTAAAAATGGACATTCATGTCAACCAGGTAGTTAAGACCTGTTTTTACCACCTGAGGCGCCTCTCTAAAGTTAAGCCCATTTTAAAAAGGCGTCATCTCCATTCAGTTGTCCATGCCTTCATTAGTTCCCGTCTCGACTACTCTAACTCAGTGCTATATGGTATCTCCTCCTCCACTCTCGCTCGCCTTCAGCTAGTGCAGAACGCAGCATCTCGATTCTTGACTGGCACCAGGCAGCGAGAACACATCACACTGGTTTTAGCAAATCTTCATTTGCTCCCCATCCATCTCCGAATAGAGTTTAAGATCCTGGTTTTTGTGTTTAAATCCCTCAATAACTTAGCACCTGGCTACTTGTCTGAGCTCATTCACCCTTATGTCCCTACAAGATCCCTCCGATCAGCCGACCAGCACCTTCTCCATGTCCCTAGCTCCCGCTGTAAATCCCACGGGGAGCGCACCTTTTCAGTTTGTGCACCAAAGCTCTGGAACCACTTGCCCCTCCTGATCAGACTCTCTTCCTTCCTTTTTAAGTCTCGTTTAAAAACTGAGTTTTATTCGTTGGCTTTTAATTCAGTCTAACTTATTCTCTTTCTCCTTTTCTTTTCGATTTGAATTATTCGATTTTAATTGATTTAGTTTTTATTTTTGATTGTTTTTATTGTGTGTTTTTGTTCAGCACTTTGGTCGGCTCTCATGCCGTGTTTAAATGTGCTATATAAATAAACTTGGTATGGTATGGTATACGGGAGGTTGTATCAACAAAAATAAGAGACTTTCCAGGTCAGATTAAGGCCTACTCCACACGTAGCCGTTTTTTTTTAGAAACGAATATCCGCCCCTCCAAAAACTTGTATCCACACCACCTCGTTTAAAAAAAAAACTCTGTCCACACGTACCCGGATAAATACATTGCCAGACCTGTAGGCGGCAGTACTTCCCCCGTTCTTAACCTCGTCCTTCGTCTGTGGTCTTCCGCAAGGAGCAGTAATTCCGCTTGCAAAAACAAACAAGCAGAAAGCGCTTGGACAATTGATAAAGCGAGCGCAGCTCTGAGGGCATCCATGCTGTTGGCTAGTGTAAACACAGGTCGCACACGTGATGTCAGCATTTTTTGTCGCGGAAAGTGACGTTGCGGAACTTAAAACTCCGGTTTTGTCTGTCCACACGCAGACACCCAAAACGGAGAAAATGCAGATCTTCACTTTGGCCGGAGTTTTTAAAAAGATCCATTTTCGTGTGAAAAAAACTCCGGCAGATCCCCGGCTACGTGTGGACAGGGCCTACATCTGTTGGTTAACCTTCACGGCTCAGGCATACCGGAGGCAGCTCCAACGAGCCAGCAGCCGTGGTAACCAGGCTCTGCATTATCATGCTGTGGCTTTGGTGAACTGGGGCAATGAAAGTCTGGGGCCATACCAGGCTTATAAAGCACTGGGAGAAACTGAATTACCAGGTTAATAAAACCCGCACATCAACAAGAGCTTCACAGATTCAGTTCATATTTCACATGACATTTCCCACATTAATTGATTAGGTGCTTTTCCGCTATGGGACTTTTGTCTGTTGATTCGCTCCTCTCAGCTTACCGTCTCTCTACAAAATCTTTGAGAGATGAGCTGACAAACATATCCTGGCATGATCCTGACTACAACCAATCAGCATGACAGAACCGCAGCTCCTACCCAGCGATTCTACCGGGCCATTTTAGAGTTTGTTCAGGGATTCCTGGTGCAGGGCTCTTCCCTCTTCGGTCGCCGCTACTGAGGGAATCCTTGAGTTTCTTTTCCCACTATTGGCTCACCTGGAGAACATAGCGATTATCCGACGTCAGATAAGCTGCAGCTTCTCTCATCTCTGGCAGAGATTCTCAGCTCGTTCTGACTGGTCTGATGACAGGACATGTTAAAAAAATTGCGCGGACTTTTGTTCTCTGTTCATCTCGCTGTGATTTTGGCAATTTAATGTAAAAAAACCCATCACTTTATCCAGGTAAAAAAACGCATTGTAATGCGCCTTACTGATATTTGTACAGAGTCAAATACTAACAATTTTGTTTCTGTAATGCCTTGCATTGCTGTGTTATAGCAAAAAGTAATGCATTACAGTAATTAATTACTTTTATAACGCATCACTTCCAACTCTGGCTATTAGTAATATGCTGAAGTTAAGCGGCTTGTCTCGTCTGATCTGACGTTGTAGTTGGATGAGCGAACCCCCAGAGGACCTGACGGGTAGCTCCAAAACGCCTCGGTCAGGAGGGTGGGGAGGCTCACCAAGAACTCTGGTCTAGCACGGTCTGAGTATCCGACAGCCGCCCCGCCGGCACGGTCCTCACTGAGTCCTAAAACAGCCCGGTCAGGTCGGCTTGGCTCTGCTCTTCTAGACCCACACATACCAGAAAGTTTCGGTAAAATTTCCCTTAAGTTAAATAGTGGAAACGTAACCAAAATTTAAATGGTTTTAGCCAACTCTTGGCAAACGTTGCTAGCTTGACAGGGAAGCTATTGTGCAAGACAGAGGGAGGAGGGGTACACTCTTTAGCTTCACCAAAAACCATTTCACCACTTCTATGTAACAAATAAAAATAAACTTACCTTGAATACAATGCCAAGAGCTAATTTGCTGTCCGTGTCCACCGAATAACGTTGAGCGATAATGGCTGCCAGCACGTGGTTGCGAGAAGAGCGAGCAGCACGTTTAACAGGCAAGGGTTGACCAGAGGAACAATGCAGGGGCGGT
Organism: Nothobranchius furzeri; assembly: GCF_043380555.1. NCBI lineage: Eukaryota > Metazoa > Chordata > Actinopteri > Cyprinodontiformes > Nothobranchiidae > Nothobranchius > Nothobranchius furzeri. The sequence continues at coordinate 47,599,925 of NC_091748.1, forward strand.
GTTCTGAGCATGCGTGAAACACTTTCCCGCGTTGTACCACTTACATATCAGAGCGGACGGTACTCATTGGCATATTTTGTATTAGTTGAACGGGTAAAAAACTACATTTTTTAGTTATCTCAACTTTATGGAAAAAATCTGTTGACATAACATAGAATATTAAGTTACAGAAACTAAAAGCAAATATTTATTACAGTGTACATCTCATGAACCAATGATTTGAAGAAGGAAAATAATCGTTGGATCTGTCTGGAAATAGTTGAGTTTGAGAATCAATCCATTTCCATACGGCTGCTACAAATCAATATTAGCAAATACATTCCTGATCAAAAGATTAAGACCACTAGAAAAATCACTTTAAATCACATTTTGCATGGTTGGATTTTTTTTTTTTTTTTTTTTTTTTTTTTTTTTTTTTTTTTTTTACCGTGTCCTGTCTGGCTGTGAAGCAAGCAGAATTGATGTCTGAATGCTGGTGACAAGCCTTACAGATTTATTCTCAGGTGGAGCATCAAAGCGTTTGCTTTTAATGTCACGCCTGATACTTAAAACTTTATTGTTATTGTTGTTGAATGCTTTGTAATTCCGACCAGACACGGAGACAGAGGTGAAAGAGAAAGGAAGAGAAAAGGTGGAGAGAGAGGAGGGGGGGGGGGGTTCCACAAAAATAAACAATGAACAAGAGTCTGCTTCTAAACCTGCAGAATAAGACAAAAAAAAAAACAAAAGGACACAAAAAAGGGACACAACAACAATACAACAAGATCTACCTATCACTGTGTCAACTTGACGAAAAAAAAACAAAAAAAAAAAAAATATATATATATACATATATATATATATATATATATTATATATATATATATATATATACATACATATACATACATATAATCAACATTGCTTAACTGAAGAATCACGATAATAAATCACAATGCATTAAGTGCCCCCCATAGTCTTAAGACATGTGTTGAACGTGCCCAAGCCCATACTTTTGAGAGCACCATGTGAGCACCTGTGTGTGTACATGCGCTTGTTTATGTAAGGTTTATCTATAGGAGCGTCCAACAGAGAGTGTGAGGGACCACAGATCCGCCCCCCAAAGATGCGCAGGAGACGGGGGGAGCTCCAAGTCCCAGAGATCCAGGAGTTGCCCCAGAATGCAGGAACCCCAAGGAGACTGCAACCAGAAAGGCCCCCGCCCCCCTCGAAGAGGCACAGAGGATCGCCCCGGGGGGCCACAACCAGCAGCCGGCAGAGTCCCTGGAGATATCAGCGGCAAGCCCACAGGCCCGCCCGCAGCCTCCCACCCCCTAGCCGGCCGAGCCCGGGACCCAGCGACCCGGGACCCAGGGGTGACCACCCCCGCCGGGGACCCAGCAGAGCCCAGGGACCCAGACCCCACCAGGCAGCCTCCGGGATCTATCAGGCAGATGCCAAAATCATAAACCCCCAGACCCGGTTGCCACGAACACTCAGGCAGACCATGGCACAAGCCCCCACACCAGGTGTGGCAGGGGGAGGGGGGACAAAGATCTATATCATCAAGAGAAGTTCCAGGAGAGGGGAGGACCCAAAGGCCCCACCTGACATATACAGTCATACACAAACACAGTCACACACTCCCTCCCTCATGCTCACACATGCACATACAACCCAAGACTTACAAAAATGCACGCCGGACACTCACTCATGCTCCCCTTACACACCCTATTAACTCTGGTCCCGGTACTGCTGCACATGGGGTACAACCATCACCGGTAACCAGAGTTTGACCCTTTCTGCTGGGGTGCTGATGAGCAGGCTCCCCCGCCCAACGCTGAGCACAGCAACCCACCACCCCAGACCCCAACCAGATGGCCAGATCTCCCTCCTAGCCTCCAGCCCCAGGAAGCCTAGCAACAACAGAGGTGGCTAAGACCCCTAGTCTCCCTCCACCTGCTCCAATATAGTGTTGTGTGATCATGAGGTGTATTCCATGGCTGTGGTGAGTGGGCAGTGCGGGCATCATCCGGCATATGCCAGCTGATGCCACCGCACCACCCCACTTACACCCTCAGCCATCAGTGTCTAAGTGCGGTTTAAAATTGGAAGTGGGCACCGGCACTCGGGAGGAGGCTGAAATATCCCCCTGCCAAATGCCGTTGAATGTGCTCACTCCCAAGGCCCTAAGTGTGTGTTTGTGTGTAATGTCGTCAGTGGAAGTGTATAAGGTGCAAATAAAATTGGGGGGCAGGTTGCCACAGGAATGCGGAAATGGGGTCCATACCCGCACTCCCTGACTTGCCCACCCCCCAAGGTCCTATGTGTATGTTTTTGTGATGATGTGAGGGAGCAGGAGGAGAGAAATATGCGGGGATGGGGAGGAATGGCTGGTTGGGCTTAGCCCTCCAGGGAGCCAGCTCCCCTACTGGCTCCAATAGGCACCTCTGTTGTCAAACTGCCACCCAGGGCATGCAGACCCAAGCCCATCCTGCCAGGGCCCAAAGCAGCAGCATTACAGAGCCTCACGGAGTCCGAGGGCACCAACCCAGCCCCATCCCAGCAGAATATCTATGCCCACCCCTGCATTTGCACAACTTCCAGAATATATAAGACATGGGACATCCAGGTAAGGTTTGGTCCTCCCCGTCCTGGACCTCCCCCTCCCCTGTGATGGAACGGCAGAGGAGCCAAGGTCTACCTGATGCCCCCGAACCCAGGCCAGGCACTGCTGAGTGTTCCTGCCTTCTTCCCGGCAGCATACATGTCAGGACCCGACCCCCAAGGCCCCGCCCAGATCCCCACACGGGGCCGCCCACCCCCAAACCCCGAGCCCCCAGGCCACCACCCAGACCCGCCCAGGGGTATTGCAGCCGCCAGGCAGTGACCCATGGCCGCCGCCAAGATCCCCAAGGGGCCCCACTCACAACCGCCAGCAGTCCACCCCCCGAGGCAACCCAAGCACCTCCAGAGGGGGGCAACAGCCCCCCAGTCCCAGACACCCCCAGTGAACCCACCTCCAGGGAACATCCGGATACTCCAAACTCAGACCCCACACCCCCCCCACCCACACCATCCCGCAGGACAACATCAATGGCCCCCCACCCTCGCTATGTGATGGAACCGATCAAAGGAGCCCAGAGAGATTCATCTGAAGTGGAAGCAGAGGCTATATCAAGTGCAATATGATCTAACAAAAGATTTCTATACTGGTTAATGCAGAGACTTTCTCTATTTTTCCAATTCAAGAGGATAGTTTTCTTAGCGATGCATATGGCAGTCAGAACCACGTGAACCAAAGATGTTGCAATCGGGACATCGTGCAGCTGTCCCAGTAAACAAAGAGAGGGGGAAGTTGGGATATGACATTTCAGACATTTTGACAGATCCTCACATACTCTACCCCAAAATTCCTGGACAGGTGGGCAGGACCACAGTGCATGAATGTAATTGTCAGAAATGTTGTTTGTGCAGTGTGTACAGATGTCAGACGACACAAACCCCATCTTGAACATCCGATGACCTGTATAGTGTACTCTGTGTAGAATTTTGTACTGAATTAATTGTAAATTGGGGTGTCTGATCATTTTAAAAGTTTTTAAACAAGTTTGGGACCAGAAGTCCTGGTCAAAGCTAACTGATAGATCCACCTCCCATTTTTCAATAGGGATTGCAATTTTATCGTCTATTTTGGACAGTGTCTCATATGCTTTAGACAGTAGTTTGGGGGGTTTGAGATTATAAAAGTCTAATACCCTTGGTGGTGTTTGTAATTCTATTTTATTGAGCTTAAATTTTTGTTTGACTACAGATTTGGTTGGATTTTAAAGGTGTGGTTTACTTGTTTATTCAATCAGGGTGTCCGCGGGGTTTTAAAAAGTATTAAAAAGTGATAAATAAAAATAGTCAAATTTAAGGCCATTAAAAGTGTTAAATTTGGTCTCAGAGGTATTATTTTTTCCAAGTTAGGTATTATTTTTTTCAGACTATCAGGTGTCATATTCTGAACATCGACATAGAAATATATTCCGAATGAAATGTTTTGAACGATTATAAAAATAAAACAAGCCGATTATTTGCTCCTCCCACTTGAGCTGCCCTGAGTTACAAATGAAGCGCTCCGTTGCCAACTTAGCGACTTTGATGCTATTTCTAGCAGCTTTTCAGACCCCCTTCTTGACTTTTTAAATCTTAAAAGTACCTAGTGAACACCTCAGAAACATCTCTGGTAACCCTTAGCTACTTTCTGGATAACTGTCGTCGACATTTCCTGCAGGTTAGCTAAACACTCCGCCTGCGCTCCGGACCGTTCTTCAGGACATTAGGAAAGGGAATGATGTAGTGATGTGTCGGTCGCTAAAGAAACGGCTCTCGGAGTCGGCTCCCTGTTGGATTAACCAGAGTGAGTGACACACGCATTGCACCTGCGGACTCCTGAGCAGCTAAAAATGGCTAAATGTGCGCGTGCGGCACGCTAAACACACATGCAGCTTGCCCCTGATTGCTGTGAGACCGGGGTTGGGGGGTGGGGGGGTGCAGCTGTGGTTGGGACAATTATTACATTAACTGATGGACTTGTAAATAAATAGTTTATATCCAGAAAGTAGCTAAGGGTTACCAGAGATGTTTCTGAGATGTTCGCTAGGTACTTTTAAGATTTAAAAAGTCAAGAAGGGGGTCTGAAAAGCTGCTGGAAATAGCGTCAAAGTCGCTAAGTTGGCAACACTGTGGGAGGAGCGCTTCATTAACTCTAATTTCCCTCTGGGATTAAAAGTATTTTTGAACTGAATTGAATTTGCAACTCAGGGCAGCGCAAGTGGGAGGAGCAAATAATCGGCTTGTTTTGTTTTCATAATCGTTCAAAACTCAGATTGTAATTGGGATTAAAATTCGATTAATCGAGCAGCCCTAGAATGATCCCTTTCTGAACATGGTTGACAAACAGGGTCTCTCGCAGCGTGACACAGCTGCAGAGTTGCGACGCAGTAAAACAGTCATTTGGAATGTCTTAAATGATCTGGAGCGTAATGAAACAAAAGTCAAGTGCAAGACCCAAAAGATTCCTGCAGCCCTTAGCTGGAGAATGCAATTGGGGGTCTGCTCTAGTTGGAACCTTGCTAAGATGTAACCATGCAAAATAGAATTCTGTGCCATTTTTCAAGTGGTCCTAATCTTTGGATTGGGACTGTACACAAATGACTAAGGCTAGGTGTGTAATGGGCCATTCCCATCTGTACCGGGTCGGCCCGGGCCGGGTAGCGTAGGTTGTTTATATATCTGGGTGGCCTGGTATTTTTCCGGGCCAACCAAGGCTCATTCTCAGCCCTCTTCTCGAGGGGGTCTGCTTCAGGCCGACCAGGACCAACACACCCACTGCTGACAGCAAATTCACACCTTCCATTAGAGCAAGCCTCTGATTGGTGGGTAGAATCAGCCCACATGGGCTTAAGACAAGGATGTGTGGAATCAACCGGGCCAGGCTGGGGCCGACTGGGGCTACCCGGCCCGGGCCGACCCGGTACAGATGGGAATGGCCCATTAGTACCTGAAAGTCTTTCAAAAACTTCTACTGCTAACAGAATGCTAAAGGTCTTACAAAAGTACATAAAATAATTTATGATGTTGATGATTAGGATGAATCAAAAATGGCTAAAAATTTATAATTCCTCAACATACAATACTAGTTTAAACTCAAGTATGAAGCACATTACTTCAAGCAATACACGCCCTTTTATTTAGCAGTGTGTGCTTGTTGTGTGGCTAAATTTAGTAGAGTATAATGATCTATATTTATAAACGATGGCTTCCTGACTGATGGCTTCTTTAAACATCATTTTCATCCAATGTAATAAATACCAGTACAAAAGTCTGCTGAAATGAGCTGAAAGTCACGGGAGCCTAAAATAGTATTGTTTCTTTTTCTAAGCACATTTGTGCTTGCTGTGTAAACCAACAGACAGGCAGAATTTGTGTAAATGATGGCTGAAGTAGCTAGTAGTAGCTCTACCAGTCAATGATTTTTCATAAAAAGATTAACGAGCAAAAAGAACTGGCTGGTGTGTCTTGGTCTTTAATAATGAACCTCAAAGAGACACACAACTGTTGGTGAGGAAGGAGAGGTCTGCATATTGACAGTGAACAGCAGTAATGAAACACTGCTGCTTTGAACTTTAAAATCAGACATTGGTTTTAGACAAAGGGCAAGGAGAAGCTGGGTGGCTAGGCTTTTGAGTGAAGCCATGATAATTATCCTCAGAAAGACCCTACCAAACCTCAGCTCACCTACACATTTAGATTCTGTGAGTTCTGCTATAAAATTTTGTCCACGTCAATTGTTGCCTTTTAAGAAAATCTAATCAAAGTTGAGTATTATTGTGTGTTTCCCTCATAATGCATCAAATGGAGGTAGTGTTTATTTGAGCAGAGACCTGCCAGCAATGAATAAGTAAAAGCTTCAGGCATGTTAACAGTCTGGTTCTGCTCCACATACTGCACCAGGACCTGTGGCTGTTATTGTGAAGTGATACCTGGTTCTCTGCAGACAGTTAGCTCATTAACAGTCAGCCATGTTCAGTGTTTTGCCCAATCACAGGAGACTGATACTTTCTCTGGAGGATGTAGAATCCCACCTGATACTCCTCTCCCAGCTGCAGTTTTATCATTGCCCCCGTCAGTTTAAAATCTCTCCTTGTTTTTTTAAACTCATTTTTTATTATTTTCAAGAACAACAATAACAACAACATACAATTCCCAGAAACTGGGGTGTCAGTGAGGTTTCACTCCTTTTTTTTCCTTCTCCAGTGTGGCCAGTTGTGTCCATTAGTTAGTGGTGTCCTCGTGTATAGAATGTTGTCCATTTTTCCCATTTTTCCTTCAGTTCCTCCTGTTTCAGTTTCAGTTTGTAAGTCAATCTTTCCATGCTGTATATCTCCTTCAAAATGTCCTCCCAGATCTTCACCGTTGGTGGTTCTTCCTTCCTCCATTTCCTTGTTATCCCCTTCCTTGAAGCTGCTAATAAGATTTTGACCAGGTATCTGTCTTCATATTGTAAGTCTTCATTTGTCAGATTGCATAAATAGTACTTTCCAAATGTCAAAGGTGTCTTGTAGCCTAACATCCCCCCTATTGTACTTTCTGTATCTTTCCAATACTTCTTTAATTTAGCACAGTCCCAAAGCATATGATAATGATTACCTGTTTCCTTTCCACATTTCCTCCAACAAATTTGTTGAATACTAGAATATTTGTTTTGCATCGATGGGGTTATAAAGAATTTAATCATATTTTTCCAGCAGAACATTCTCCACATCTTTGAACTAGATGATGACTTCTGGACTTCACAAATGTTCCACCATTCATCGTGACTCACCCATGTTCCACTTTCCTTAACCCACCTATCGCGAACATACAAAGATGACGTTCCCTTCTCCCCCAACCCTTGATATAGTAATGAGACAGTTTTTTCTGATTTTCCCTTGTATGCATTGCACATTGCTTCTGTAACCTTATTCAGTTTTGGAGGTAGTCCTGGTCTTATCTTTTTGTCAAAGTAATCTTTAATTTGTAAGTACATAAAATAGTCTGTGTCTGGTATTCCATATTTGTTCTTGATTTTTTTGCTAATTTTTAAATTTCTCTTTCTCCATTATTGTGCATAATGCTGAAATGTCTTTGTTTCTCCACCTCTTAAAGTTCCTGTCCATTAACCCTGGTATAAATTTTTGATCATTATCCAGCCAATTTAGAATTTGTACCTCCATATCTAGATTGTATTTCCCAATTACTGAGAACCGTGTTTTAATGTATGTTTAGTTATAGAATCTAGGGTGTTCCCACTGTTCTTTAGTCCTTGTTTATTTGTAATCATACTCTGAAGGGGGAGTATCTCCCCTCCCAATTCTATTTCTTTCCAACCCGCTTTGTAGTGTGGATTACACCAAAGAGGAACTCCGCGAATCTGGGCTGCATAGTAATATTTTAGGAGGTTTGGGAGGCCGCATCCTCCTTTATCCTTTGGGAGCTGTAATGTGGCGTATCTTATCCTGGGTTTCCCCCCTCCTCCCCAGACAAATCTTGAAATCTTAAAATCTCTCCTTTTTAAGAAGACATTTAATTTTCAGATGAGAGGATAAGGAAAAGTTTGAGGGCTTGGATGAGATGGAGAGTTTAGGCTGGAAGAGGGAGGCTGGATGGATAGGATGAAGTGATTGGTGATGGAGGAATTAGTGTGACAGACCTGCAGGGCTAAATCTGAAGCATCAGAAGCTCGGTCTATGGGACTTTAGTGTGTGTGTGTGTGTGTGTGTGTTTGTGTGTGTGTGTGTGTGTGTGTGTGTGTGTGTGTGTGCGTGTGTGCGTGCGTGCGTGCGTGCGTGCGTAAAGTGGTTGATGGCCTGTATTTGTATAGCAACTTCTTGATGAATGACCGACACTTATAGCACCTTTCAGAGTCTAAGGACTCCAAAGCGCTTTACTCTCATTCATCCATTCACATCCTGGTGGTGATGAGCTACAGTGTAGCTACAGCTGCCCTGGGGCGCACTGACAGAGGCGAGGCTGCCAAGCACAGGCGCCACCGGTCCCTCCGACCACCACCAGCAGGCATTGTGTTAAGTGTCCTGCTCAAGGACACAACAGCAGAATTCTCTGTCCGGAGCCAGGATCAAACCTGCAACCTTCCGACTACTGGACAACCCGCTCAACATCTTGGGCTACTGCTGCCTCTTAGGGTTCTACAACCTTTCACAACACAATAAATCATTCATACTCTGTTTGGGATGAGCTACCATGTAGCCACATCTGTGTGTGTCAGATAAAGAGACAAAGGTATTTTAGAGACATTTTTCTTGCTTTGCCAGCATAAAATTAATTTAGTTGTTTTCTTTTCCGCTCTTCCATTTCCTTCTCTCATGGTCATACTTTATCTTTATGTATTCCTCTTTAGCTTTTCTACTTGTTTTCGTTTTACACAATGACCCACTCCAACAAAAATAGTGTTTTTTCTCTTTATAACATATTTGTGAGTCCCTTGTTTATGCTGCAGGACATATCTAAATAAATTTAGGCTCAAAATTACATTTCTGAGTATTTCTGCATTCAAATCATTGTGAATCAGTAGCAGGCAAAAGAATTCAGTCTAAAACGTATCGACTTTGTTACGTCACAAAACCACTGGGCGGAGCACAAACTCCACTAGTAGAGAAGACATTTTCAAATGTCAGATGGATAGTTCACACGCTGGGGACTCGGGTTCGAATCAGGCTGGACCATATGAGATACTGGCTTACTTGTCTTTTTTTTTTTTTTTTTTACAGTGAAGCAGTAATACATATTACTGGTGTACTGTATTATTGTACAGTAGTACAGTAATTAGACTCCCACTGGCGGTCATTAAACTTCCAAGTGAGATTCTCGGAAAGACGTTTTATTTTCATTTAATTAAAAAAATTTTTCTAACAGGCATATCCATCTGAATTTACTGTCCATCATGAATTTGTTGGTAAGGGAGTAGGCTGAAGTATAAACTTATATACATCCCTACCCCTTCTTACATAATATTTGTTTCTTGTGTGTTGTGTTGTTATATCACACTAAATAAAATAAAAATAAAAGAGAAGAAAAAAAATCTAAAACAATTACCCCATCCAAAATAACCAAATGTTCAATTCACAGCCAGAATAGACGTCGGTTTAACTTTCATTTTGGAACTGTTTTTCAACCACGATGGGACCTGGAGTGAAAGAGGAGCTCAGAGCGGCAGACAGAGCAGGTGGGTGACTGCTAAGCAGCAAAATATAATGGTCTATGTTTTTACCCTGAATGAGCAAACACACTTCCTGATGATGGTGAGTGTTACGTCCGCCACTAGTCTGAGCTCCTTTACTCCACCTGTCTTGATTCTCTCCTCCGCCTGCAGCACGGCGCTGCTTTGTCCTCTCTGACCGGCTTGTGTGTGAGTGAGCTCGGTCTGACTTTCTAAAGTAATTAGAAGAAATCTGGCCCAGCCTGGATTTGAACCCGGGACCCCTGTCTGTAGGTCAGGTGTCTTACTGGCGTGTCCCTGTCCTCTGTGCCAACGGCTCCGCCCACAACCCAGAGGTGAAATTTTAATGAGCTGCTGTCATTCTGTAGAAACAAAGTACTAGAAAACGGGACAGGTTTAGTGATTTTTGCTAAAAACAGCATAACCATCATAGTTTAAAGACCACTGGCAACTGTTTAAAAGGGTTAAAAAAGATGATTAGAGTCTGACTTCAAGTTTCTAAATTACTGCTTCACAGTGTGGCTGTTTTGAGTTCAATGCTTTCCACTTAGCTTATGTTTTAGGAGTTATCTGTATAATATTTGCTTTTATTCAGGGTACTCAGCCCTTTGTAACAAGTCAGAGCTGAAAAGAAGAGGTTTTTTTCTCAGCTGGCCTCTTTAGGCAAACTGAGTGGAGTGTCATTGCTGACATTTCTCTCAAGGACTTTGTCGGTTCAGTTTGAATTTGAAAACTAATAATTTTGTTTGTTGCTTCTTTTTCATTTGCAGGCCCTCCACCAGTTGTATTATGATCCCAATATCGAAAACAAGAATCTGGCCCAGAAATGGCTGATGCAAGCCCAAGTCTCTCCTCAAGCCTGGCAGTTCTGCTGGGTCTTACTGAGTCCAGACAAGGTAGTTGGAACACACATTACACACACACACACACACACACTGCAAAAATTTATTTTTTCATTTCAGATTTATCTTGTTTCCTCTTACAGGTACCAGAGATTCAGTACTTTGGCGCTAGTGCCCTACACACCAAAATCTCTAGGTACTGGTCTGATATTCCCACAGACCAGTATGAGTCCCTGAAGAGCCAGTTGTTCTCCCAGATTGCTCGCTTCTCCTCCGGCTCTAAGATGGTGCTCACGCGGCTATGTGTGGGCCTGGCCTCGTTGGCACTCAACACAATGCCCGAGGCCTGGCCCGGCGCCGTGGCAGAAATGGTGCGGGTGTTTCAGGAGGAAGGGGGAGGGGTAGATGGGCGGGCACGGTGCCTGGCATTGCTGGAGCTGCTCACTGTCCTGCCCGAAGAGTTCCAAACCAGCCGCCTGCCACAGTACCGCAAAGGACTGGTACGTCTCCACCTGTCTATGCATTTGTTTCATATGTACAGATGTCTTTGTTCTTCATATTTCTTTATTTCTGTTCATTAGAACTTTCCAATTCATTTTTCATTGATATTTCAGATGTTTATTAATACAGCTGCATTGCATTGAGGTACGGAAGAGGATTAGGGCCACCGAAAAGAAAAGAAAGAGAATTCTGACTTTAATCTCAGAATGAATAAAGTCAGAATTCTGAGATTAAAGTCATTTTAATTTTTTTCTTTTCAGTGGCTCTAATCCTCTTCCGTACTGGGGTACTCTGCCTTTGCTAGAGCAAATTAGATTAATATTATTTTATATTAAGTATTTTTAAATTCCGAATGAATGAATAATTTCAGTTTTTGTATTATCAGCATAGGTATGCCTAAAACAGCAACATGGGAGCATAACTGTTATGGTTCTGTGTCAAGGTCCGGGGAGCCCTGGGAAGGGAGTGGGGGTCAGTCTGTCCCTTACTGCAACAACTGCTTCAAAGGACGGATAGCCCAGGGGCAGTGAAAGCTCGCGTGCTGCGCTGCCTGTCATCATGGATGCTGCTGGACGTGCCGCTCAGCGAGAGTGAAGGCCTGGTGCACGACTGCTTCACTGCCCTCCCCGACCCAGAACTCTTCGACACAGCGGTAGAGGCAATAGTAAACGCCATCTCGCAACCAGATTCCCAAAGGTGTGTGCATCGTCTGTTGTCTGCTTGCCTGGTTGGAGTCGCCAACTAAGAGCCATGATGTCACCATGATTTCAAACCTTATTTTATTTTTAAGCAGAGAAACAGAATCTAAACAAGTAACTACGTTGGAATTTAGAGGAATGACGAAGCAGCCGCAACATTGTGAAAACGGGCAGGACGGGCACTGGATGGACACCAGAGATGGGTGGAAGGATGGCCGAGAGGATAGAAGGACGGATTGAAACAGGGCAAGTTGTAAACCGGGGAGGAGAGCGGCGTTTCTCGGTTGGCTGGTGTTGCTATGGCTACAGAGCTGGGGAGAGATGTCATCATGCCCCGGTTGATTCAGACCGGCACCCATTACCCCTCCCCTAGAGACGGATTGGGTTGGGGAGGGTGGAGTGGAGTGGAGGGATGGTGCAAAGAGCGGAAAGGATGCCTAGGGAAGGAGGCAGACATGGGAGGGGAAGTGCTCTAGAATAAAAGACTTGATTTTTTCTACCTCCACGCTCACACACAGACGGGGAGCTCGACCTTTAAGGTTGCTGCTGACAAGTCAGTTTAAACACGATGACATCACATCGAGCAGATGTTGGCAGGAACATTAAGGGCAGTGGAGTTACAGTAAACACATCCTCTCTCCGCTCAGCACAGTAGGAAAGTTATTGATTTCGTGGCCAGTTGCGTATTCCTTACATGACTCTTTCCTCATTTTCTACATTAAAATGCTGTTTCTTGTCTTTAGAGCATCTTTCCTGATGGATTTAGCTCTGTGGTTCTAGGGGGGTTTGCTGGCATCTGCTAGTCTGGCTTTGGCTGCTGTTCTGGTGCCTTTGGGGAACTCCGATACTGCTGCTCTCCTGTGTTCAGTGGGAAGGGAAAAGATCAATATTTTGTGCCAGGCACAAGATCTTTCTTAGTCACCAAAGCCATATTTATTTAATTCTCTAGAGTCACCTGTTCCTTTTGTTTTCTGGTTTATTTTTTATCCCAGTCTTCCTGGTTCTTTGTGCTCTGATCCCTCACCATCAGCACTCGGCCCTCCTCCCTGTCTCCTGTTCTCTCTCCCTGTTTAAACACATTATAGTCAACTCATTTGGGGAAATGCTATTGGTCCAGCTGCATCCTGTTGCCAGGCAACCCATTTCCCCTGTCTCACAGCGTTGCAGTAATTGCAGAGAGGGGAGCAGAGGTGGGGAGAGGGACATAAGGGGGAGGGAGAAGGTGTAATGAGAAGGAGACAGTATGGGAGACTTAAAAGGAGTTGGCGTTTACCAGTGTGGAAGCAAGAAACGGAGATGATGAGTAATGGGTCTGCAGCAGATGGTCTCAGTAGAATCTACAGAATGTCATCTTTTATGAGGCAAGATTGGAAAAATGTACAAAACCATTCTGGTCTTTTAATCGCATCACAAACTATTTCCCCCCCCCCCCCTCAGCTTTGAGTGGATGACCTGCATCTGAAAGGCACCTTATTAAAAATAAATGATCTGTATGGTGTGTTAGTGCACGCACACACACACACACACACACACACACACACACACACACACACACACACACACACACACACACACACACACACACACACACACCCCAGCTTAGCCTCTCAGTTGGTGAATAGAAGAGCATTTGCTGGCAGCACTTTACAGTTACTAACGGAGGACTTTGTCCAGTAGAAGCTCCGGGTTTCATACACATTGTGTCTGAAAAGGGCAAAGCCTTCTCCTGAGAATGTGGAATCTGCTTGCCCTGCTGATCTGGGAACTTCAAATTGCAAGTCCATATAAAAGGCACCTTGACTTATAATAGGACCACTGGGAAATTAGAACAATAAACGCTTCTAGGTCTGCTTTGCATTTAGCATTTCAGAGGAGAAGTTTCTCACGACAGTACATTTTCCTTCGCCTGCTTGGTTTTGTTCTATTAAGGACGTTCTTTTCAAAAGTAGAATCTTGAAAATAGTACAATTTTTTTTAAACAATTTTTAAACAAATCTTTCAGTTTTTATGATTGAATATTTCATTTAAACAAATTAAACTTTTAAGAAGAATTGTTGGTTTGTTTTAATTATTTCAGGTTGGAGAAGCTTTTGTGTTTCGCATGTCTTTATAAATGCTCCCAAAGTCCCACAACCTTGCTGTGTCATTGATAACATCCACCCTGGCCAGCGTCAGCACTGACATTCTTCTGAAACGTCCCTATCCCAGCCTGGGCGGGACTGTGACCGGTGAAGGCCGTGGAGCCATATCTAGGAGTCACTGTGCCCTCTAACCCATTATCTCCCTCCCCTGTCCAAACGGAGGTGATGAGCGCTGCTCCATGCGGCTGCATGCACTGAAGTGAGGAGAGTCCCAACCCTACCTCCCCACCTAGTGGACACTTATGTTGTGTAATGTCTGAAGTCTGTGTGCTTATCTGTCTGAGGTGTTTTTCCAGAGCAAAGCTGCCCTCTCTGTGGAGGGTAACTCTGAAGTGCCTTTTTCCCCCTCCCCCCCGACTATCCTCATATAAAACCTCTAGATCTATTACGGTAGCGCGACTCAGGTTGAGAATGACCACAGTCACCAATTCATGTCATGTGTCTATGTCTGATCTCAGAATTGTGTGTACTGAAACTCTAATTTCCCTCTGGGATTAATAAAGTATTTTTGAATTTGAATTTGAAAGATGAAGCACATCCTGTGTACCGCAAAGCTCCCTGGGACACATAATGTAGCTAACACGTATAGCATTCTCACAAGAGCCCGTCCTCTGTTAGATTCAGAAAACACAACCTTCATCTCCAAATGCTCTTCTTTTGCTGGCATCATAGATGACAGGAGGAGTAATGTCTAATGCCGCCACCTTTGCAGATAAAGAGCTGTGTCTGTCTAACTGTGGGAGTCGGTGTCAGCCTGTGTGCACGTGTTTTATCCGGAGTGAGGGGAATTATAAACGGCTGAGACAGCAGCAAGGAGACAGAATAGTAACTGACAGCAGCGTAGCTACAAGATGAAGTTTTGAGTAGATTTTCTGGTTCCCTGGAATAAATGTGGGATTATTTGGGTGGGTGTGCTGGATCAGAGGTTGGATTGACTTGAAATAAAGGAAAAATAAACACATCAACCTAGCTGTGAGTCATATCAGTCAGTTTTATACCCACCATGTAGTCTCCTCTGTTTAACTTTTAAACCAGACTGTTTTTAATGTAATTGGTTCTTAAATACTGTGTTTGTGTGTCTTCTGGTTTCTAGATATGTGAACACTTTACTGAAACTCGTTCCTCGAGTGCTGGCCCTGCAGGATCAGCTGAGAGACGCTGTTCAGAATGGAGACATGGAGACCTGCCATGGGATCTGCCGGATCGCCGTCACGCTGGGAGAGAACCACTCCAGGTGTGTGTGTGTGTGTGTGTGTGTGTGTGTGTGTGTGTGTGTGTGTGTGTGTGTGTGTGTGTGTGTGTGTGTGTGTTTTAAACAAAATATGTCAGTCAGTGCTAGGGTTGGGCATCATTTGAATTTGAACGATTCAAATTCCAATTCTTCATTTCAATTCCGGTTCTTATCGATTCTGATTCTTTTAGGAAGCAGGGTCCAAAAATGTTACAAGTTTTAAATGAGCCAGCTAATCACGGGCCTTACTTGATGAAATAATCTGAACTTCCACATGAATTTTAGTTCTATGAGCAATAACATCACCTTCATTTAAAAACATGTTTTAAGAAAGCAAGAAACACAGACTTGCAGCACAATCAGTGTGTTTGTTTCTGACCACAACCAAAGTATGGGAACTGAAGAGGCATCTAGGATGAGGCAAATCATTTTTCAAGATGACCAAAAATGTCCAGATGTTTTCAACTAAAACTTTCAGGGTGACTGAGAATCTACACCTAGATGCTGCAGCAACGATTCAGTTAAAGGGAAACTGAAACTTAAATGTAGCCGCTGTCATCCATCCATCCATTTTCTTCCGCTTATCTGGAGTCGGGTCGCGGGGGCAGCAGCGTAACTCAAGAAGCCCAGGCTTCACTTGGGCCAGCTCTTCCATGGGAATCCCAAGGCGCTCCCTGGCCAGGTGAGAGACATAGCCCCTCCAACGTGTCCTGGGCGTTACATTACGTTATTTTAGGTTTTGTGTGAAAATAAGTCCAGGACTACAAATGCGCTTCACAAAAGTGACACCATTTAACCAGAAAAGGAGAAAAAAAGAGGTCAAATGGCTGTAAGTTAGCAAACTTCAAATCTTTCCTTCAGGAGGAAAGAACCACCATAATTCTGGTCATGTGGTAAGTAGCAGCTATGCTAGGAGAGAAGACATTCTGTGGTGATGTCATAAATGCGATGTACCGACGTCTGATTTGTAGTCCTGCTAATTATGAAATTTTACAAGATGAGAAATGTCAAAGTACGTGACTGGCGTGGTCGAAACACATATCATTACTTTAAATTTAAATTGAAGTACAACAAATGTGCGATCCAGGGCGTAAGGTAAAGCGGATTAGAAAACAGCGTTTTTAGCTCCATAGAGAGCTTAAGTCTCCTCCCTTTTCGGTCGGCTCATGGGTCCCCGGAAGAACGAAAAAATTAATGCAAGTCTATGGGGCGGGGCGGGCGTGCCAGGTCTGACCGGCACCCTCCGGTGCAATAATACCTAGCTGCAGACCCTCTCCAAACACGCCCCCCTGTTGAGCTACCCCCGAGCTCAATAACGGCGGCCCTCCCAGCGAACAACACAATTGAAAGAATACGTTTATACAGAAATAGTAATAATGTAATTAAACAGACAGGACTCCAGGTTTAAATATGAATGTATGGATTTATTTTCTTGCATACACACTTTATGGCCATCCCCAGTGAGATTATAAAACACAGATACCACCAACAAATGATCAGTTGCCGGACAATAGGCACAATATCAGAAAAAGTCATTAGTGGTAATCGTTTTAATTAACCCCGTAAGCCCACTAGCCTCCATTTTTGGGAGCACGCCTCCTACAGCAACATTTAACTTTCAACCATTTGTTATTACAGGCACTAACAGTGGGTCTAAGTTCATACGAGTGAGTAGTTAATATTTATGTTACTATTTATGATTTTTTATTGCTTCTTTACAGTGAAAAGCTGCTGATGTGTAATTTTTAGGCATATTTACATGTGTATACATGTATTTCATATATTCTGTTAACAGGAATAATTGCTGGCCCTTTGACACAAAATGTATTGATTTAGAAATTACTAAAATATTTTGAATTAAGTATACAATTCACAAGACTAGTAAACTGATATTGACCATACACTAATCTTTAAAAAATATACTGTAAACACAAAAGTAGAAAAGTTTTGCTTTAGAAAAAAAGTTCAGACAAATTAATCTACCAGCAACAACTTTTATTGGCTTTACAAATACCTTCCAAAAAAATGTCCACACAGTGCTACAGCCTCTTCAAAAATTCAGATCAGCCCAGAGCTTTTCTGAATTTTTCCGAGTATATGAGCAGTTCCATGGCATAGGACATCAGCTGCCTCTCACTAATGAGACAAAGATAAATAGCAATTAGTAAAAATGACATTCACACCTAGAGGCTGTCATAAACAGTGTGAAAACAATACATATAGGCATTAGCACTGTTCCTGTGTTTGTAGAATACCTCCGGGCTACCACATTGCCGTCGTGAGTTTGCTGCTTATTAGATGAGGAGTCATAAACGGTCAAATAAATAGCGTATTGTTACGGTTGGCCAAAAGGCTTGCATGTAGCCCATTAAAAGTTATATAAAAAATATTTTGCGTCCATGACGTCTTCCCCCACTGCCAATAATGCTTAATTTTATATAAAAGTGTTTCAGAAAAAATTACGAATGCGCTATCTATCAAACTATGTCTTAAACGTTCAAATTTAAAGTACAAAATCTTCACAAGTTGTAAAAATATAAATCTGTCTTACATGAACCGTCATTTCAATCTCTTGCAACACGCATGCGAGTTCTCGTCTTCGTACGTGCACGCGTGTTTTGTACATGGGGCGTGTTTGGCCGGGGCTGCGTCTGCAGCTAGACCTTACTCCTCCGGTGGGCCATCGGAGCCATTTCACCACCAGGTAGTGGTCAGTTGACAGCTCCGCCCTCTCCACCCGAGTGTCTAAAACATGCAGATCAGACGAAACAACGACAGTCGATCATCGAGCTGCAGTCTAAGGTATCCTGGTGCCAAGAGCACATATGGACACCATTATGTCTGAACATTCATGCAGACTCTGAATACATTCTGCTTGTCAACCGGTCAGCCGAACTAAACCGGTAGGACGCTCCCGCTACGGAAATGATGGGACTGCGGAAGAGGGCTTCTGAGAAGACCATTGTTACAAAGCAACACGTGTAACACCATAAAGCATGACCGTAGGTACCAAATAAGCTGTGCTGCAGCGTTGCTGTTGTCAATTCCTTCGGCCATTGTGCATATCCTGTTTCAATTCCATCTGCTTCACTCCCACCAGCCTCTGTTTACTGCTTGTGTTGCTATGAGCTAACTGGAAAAACGCCGACATGAAAAGGGGCATGCCACCAACTACTGTACCGGAGTAGAACAAGCTTTATTTGAGAGACCGGTTTTCTAATGCGCATGTAAACTAGGGTAAAGACTCCCAGCTTATTACAACAAGACCGACCTGTCGGTCGGTGCACGTGTAACCACACTGGGATTGGCTTTAGAGGAATTCATCACTGCTCAGGTAGTTGATTCTCTCCAGTCCAACTTAATTTATAAAACACTTTAAAACATAATAGAGGGCCAAAGTACTTCACATTAATATATGCTATGAACAAAATTTGAATGATGTCATACATACAAATTAAATTTTGTTTTTGAGATAGGTTGAATAAGAATAAGTGAGAAGGGGGTAGGAATGTACAAGTTTTACTTCTAACTGCTCCTTTTCGGACTTAAATATTTGATTGCTTTTGTGTTGAGTTGTGTTGTATAAAAAATGTTTTTTTTTACATTTGAAATAAAGTACAAGTCATAAGTCAAAGTCAGTGATGTCATACATACAATTTAAAATATAAAACACGTGTAACAGCCTTAAGCATGGATTCTAACATCACAGGAGTGAGCCAAAATACTAAAATCAACAATCATCCAGTTTAAAATGAGAATAAAATAGACAAACGGCATACAACAGCCCAATATAAGATGGGTAAAAGCAATCCAATAATGAGGTAAAATGCTAAGAAACACCTAAAATCAACATCTCATATTGTGTTAAAAGCCAAGACCAAGAGATGGGTTTTCAGTGCCAATTTAAACTAGGGGGAAGGCTGTTTGACTTGTAGAGGCAGGTTGTTCCCGTGGAAGTCAGTCCTCCTCCTTGTCTGTTTTTAAATCCCTATATCCAGTCCAAACCTCAGGAATCAGACAGCTGAATAGATAGTTTATATAAAATAAAATCACATTCTTCTTTCTACTGCTCTTATTTCTGTACCCACAGGACTCTGTTGGAGCAGGTGGATCACTGGCAGAGCTTCCTGGCTTTAGTAAACTTGATCATGTTTTGTACGGGCATCCCCGGCCACTATCCGGTCAACGAGACCACAAGCTCCCTCACACTTACCTTCTGGTACACACTACAAGTAAGAATTGTTCACATCTTAAATCAACCTGCTACTTGGTGTGCTGGGACAGGCTTTGTTTTGTCTGTAAACTGACATCCTAATGCTAAAAAAATAAATAAAAGAATTCCTGATAAATGTTTTTACTTTCTTTAGTAAATAATTCGTTACTGAATTGTTTTCACATGTAAATGCACATTCTCGTTTCCTTCAAAATGCAAATGAAGTATTTGTGGTGATGTTTTCTCCATTTACAGGATGAGATCATGTCATTCGAGACCGATAAACAGGCGGTGTATCTCCAGGTCTACAGGCCAGTGTATTTCCAGCTGGTGGACGTTCTGCTGCACAAAGCCCAGTTCCCCTCTGACCAGGAGTATGCATCCTGGTCCTCTGATGAAAAGGAGCAGTTCAGGATTTACCGGTGCTTGTTTGTGCATTTGTATTCATGTCCGTCTCTGTTAACACGTGTTCTGCTGTGTTTCACTGACTGTTCAGTGTATCAGAAATGACTCCCTGACAGGCTGATTGGTCAGAAAATGAGTCTGTTCTTCTCTCTAATGGACTCTTACTGAACTGACAGCTGAGCAAGCAAAACGTGTCTGTGGGATGGATGAGCTGATAAGATGTCATGATTTCGTGCCACTGAAGCATCTGTTTGTGTTTGTCCGTCCTTCAGGGTGGACATCTCCGACACGCTCATGTATGTGTACGAGATGCTGGGAGCGGAGCTGCTGAGTAACCTGTACGATAAACTAGGGCGACTGTTGACGAACACAGAGCAGCTGACATCATGGCAGGTGGGTGAAGCACGCAGACGAGGAAAGAATTATTGCTGCTATTTTCTATTTCTTCCTGTCTCACAGAGACGCCTGCACTGAAAAAATTCAGCACTCCACTTCAAATCAATACAAGCTAGAGGAAATGAGATTTGAAGTCTCAGCCTGTTCTTGTCCTCCAGCACACAGAAGCATTGCTGTACGGCTTCCAGTCCATAGCAGAGACGATAGACGTGAACTATTCTGACGTCATTCCTGGCTTGATAGGACTCATCCCCAGAATCAACATCAACAATGTCCAGTTAGCCGACACTGTGATGTTCACTATAGGTAAGGGGGAAATGTGATCAAAACCTTGTGATGGACAGTAGCTAACGGTTTTTGCTCTGTGTTTGAATCGCTGCTGTCTGTGTAGGGGCTCTGGCTGAATGGTTGGCCGATCACCCAGTGATGCTCAGCAGTGTGCTGCCTTTGGTGTTGCAAGCATTAGGAAACCCCGACCTTTCCGTTTCTTCTGTCTCAACCTTAAAGAAAATCTGCCGGGAATGCAAACACGACCTGCCACCTTACGCAACCAACATAGTAGCAGTTTCTCAGGTACATCGTTTAAAACAAGCGTGGAAGCAGTTTATAACACAAGTGCCTCTTCATCACGTTTCACATCTGAGGTGTTGTGGATGTGTATAATGTTCCAGAAATAACTCGGCTGTGTTTGTTTAAAGTTTCTTTCCTTTGTCTTTATTCTGCCTTCACGATGACTCTCTTGTTTTTCTAGGAGGTGCTCATCAAGCAGATCCATAAGGTTTGTGTTTGTTGTCTTCACTCTGACAGCTCAGAAGAAAGGAAATCTAAAAATAACATCATGTGTTTACAGGCTGCAGTTTGTTTTAATTAGAAGTATTTATTGACTTTCAGCTCCTAAGTTGAAGCTAAACCTGTGTCTCCTCCCACAGACAAGTCAGTGTATGTGGCTGATGCAGGCTCTTGGCTTCCTGCTTTCGGCTCTCCCCGTGGAGGACATCTTAAGAAACCTTCATTCCCTCATCACTCCTTACATTCAGCAACTGGAAAAGCTAGCAGATGAGACGGTCAGTACACACAGCTAGAGAAAAGCAACACACACACACACACACACACAGAGCAGGAACAGTTGGACCTTGGCCAAAAGGATCAGAGCTGGTGCCTGTATGGTGTTGCTGCAGTGGAACATTTCTCTGCAGGACCAGATTGGTTTTGACCCCGCCTGCACCGTGGGCAAGTGACTCACATGGAAGCAGCAAAGATTCACCTTCTCACTCGTTAATGAAGTAAAAACAAAAGCTATTTGTTCATGTTTCTCCACCTTGTGATTTTGTTTGTCTTCAAAAAGAAAATTCTTCACTTTGCTGAAATGTCACACCTATCAGAGCTCAGATATTTACTCTTCTGCTGCGATGTGTGAATACAGAGCAGGGCTGATCTAAAAATACTTTGATATTTGCTTTTTACTCACATCGGTTAAACCCCTGGCACAGAGGAACAGAGATACTAAGCTTTAATTTCTCTCTTTGTTCCTGTCTTACTTCCCCACCCTCCACACAGTCTGGTCCAACTTTCTCCCTCACGTGTTGTCTTCCACGCAGCTTAATGTCACAGCATTACGTCAGGCAATGCAGTCAAGTGCTGATTCTGGAGCTAGCTAAACAGTGGCACCTAGTGGGAAGACCTCTGTGTTGTTCCTCATCAGGGCTGATGGGGAGCAGTGTGTGAGTGTGGGGGAGACATGCATCTGAGGAAGAGGAAAGGATGGAGCTATCAGGGGGTGTGGCAGCAACGTCCACGTTCTCTTTTTGGGCGTTCATGTTCTATCACTATGGAGACAGCAATGATTAAACGTTAGCATCAAAGTAATTGTTTTAGCTTTAGGATACATGTGTCTGTTGTCAAGGATCTGTTGCTATTTTGGGGACAAAGTGTTGTCCACTAATAACTGTTTTCTTGTTCAGACCAAAAAGAATATCCTCCTCATTTCCTGATGATCTTTACCTCCTTTTTTAACTCATTACTTTTTTTATTATTATGAATAATTCACGGAGGTTTTACTGATGAGTCCTTGTTAATGCCCATCTTTACTGAGTTTATTTGCTGTTTAATAACCAGAATCTTCATGATTCTCAGAATATAAACCTACAAAACCCGACTTAGGAAATGGCGTGTGGAGGGTAAACCCTAACCCAGTTTAATATTGATATATTCTTTGTAATAGAATTTTTGTCAGCACTACATCCTACATCCTACATCCTTTGATTGTCGACCTTCCATCTATGATTAACTTGTTCAGGAGTAAAATGTCTCTTTCTGACATGAGTTGAGTGTTTGGTTGTAAACAAGTTAATCAGACGTCATCTGTTTCTCTCTTTTCTTGTTTCAGCCTAATCCCTCTAATAAACTGGCCATCATTCACATCCTGGGGCTGCTGTCCAACCTGTTCACTACACTCGACATTAGCAAGCAAGATGATGAATCAGCAGATGGCTCAGCGCCGCCAGTCAAAGCAGTCCCACCTCCTCCTGGACCAAATCCGGTTGGTCACCACACCCCATCTTCATCCTACTTTTGTAATATATGATAGTCGTCTGTGATAAGGCAAAGTTATAGAGGGTACATGTTGGTACTAGGTATAAACTAATGTTTTATTTTAACACAGTTTGCTCCAGTTTAGTAGAAATGAAAAGACGTGATTCTTAGAGTTGCCTGAGTTCGGTTTCCCAGAATTTCACCCTCTGCTTTCCCCAACACTGATCACATTTACCATCACTGGCTGGAGGCAGAAGGAAAACTTTAGTCTGCCACTCAACCATAATTATTCTGTAAATGTCTCTGTGGTCTTTCCGGCTCATGTTCAGTTTTTAACAGTTGTTTATTACAGCAGTAGCTCAGGAGGTAGAGCGGGTTGCCTCATGATCATGAGGAGGGTCATGGGCTCGATTCCAGCTCCCGCCAGGGGTATTCTGCTGTTGTGTCTTTGGGCAAGACACTTCACCCAACTTGCCTGTGTTGGTGGTGGTGGTCAGAGGGGCCGACGGCGCCAAACGGCAGCCTCGTCTCTGTCAGACTGCCCCACGGTGGCTGTGGCTACATAGTAGCTTACCATCACTAGCAGTGTGTGACTGTGAGCGTGCATAAAAACGTCTTTAGGTGTCCTAAAAGCACTACGTAAGTTCGATGTGTTATTATTATTATTATTTAAATGAGAATTTTGTATTTGTGTTTCAGGTGGTGGTGGTTTTGCAACAAGTTTTTGCTCTTATTCAGACCGTACTGAGCAAGTGGCTCAACGACTCGCAGGTTGTCGAGGTACGCCGTCCCAGTCCATCTCTTCTTTACCACTGTGTGTGTAGTCGGTATTCTCTTGTGGCTAATCTTTTTGGTGTCCTTAGGCGGTGTGTGCCATCTTTGAGAAGTCAGTAAAGACTCTCCTGCATGATTTTGCTCCCATGGTGTCTCAGCTTAGTGAGATGCTCGGGCAGATGTACAGTACAATTCCCCAGGCCTCAGCGCTTGACCTCACGCGACAGGTACACTCCTAACTTGTGCAACTACACATACTGTATGGTACCGTAACGAGATTTTAGGGTTTTGTTTGTGAAAGTAACGTGTAAATTAATGAGCTAACCATGAAATCAAAATGAAAAATGAAAATAATTAACAGTATGACTCAAAGCTAGAATTTTAATTATCCACAGGAATCCCCACAATACCTATTTTAAAGGTTTTGTTCTCCCTATAAAATATTTACATTTTATTACCAAAGTCAAATAAAGTGACTCCATTGAATAACCTAATCAGTCAACATACATTCTAAACTCCTTTAATTTATAAACTCCTAAAGAATTTCACTAACCTGCAAACAGTCTCATTTCTTTGCAGTTAGGTCATATACCCCATGTGGCCTGGCCCATATGAACCCTGATGCAATAGTTGCGTGTAGGTTCTTAAAGACCAAAATAAGGATTTTAAAAGGTACAAACTCAAAACTTGGTGGTTAAACCAATCTCAAGTTGATCAATGTTCATCAATCAATGTTAAACTCAAGTTATAAAGTTTAAATAAACCTTAAAGACCCAGCAATCAGAGCAGCATGGAGGAGAGACTGCTGCCACAAAAACAACTCTCCTCGAACGTCTGCAAGAAGCTCACTTATGAAGGAAAAAGCGCTAATCCCGGTGGTTTCCTTCATCTGCAATAGCGATGGAGCAGCACCTTTGACCCTGGAAGTTGATGGAAGAGAATCTGGTAGCGGACATCGTTCCGCACATTGTTTCTGCAGGCAGAGTAGAGAGCAAACTGGAGGGAAAGCCGGTAGAACCCTCCTGTATTTACGAACCCCCGGGGTTGCAACAAGTGGGCGTGATGCGTGGTCTACCGGATAAGATGTCAACAATTATTCTGAATCGAGTCGTCATCATTGACGCATCGCTAAAGCTGTAGGCTGCACAGGTAGACGAAAGAAGGACGTTAAAGTAAATATTAACATATTCTGATAAAACATGCCAAAAGCAGTTGTTAGCAGCCATGAAGAGAGATCTGGTGGATGATCCATCCACATGGTGGAAGCCAAAATCTCATGACAGAATTAAAAAGTCAAGTATCTGCCCCACATGTATATTAGTATGCCTTTGTAACCTGATTAAATAAGTGCCTCTCAGCACTGAGCGCAGGTGCGTTATTACCTGGATGTAAACAATAACATGCAAGAGGTCTGTACTCAGAATTTTTATACCTGTCAGAGTAACATTTTAATAAGTGATACCTTCACTATGAAGCCTTGATTATCTAGTTAAACCTACATAATAAGCCAAATTGAAGTAGATGTGCTGCTGTGGAAACCTGCTTCCTTAAACCTTTTGTGAAAACCTGCTGTTTTCAGATGGTGCATATCTTTGCCAGTGAAACAGACCACTTCCCACCAATCAAGGCTCTGTTTGAGCTGGTTACCTCGGTAACGTTGTCCGTCTTCCAGCAAGGTAGGGGTTCAACAGAGATGGGAGTGTCGGTGTCTGTTCAAGTGAAAAATGTTTGTTTGATTCCACTTGGGTCCAAAGTCTGATCTTGGTGGTGCAAAATTGTTAAAGTATGAGAAAACACATTTGTCCTGTTTTCAGTAGAAATGTTATTTATTTATATATTTTTTACTTGATATATTGTTAAAAATGACTCAAACTGTTTAACCTTGGTGCAAGTGATGGAAAATGTTTGACAAGATTTTTTGACACACACACACACACACACACACACACCCTTGATTCTTTTTGAAACAGGAGACACGGCAGATATCAAATCTAGTAAATTACCAGATACATATTTAAGTTGTGCTGCTTGTCTCACATCTAAGAAAACACTTTTTAGTAAATACACTTCTACATTTATGTGCATTTCAATTCACTCTGTTTACATTAAAACACATTTTTGTTATTAGCTCTAGAGGTGAGGAGAAGATTAGGCCTAGAATGTGTCCAGTTGACAAAACAATGAGAACATGTGGCACCTTTTCTACAGTCAAAATAACAAAGCAAAAAAAAAAAAACGAAGGAAAACAACATGAAGAACTATGAAAGGCAGAATGTGAAAATGGTCTTCTACTCTTATTTCCTGCATTAAAACTCCATATAGTTCTTGAGCGCGGCCACAGCTGAAGCTCGCCGCTCCCAACGGGGATGGGTCAAGAGATGACTACACTAATGTGTGATGACTAATGAAACTTTAATTAGCCGCCAAAAGAGAACAGACAGGGAAACTTTAGGATTAGAGAAGTCGGTCAAATCTAACACTGAAAATTATGGCTTGTGACGGGGAAGGCTGTAGTTGGTGTAGCGTCCAGAAAACAGTAGAGCACGTCTCATCTAGTAGAAGCTAACTGTTAACGATAGCAACTCCACAACACTTCTGCTCGCCTTTCCTCTGGCTCTCTTCCACTTCCTGAAACAGGAGTGCCAGAGCTTTTG
Organism: Nothobranchius furzeri; assembly: GCF_043380555.1. Lineage (NCBI taxonomy): Eukaryota > Metazoa > Chordata > Actinopteri > Cyprinodontiformes > Nothobranchiidae > Nothobranchius > Nothobranchius furzeri. The sequence goes on from NC_091748.1 coordinate 47,626,057, forward strand.
CCCCACAGAGATCAACTCACAATGCATTTATTATACTAGAGACCACTGCAAACGTACAGAAAAATGAATGAACTTGGTCTTTAATAAGTTGACCCATGTTGTTAGATAACACATCCTTCTTCAACGCTGACAACACTTCTGCGATAGAGCTAGGCACAAGAAATCCGGCCCTCACCTCTCGGGTGCAAATTTAGTTGCAAATAAAACCACAAACGAATGTTAGAGCATATGCAAAGCCTAACATTAACTTATAAAAAGGATTTAATCAGTGCAGACCTTTTTTTACACTTGATGTTCGTTTACCGTTTTTACACTACTGATTTGTTGTAAACAAATGACAACATTTAGCCATTTGTTCTAACTTTTGCTCGATACTTTTTTATTCATTCATTTTGTTTTTTTATTATTTTATTGACATAGTAGCAAAGAAAATTGCAGCTGTAGCATCATCGTATGAAACTCAGTTTTATAAAAGTGTCTTAAGATCGGAGAACATTTAATAGGTATTAATGAGGATCTCATTCACTCAAGGTCTGTCTAATGCTTCCCTTCCCTTTGTGTTGTCCCCCTTTTTCCTTCTCTTTGTGCTTTGACTTGTTTAAAAAATGGCTGCCTCTCCCCCTGCCTCTTAAACGTTCTTTTTCTGAGCAGGTCCCCTCAGTTCAAACTATAAAGCAATAGAGACTACCAGCGTTTTTACCTGGCTGACATTTGTCTTAGCATGGAGCCCCAGCTGAATATCCCGGCCTGCCAGACTCTCCTCTGTTTAATTCTACACAGAGAACTAATGCTTCCCATTAGGAAGCATGGGGCTGGCTGGTCAGGCTACCAGCTCAATGGGCTCAGCTGGGATTAGTCCGGTTTTCCATCACAGCACTGAACCAGCCGTGTGCTGTCTCAAGAGATGGTGCTGTACAGATTGGAGGGGTCCTTCTGTTTGGAGTCTGCGAGCAGACACAGCTGGATGATCATCATAGGCCCCATTCAGACCTGACACTAACATGCATCAAATCACATCTGTTACTCTTAGCTGCTATTCTACATGCAGCCTGCTTCACACAAATAGCCTCATCAGCAGTCTGAGCAAACATTATCTGAACTCACTTCCAGACTTACCCACGCTTATTTATTTATTTTTAGCAAAATTAGGTTACTCATTACATTTATACTTATTCACACTAAATGATTTAAAATCAATCAGCAGTTGAAAACGCACATTTAAACATGTAGCAGTGAGGTTTCGCTTTCCTAGATTAAACGATATGAAAGGGTTATTTTTTTGTAGGTTCTGAATTTTGTTGATTACCAGTTCTTACCTAACTGCTGCATGTTTAAACATGCTGCGGTAGCTTAGGAGGTAGAGCAGGTAGCCTCATGATGGGCGGATTGTGGGAATGATTCCAGCTCCCGGGCACGGTTCATCATTTGCCCTCTACTTTCTCACCTATTTTTAGTCCCTGCCCCGTTGAGGGACCTGGCAAGGCTGAGTCGGGTGGCATCGTGATTCTGCCCGCTGATTGGTTAGGGGATGGAGTCACTGGTTGCTCTGAAGTTTTCCACTTTCTGTTTCACTGCCTGCAGCCATTTCCTGGTTTAAAGTCAGACAAAAAGCCGTAAAACTGATTAAAATGTCCAGAAACACCACCACTTTTGTGCTGAGTTGCATTTCTGTGGAGCATACAAGTTACCCAACACTGTTTACTGATCCTAAGTAAAAATGGCGGCCCCCACTCAACCACAACCACCACAACCGCCACCACCCGAATTCCACGGGTGCTCGCACCTATTCAGGGTGCACCCACTTTCACGGAGCTGGCATGGGAACAAAACTACACTCAGACGGCTGACTCAAGGGGGCGGAACTTTCAGCTTCTCATCTCTATTACTTAAACTCTGCTTTCAGAAATGCAACATGCCAACTCTTGTAAACTGCTTCACTTTGCAGAAACAGACAAAGAGCGACATGCCAGACCCAGCTTTCTACTGTCTATGATTTGAACCTGTATTTAGTGACCAGATCCCTCAGGATGCTTGTTGGACTCAGGTCTGAACGGGGTCATTATTATTTACCATGTTTCATTGAAAGCCTCTTGTTGGTCTTTGTCACCCCTAAACTAACAAGATGAACCAAGACATTGAGAATTTATCTGTGGATTCTTCCTTTAAGAGGCTCACAAAGAAGATGTGTGTCTAATGTTAAATTATTTGCATTGTAGGATACATGTAATGTCTCTGTAGCCTGTGTCTGTTATGAAAGAGTAAATGATGAACAGTAGGAACCTGTGCAAATATGCTGAATGAACTATTTACAGTGGCCTTCCTCTCGGGGGCTTTTATTTTAATGTTTTGCTTGGGGAGGAGGTAACGGAGGGTTTGGTGCCTCTAGTCCTCCATGCTGTAACAGTAACAGAGGTGCCTCCTGGGTTCCCACTCCAAACCCACCTTTTGCTTTGAAGGTTTCTTCTGTTCCTCTCGTTTCTTCTTCCTTTATTTTCTTTTGATTTCCTTCCAAACAGACCCATGTCTCTGTCTTCTGCCTGTTATTTGTTTTTGGTTGGTCTCCTCCTCCAAGACTCTGCCAAAGCTTCATATGTCCCAGCCCTCCCCTTTGTTCCTTACTCACGTGTAAAATTATTTCAATGAAATATTTTTAGTTCTCTTTTATTTCCACATGACTGTTGAATCTATTAAGTTGCTGTTTGTATATTATTCTTATTCTCTTTTATGATTTCTTAAGTTTCATCTTTATTATATTATAGGACCCAGGGATCATCCTGATATTGTTGATTCATTTATGCAACTCCAAGCTCAGGTGTGTTTTTGGTTTCTTATTTCATTCACTTTGGGTTTCTCTCTTTTTCCTCCTTTTCTAGTTTCTCTCTGTCTCTCTGACCACTTATTTTTTTCTACACGTCTTTGTTACTGGATAAAGTAGCCGTCTGCAGGCGTTCTCTCAAACATTACAGCCATCAGAGAAGTCTAATTTTAGAAAAGGGCTTAGCAACGTGCTGAGTCATCACAAAGAGCAGTGCAATTGTTTATTTGTGCTTCTTTAAAAATGGAAGATTAGCATGTACTCTAACAGCAAATAAACTTAAAATCCACCATAAATCGTCACCGTTACGTCTGTAAGAACGTTGGGATACCATTTCTCCTGATGAGACAGCAACAGTGTGCTCAGGGCCTGACAGACATCCATTTAATTCACAAAGGGAGGTGTGCAACTCGAGCTGTGCTGTAGACCGTTTGTCCAGATTTCAAATATATCCGATGCGTTCATGAAGGACAAAAACAACCCCACTCACATTGATATAAATTACAGCCAGAGCTGGTTGTTTCACTCACATCTTGTGCCTAGATCTTATGTGAGAGATTAATTTTGTTAATTTTAACGTGTTTCTGTGTAAAACGTATGAATACGGACTACCTTACCTGTTGTAGATCACTTTGTGGCTGGTCTGTTTGCTGAAAAAAACTATAGGACTGATGAGCTAACAACTAGTCTGTGCACAGCCATGAGCAAAGTGATGTCCTTTTAAAAAGACATTCTCCATGTCTATAGCAGTCCATGCGGAGTGATTTTATAAGCACATTACCAGCTTATTATTAGAGTTAATTTGGCTGAAGTGTTAAGAAACGAATACCTGGATTCACCATAAGTGCTACGTCTGCAGCTTCTGGTATTTACATTAAAATAAAATTAAAATCACAGAAATCCTTGTAAAACATCGAACGATGCATAACAGACATCTTGGTAAAGTTTTATTAAACTTTGAGACAGCAGTAACTCAGAAGGTAGAGCAAGTTGTCCAGTAATAGGAAGGTTGTAGGTTTGATCCCGGCTCCAACCAACGAGTGCTGCTGTTGTTCCCTTGGGCCAGACACTTAACCCACCTTGCCTGCTGGTGGTGGTCAGAGGGACCGGCGTTCGGCAGGCCTCGCCTCTGTCAGTGCGCCCCAGGGTAGCTGTGGCTACATCATAGCTCGTATCACCAGTGTGTGAATGGGTGAATGACTGATTGTGTTGTAAAGCGCCTTGGGGGGTTGTAGAAACCTTAAGAAGGCGCTATACAAATACAAGCCATTTACCATAAACAGCATAAACACATGTGATGTTCTGTAGACTACAGCTGTATTAAGATGACAGAAATACACTGGTCTTCACTCCAAATGGACTAGCTGTTAGCTCATCAATCCTGTAAGACCTAAACTTTATTTCTCTGAAATGAGGAAATTCAGGAAGCTGTTCTCCGTGCGTGAATTTGTAATTATTTTACATTTTTACACAGATACACACTTCGAAATGGCCCAGTGACAGTCAACAAAGTATTAATTGTGGCATTTCCCTAGTTAGTGCAGTGGCGATTAACACTAAAGACAAAATGATGCTACAAGCTCTGAGACTGAAGCGGTCCCCAAATCCAGTCTTCAAGGGCTGTTCCCCCCCTTATTCAAATCAATAGGTTATTAACGGGCTTCTCTCGGACTTATCCTTCTGAGGAGATAATTGAATCGTTTAAGTCGGGGGCGTTGGAGCAGCAACTGTCTAAAAGCTAGAAGCCTTACAGGACTGGATTGGGTGACCTTTAGCATCCTGAACACCGTTGTTTCATTGAGCTGTGATATAGGCTGGCTCCTTTTTTAGAGCCTCACAATAGGTGAACTTTATTTTTCTCCTTTTAGCTTCCATTTGCATGCCTGCTGCGTTTGTGGCGGATGTTCTGTTAGGGCAACATCAGTTTGATGCTAAAATGAGCACAAATGACTCACACCTGCTAGATGTGATTGCCGCGTTTTTCACCAGCGCATCATAAGTGTTTATTTGTTTGTGAATCAGACACTGAGACAGAGTAGATAGTGTTGGCTGATAAATATTTGGAGCTAAAGGTGGTTTCGGTTTGAGTCAGGCGCTCGGTTTTTAGTGAAACGTTTCAGTCGTCTGCCCACTCAGAAGGTGAAGCAGCTGTGTGAATGTCGGCTCCATGGTCCCAGGTGACTGGTTAGTCTCTGAGCCTAGTCCTCCTCAGAAGTCATTCCAGCCCAGAGCCAATCAAAGCCCAAATGAATTAATATTCACTTAATATTAATCAGCTTGAACAAATTGGCTGATGGCTCTTTTTTTTTTGTCTTTTGTCTTCATTCTTCCTTTGTTTTCTATCTTTGGATAGATCTGACCTTCATCTCTCTCCCTTTCCCTCTCCCTCTCTCCTCTCCTCCATCCTGAATGAGTTTATTATTATGAGATGAGTTGTCTTTCTCTTTATCTGCACATGTTAATTACGTACACACTTCTGTTGTTTATTCTGTCCAGTCGACAAAAACGAGGAAAAGTAATATTTCAAATACAATTAAGTTGAAGAAAGAGCACATTTGCCTTTAGTTGAACTTCAGTTTGAAATGATTTCCAAGTTTGATTTTTTTAATTTATTTTCTTTACAATTTGTTTGTTATACCTGCTCAGTTCTGCACTGGAGGATCTCTGCGTGTTTGGATAAAGTTGATCCTGAACAGATGGAGAGAGCACTGTAGCCTGGTAGGCAGATCTGCTTCTCTGCTGCTGTCAGGTCTGCCTACCAGGCATAGTGGGTTTTGTTGATAGCAGTAGTTTCAAGGAGCTTATGCAGTGGAATGTGGTGAGACAGTACCGATTGGGTCAGGCCAACAGATACAAGATGTTCATTGCCTTTATCTGCCTCATAGGGCCTCAAACGGAAACCCGATTTATTCTTGTCTGAGAGCCTTGATGTGAAGGCTGTGTTCCACTGTGGTAAGCGCAAAGATTTACACAAACATTTTTGGTATTTCTGTGAAATCAAAGTAAAGTAAAAACCAAAAATGTTTGACATCAGCCCTCAATTGGTCTCGTTCTCTCTTCCATCTCTAGGAATACTGTCACTCAAATTTCCTGAGGCTCCAACTGTCAAGTCAACGTGTTTGTTCTTTGTAAGTACACACACACTGGCAGAGCCCTTCCTTTTAGCTCCAGATTTAGCTGACTGTGTGTGTGTTACAGACTGAACTGTTGCCCCACTGCTCAGATGTGCCTCCATTAGCCAGGGTGATGCAGGAAGATGGCAAGCTGCTGGTACAAGCTGTTCTGGAGGTGAGAACTTCTACATGACGTCTCCCACCGCACATCCTCCAAAACCGTGCTTCCTCTCTCTGTAAAGTCCTGTTCACGTGCAGGACGTGAACAAGTTCATCAGCATGCTGTCGTCAAAGCATTAGCCACTTTTACGTTCTTGATCTCCTCGACGTTCAGACTCGCGTTCTGTTGCCACAGCTTTTGTACGCGGTTGGACTGTGCTTTAAGAGAGATGTAACAGTTTTTAAAGTGATGATGTGTATTTTTTCTGGCAACAGAGGGCAGTCCATACCTAAATTGTTGCAAGCAAGCAATATTTTGTTTTGGAGTAAGACCTTACCAATGGATGCCCATTAGGGTCAAAAAGTTCTGGGAGTGCAAACTTTAGCAAAATAGCTAGTGCATCAGACTCCCTTTCATCACTGGCAACAAGTGAAGAGGTAAATGTGTAAAACGACAACATTTAAGAATGACGAATGTTTAGCAAGCGTTTGTTACAAATCCGTAAATGCATTTTGTCCTCATGAGCTCCCGTTGGAGGAAACATGGCATCTAATATGGCGTCGTCCAGAGACTTGGACCTGCTCCTATGTATTTTAGACCTGATTTTTATGGTTATGCTATGAAGCTGCCAGTATTTTTCAACAGCTGGGCATCATTTCATTCATTTTCAACAACATTTTGATGGATATTTCCAAAAAGTAATGGTAGAAACTACACATTGTCTCTTGAAAGAGTCAAAGGTTTCCTAAATAAATAAAATAAAGCTGCCTTCCTTTGAAAAGGTCATCTTGCTCCAAATAGCTCAAATTAGTTTTAACAAATGATGTAAACTGAATTAAACGGAAGCACTTCACTGAAGTTAGACTTAGAGATGTTTGCTGTGGAAAAGATGCTGACATTACAGACAGAGTTTTAATACGCATAATATTAAAATGAGACAACATTATATAGAAAAGTAACGGTGTTGTAGCCAATTTGGTCAGTTCCTAAAAATATGGTCTGTCGGTGTGTGTTGTGATGGTAGCTAGGCATCATTCACGTCAGATTAGGGCTAGGCGATCAATCAAATGTGTTCTTATTGAAGATGAGTGTCAGACTGAGTTAGAGCCAGTTTTGCGTTTGGTAAGTTTAATTAGCGATGGCAGCCATCTTGAATTGGGTTGACTGAAACCTAATGATCATGATTACTTTCTGAGATTTTCATTACAATCTGACCAACAGCTAAACTTGAAATGAACGCACAGGTGAAAACGATATTGCTGACCTGATGACCAACAAGCACATTTTGCAACTTTTCACTTAAAGTGTTCACGCTGTCATACTGAAACACGGCTGACTGACCGAAAACAAAACCTGATTCCATGTTTGCAGGGTATTGGGGGCGGGGCATCTCGGAATCTGATGGACCAGTTTGCAGAAGTGCTGTTCAGTCTAAATAAGAACTGCTTCTCTCTTCTCGCCGTGTGGCTGAAAGAAGCACTCCAGCCTCCAGGATTCCCGTCGTCACGCGTCACAACTGAGCAGAAAGACAACTTTTCACAGCAGATCCTCCGGTAACACAGACGGATGTTTGATGGGACTTATGAACATAAATGTTTTTGTTTTCTTCATGTACCCAATGGGATTTGTGGTGTATTTTCTGTCCTGCAGAGAGCGGGTGAACAAGAGGAGGGTGAAGGACATAGTGAAGGAGTTCACATTATTGTGCAGAGGTCTCCATGGTACCGAGTACGCTGCCGAATACTGAAACTGGCTCCCTGAGCTCCCGCCTAACTGTGACCTTTGTCCTCAGTGCAAAACAGCTGGATGCCACAGCAACAAAGTTCTCTCCATCCCCAAAAAGACACCACAGAATGATTGTAATGAAAATCCATCCAGTCGCAGGAGAAGACATGGAATCACTCCAGCAAAAACCTGCCATCAGATCAACAGACAAGCTTTAGCTCCCAGCCAGCAGGCTCTGGAGAGGGCAGCCTCTTCACCCCGCTCCTCCTCTCCTCTCTTCACAGATCCTTTAGCTGAGCAGCACCACCAGCCTGCTGCTTCACGCCTCCTATCTACGGCTTATTACGGCTTTCCTGATCTCTGCGTGGTTCCTAGATTTGTTTGCTGGTGATTAGCATCTATATAAATGCTGGTGTTATTGTACGTAGCTGCTTGACATTATTTTACCAAGTGCATCACGTTACTTATATAAATATATATGTATATACACACAGACCGTTTCAGTCCTGCTGCTAAGGAGAAGAGAAGGAGCCATGTTGAGTGGAGATTCTGCAGGAGAAGTAACATTACTATTATTTACTCCTGCTCATGCCTCTGTGATTTCAGCATTTGCCAAATTATGAAATTTATTTTGTTTCTTTTAATAAAAGCCTTCTAGGAGGTGTGAGTGGAGAAAGTGGACTGAATACAGTAAAACTCCTCACCTAGGCCCATGTTTGTGGGGCTGTACCTCATGTACATAAATCCCACCCAGTCATACTGCAGTCTCCAGTTTGAAACACAGTGGTCTCCAAAGCGAAGCATGACTCTAGGTAGGAGAGCAAACGGATCCTAGTGGCAGGGTGAAGAAGGAAATGAGGCCTTTATACGGATTCATTATCCTGACGGTGGACTGCTTAGTCACTGTAACCGTGCAAAAATATTATACCAGTTGTGAATATTAACAGTTATTCATGAACACTTTAGTGTATTTGACTGTATGCTTGTGTTCATACCTGTATGTGTGAGAACTTGTGTTTGCACAAATGTATCTTCTCCCACTTGTTCAGTGCACTTATATCGGACCTAGATTACAAATGCATCATTTCCTCCTGTCACTCAGGCTTTGCTCTTCTAGGACTGACCTGGAACATCTAGCATTTCAATTGCAGACAGCGATACCTCCTCTTCATCAGCCGGCTGGTCATTTACCAGACTCATCCCATCAACCTTTTATTAACACAATTATTGTGAACAAGCTACCCAGAAACTTACCCTTCTGGGTCACTGCCTTGGACAGGACCAAGGAGGATTGGAAATGGAGTTGGAACATGTAAGACCCCAGCCTGAGCTGTTACTGGTGAAGTGATGGGAGGGCTGAAAAGTGCACGATCTCATGAGTCAGCAGGACCAGCTGATATTTAATAACGTTCTGTACTGAAGTGTACTTTGTGGTTTCTGATCAAACTTTATCTCAGTCTAATCCTTCTGTCTTCTCCGAGGTGCCTGCAGATATGTAGCATGTACGTGTTTTGGAGTGGGGAGGTGGGGTTTCAGGGGACAGATGCAAAGCGGGGAATCAGAATATATTCAAGTCTGAAGTGAGCTGGTACACTTCAGTCTGATACAAACTGATGTTCAGCACTAAACCTGGTAGTGTTCTCCGTCTGAAGAGAGAAAATGAGCAGTTAGTCACAGTTTAATTAAGGAGTCGTGGGTGGAGGAGGGGTGGGAGGAATGAAATGTACAGTGGGTTTTTTGTACCTTGGCTTTAATTTATTAAATATATCCAAGACTGCAGTGCCTGATGTCTTCTGTGTGGTGGGAATCATTTTGTCAGAAGATTTTTTTCATAGCGCCTCGAGAAAAAAAATCACAAGGCACTTTAAAACAAATTAAAACATATAATAAAAAAGAGGGGGGGAGGGAGGACTTGAAATATTGAAAAAAAAAGTTACATGTCGCAGGATCCTGAGAAAGGCAGAATTGGCAGAAACAGCAGCATGAAGAGAAGATGGTGAGGAAGAAGAGGAAAAGTCACCAAAGTCAAACTGAATGAGTTTTCAGCTGCTGGACCTCCGGGACCTGCTGGGGGTGTAGGAACTGAAAAGATTACCAATGTCTGATGGTACTTGAGGCTGCAGTCAGGTCCAGCAGGACCAGAACAGACCTCTGTATCACTGTGGGTCAGAAGGTCATTAGAGACCCTAAGAAGAGCTGTTTCAGCAGAATGAGCTCTATGAAAACCTGACAGGAAATATGAGATGTTATGTTCATCAAGAGCAGCTGTGAGTTGTTAAGCCACAACCTTTTCCAAGATCTTGGAGATGAAGGATAGCAGATATTTTTTTGTATTTCCCTTGGCAATGAAGGAGTTAAAGGGAAAGAAAAACGACAATGAATAAAAAAAATTGCAATAAGAATGAAAAGACTGGGTTTTTAAGAAGCGGGTGGATCACAGCGTTCTTAAAGTAAGCAGGGTCCTGACCAGAGACAAGTGAAGCATTAATTATAGAGAGCACGCTGGGACCGATGGACTGAGAATATTTTTAAACAAAAGATGAGGGGGCTTGCAGAGGTTTTGATAGTTTTGTTTGGTTAGCTCCATCAAAGACTCCTGTTTGCTCCTGCAGATGTTTGATGAGTTAATGAACAAAAATTTTTATCAACTTGTCTGTTGTGTTTTAAAATGCTAAAGTCATCATTTCTTTTATTATCACAACCTAAAAACTCTAAATCAAACAGTGAATGCTGCTTTAAAATTCTCAAAAAAAAAAAAGTAAAAACACACAGGTATGTCTAGTCTTTTGTAGATCAGATAACATTTCTACATGGCTCAAAGTTACGATGAGTATTTTTTTGTATTTCCCTTGGCAATGAAGGAGTTAAAGGGAAAGAAAAACGACAATGAATAAAAAAAATTGCAATAAGAATGAAAAGCAATCCAAAATAAGATCGACATGTCTAAATTGGGCTATTAAATACAGGTCCTTCTCAAAAAATTAGCATATTGTGATGAAGTTCATTATTTTCTGTAATGTACTGATAAACATTAGACTTTCATATTTAATAGATTCATTACACACAATTGAAGTAGTTCAAGCCTTTTATTGTTTCTAATATTGATGATTTTGGCATACGGCTCATGAAAACCCCAAATTCCTATCTAAAAAAATTAGCATATCATGAAAAGATTCTCTAAACGAGCTATTAACCTAATCATCTGAATCAACTGATTAGCTCTAACATCTGTAAAAGATTCCTGAGGCTTTTAAAAACTCCCAGCCTGGTTCATTACTCAAAACAGCAATCATGGGTAAGACTGTCGACCTGACTGCTGTCCAGAAGGCCATCATTGACACCCTCAAGCAAGAGGGTAAGACACAGAAAGACATTTCTGAACGAATAGGCTGTTCCCAGAGTGCTGCATCAAGGCACCTCAGTGGGAAGTCTGTGGGAAGGAGAAAGTGTGGCAGAAAACGCTGCACAATGAGAAGAGGTGACCGGACCCGGAGGAAGATTGTGGAGAAGGACCGATTCCAGACCTTGGGGGACCTGCGGAAGCAGTGGACTGAGTCTGGATTAGAAACACCCAGAGCCACTGTGTACAGGCGTGTGCAGGAAATGGGCTACAGGTGCCACATTCCCTAGGTCAAGCAACTTTTGAACCAGAAACAGCAGCAGAAGCGCCTGACCTGGGCTACAGAGAAGCAGCACTGGACTGTTGCTCAGTGGTCCAAGGTACTTTTTTCGGAGGAAAGCAAATTTTGCATGTCATTTGGAAATCAAGGTACCAGAGTCTGGAGGAAGACTGGGCAGAGAGAAATGCCAAAATGCCTGAAGTCCAGTGCCAAGTACCCACAGTCAGTGATGGTCTGGGGTGCCATGTCAGCTGCTGGTGTTGGTCCACTGTGTTTTATCAAGGGCAGGGTCAATGCAGCTAGCTATCAGGAGATTTTGGAGCACTTCATGCTTCCATCTGCTGAAAAGCTTTATGGAGATGAAGATTTCATTTTTCAGCACGACCTGACACCTGCTCACAATGCCTAAACCACTGGTAAATTGTTTACTGACCATGGTTTTACTGTGCTCAAGTGGCCTGCCAACTCTCCTGACCTGAACCCCGTAGAGAATCTGTGGGATATTGTGAAGAGAAAGTTGAGAGACGCAAGACTCAACACTCTGGATGAGCTTAAGGCCGCTATCGAAGCATCCTGGGCCTCCATAACACCTCAGCAGTGCCACAGGCTGATTGCCTCCATGCCACGCCACATTGAAGCAGTCATTTCTGCAAAAGGATTCCTGACCAAGTATTGAGTGCATAACTGAACATAATTATTCGAAGGCTGACTTTTTTTGTATTGAAAACACTTTTCTTTTATTGTTTGGATGAAATATGCTAATTTTATTAGATAGGAATTTTGGGTTTTCATGAGCTGTTCGCCAAAATCATCAACATTTGAAACAAAAGGCTTGAACGTAATGAATCTAATATATATGAAAGTCTAATGTTTATCAGTATATTACAGAAAATAACGAACTTTATCACAATATGCTAACAATTTGAGAAGGACTTGTACTGTGGTACATGGAGGTTTACATATTTAAAGAGTAATTATAAATTATAAACATTAAAGTTTTAAGGTTTAAAGTAAGTAAGTAGTAAACGATCAAATCAATGCCAATCTGAAAGTACAATTGAACTTGTGTTTACAGTAAACTGTTTGTTATGCGGAAGTCAAATGAAAAAAAAAACCGCAATTAAAGCCTTGTTTTTAAGAAATATGTGCAAGTTGTGTCCTAGTTTGACATTTTGACGTGATGCGTTCATGGTCATCCCGAAAGAACATCACTGAAATGCTCGTTCCCTGTTGCGCATGCGCCGGAGCGTTAGAGTGGCACGTGTGTGATTGTGGGTCCATCCTTCCCTGACCATCTGCAGACCCAAAAAACAAAACGTCTCCTGTTGTTCTTACAGCGGGATCTAAAGTTTCCCAAAAGACTGCAGAAGGACCAGAAGTTTTCGCTCTAACCGAGTCAAGCTGCTGAACGTAAGTTAGCTTTCTGCTAACTCCGCTACTTTTAGCTCTCACACATCCAAACAGAAAGACTTCCATTGTGCCACGCCAAAATACCGAGATTTAAAGGTCATTTGGACATTTGCATGGTGTTGTTTCTGCTAAAGCCAACGCTTTTTAGTCGTGTTTAGGATAAAGAGGTGCGAGTCAGTGCGCGCACGTGTTTTAGGGGATTGTAGTATACTAACATCATGTGGTTAAGAAATAACTGAAAACTCATGACGGTGTGTGACCATAGACTGTACATATACAGTGTGACCCACTGTCGGCAAATAATCAGTCACGTGTGTGTGTGTGTGTGTGTGTGTGTGTGTGTGTGTGTGTGTGTGTGTGTGTGTGTGTGTTGCCACTGAAATAAAATGAGCCATCTACAATGTGTGTGTATGATGCAGTTAAATGTCACATTGCACTCTGAAATGAAAGTATAGCACTAATAAGTAATTAGAGTTAAAAAAGAAGTAAAGGAATCACTTTATAGACCAAAATGTATTCTAAACTCTTGACATCTTTGGCAGATATAACAGCTGAACCACTTTTAGAATTGCAGCATTGGCTCCCCGTTTTCTCAGGATCGATGTTATGGCTCTCTTAATGGTTTTGAAGTGTCTTAATGGTCTTGGGCCTTCCTATCTTTCGGAACTGCTTTTACTTTACAAACCCTCGCGGCCCCCTGTGCTCCTCTGGCAGCCGTCTCCTTGTGATCCCCAAAGTCAGGACGCACACCCATGGCGAGGCGTCTTTCCAGTATTTTGGCCCTCTTCTCTGGAGCAGGCTGCCGGAAGACCTCGGGTCGTAGACTATGTTCATGTTTTTAAGAGCAGGCTCAAGACCTTTTTGGCTTAGCTTTTAACTGGCATCTGTTTTTAGCAGCATTTCCTGTTTTACTAATGAACTTATTCATTGTATAATTTTCATTTTAGTGGTATTAGACATTTATGTTTTAGTGTTTTGCTATCTCTTTAATCAGTTTTATTAGTTGTTTTACTATCCATATTAGCTATTATTATTATAAATATTAATTAGTTATTTTCATTTTACTTATTTTAATCATACCAGTGTTTCCTCTGTGGGGCCCTCTGCAACTTCTTGCTGCAACTTGTCCTATCAAACCTGCAGCTCGAAGTCTTCTCTTCACAGATGAAGCTGAGACTTGCTTACTACGACCACTATTAAAGAGTAAGTCACCCACAAATAAACTTTTTTGCTGATAAACTAAATAAACGAGTGTCTAATCGTGCTGCAGACACGTGTAGTCAATTATTTGGCACTTCAGTGCATCTTAGTTAAAAGTTAAATATTCTGCCTAAAACTGTCAGTGTTGCGCTGTTGTCAGGTAAAAACTCTGCACTGTATTTGAATTTAAATCTGCCACCGCTATTGGCTAAGAGGTATGCTATGATGTAAACTGGTACATTATGAAGTCACAATGCTGTCGTGAGCCTGTGTGTGTGTTTGTTAGCGGCTCCGCCCTCTCGGTCTGCCAGGCAACAGCATTTGTTACATTTTTCAAACATGAAGTGGGAGTGGAGTTAGACTCTGGTAGGGCAGGGGGTGACTTGCTCTTTAAGCTGTGCTTGAAGCTGTTGTCCTGTGAGCTGCCTATCACGCCAGCTGTTTACGCTCAGAAACTTGTCCTCTGATGCAGTTGTGGTTTTGGGTCTGCCAGACCTCTTGCTGCCAGTTTCTGAGTGCCTTTGACGGTGAAGTAAACTGTATTCTCTGACAGCGTGACTTTCTTTGCAATTTCTCTGTAGGAAAGGCTTACATTTTTAAGTGTTGGTTTGTCTCATTTCCATTGTTAATTGCCGTTTTCTCTCCATTTTGTAGTATCACACTATTATCTGCAGTACTGTTCAACTGATGCTCACAAGGGTATGGTACCACAGTATGTTCCAACACTGCTTTTATGCAGACAGAGGGGGTTGTAAGTAATCCAGAAAAGTTGGAACACCTGTTAGTAGCACCAGCTTGATCAACCTTCATTGTTGCAGAACAGCTGTGTTCCCTGAAAAAGGCCTTTTTGTATAATTCTGAAATGTACATAACTTTTCAGTTTTGAGTAACCTTACCTTTTTTAACCTCTGGCAGTTCACCAATTAACTTTGCACCATTTCAAGCTATTCATTGGACTTCAGTGGCTTAAACTGCAAGAAATAACTGGAAAAATCAGGGTGTTCTAAAACTTTTGACCGGTAGTGTATATAAAATAATAATAATAATAATACATTTTATTTCAAAGCGCCTTTCAGGACACCCAAGGTCACTTTACACAAAACACGTAATAAAATACAATAAAACAATAATAAAACCCAAAGAAGAAAAAACAGAGAGAAACATTTCAATAAAATCAGAGGTTGTAGGCAGATTTAAACATATGTGTTTTGAGTTTTGATTGGAAAAGGGTAAAACTGTCGATGTTCCTGATGTCTGGGGGAAGTGAGTTCCAGAGTCGAGGAGCAGAGCGGCTGAAAGCTCTGCTCCCCATGGTAGCGAGACGGGCAGAAGGAACCGCAAGATGGATGGAAGAAGAAGATCTGAGTGAACGGGACGGGGTGTGAATACTTATAAGGTCTGAGATATATGGAGGAGAGAGGTTGTGGATTGCTTTGAAGGTATGGAGGAGAATTTTGAAGATGGACCTGAATTTAACTGGGAGCCAGTGGAGCTGCTGGAGAACCGGCGTGATGTGGTGAAAGGAAGGGGTTCTGGTGATAATACGGGCTGCTGAATTCTGGACCAGTTGCAGTTTATGAAGGAGTTTGTTGGGGAGACCATAAAGAAGTGAATTGCAATAGTCGAGACGGGAGGTGACGAGGCTGTGGACGAGAATGGCGGCAGTGTGAGGGGTCAGTGAGGGACGAAGACGGTTTATGGAACGTAGATGGAAGTATGCTGACCCAATTAAGTTATTAATGTGAGCCTGAAAAGAAAGGGAGCTGTCGAGAATGACACCCAGACTCTTGACATGAGGTGAGGGGGAGACTGTGGCACTGTCAATAGTTAAAGAAAAGCTGTCAGATGTTGAGAGGGTGGAGTTAGTGCCAACTAGAAGAAGTTCAGTTTTATTGCCGTTGAGTTTGAGGAAATTAGAGGTGAACCATGATTTGATTTCCGAGAGGCAGAGTGTAAGGGAGGATGGTGGGAGAGTTGAGTTGGGCTTACTGGAAATGTAGAGCTGGGTGTCATCTGCAAAGCAGTGAAACTGGATATTGAATTTGCGGAAGATTTTGCCGATAGGGAGGAGATATACTATGAAGAGGAGGGGCCCCAGGACAGAGCCCTGGGGCACACCTGACTTGACTGGGGAGGGTTCTGAGGTAAAGGATTTTAACTGGATGAACTGAGTGCGGCCAGTAAGGTAAGATTGAAACCAGCGGAGGGGGGTGTGAGTGATGCCTAAGGAATAGAGTCTATTAAGGAGGATGGGATGAGAAATGGTGTCAAAGGCCGCACTCAGATCGAGGAGAATAAGAATAGAGATTAAACCAGAATCAGCAGCAATGAGTAGGTCGTTAGTGATCTTGATGAGAGCTGTTTCTGTGCTGTGGTGGGGACGGAAGCCAGACTGAAACTGTTCATAAAGGTTATTGCGGGTGAGATGTGAATGGAGCTGAGATGCAACAGTTTTCTCAAGGACTTTGGAAATGAAGGGAAGATGGGAAATGGGACGGAGGTTATTGAAATCATTGGGATCTAAACCAGGTTTTTTTAGAATAGGGCTGACTGAAGCGGATTTGAATAGGGATGGGACCGTACCAGAGGATAGTGAGGAATGAATAATGGCTGTTATAAAAGGGAGCAGAGAAGAAAGGCAGGATTTAACTAAAACAGTTGGAATAGGGTCCAGTTGACAGGTGGAAGGTTTGGATTTGGTGATGTAATCTAATATTTCTGAGGGATGGGGAAGTTCAAAGGAGGAGAACGGAATGGTGGGTTCAAATAAATCAGGAGAGGGAGGGGAGGAATGAGGTAAAGAGAGATGGATTCTATTGACCTTCTCATTAAAAAACTGAAGGAGAGAGTTACAGGTTTCTGAAGAGTAAAGATGGATGGGTAAGGAGTCGGGAGGCTGAAAAATGCTGTTCATGATGGAAAATAATGTTTTAGTGTTGCTGGAGTTGGACGAGATGAGACCGGAGTAATACTGAGATTTGGCATGGGAGATGGAGTCCTTGTAGAGAGAAATCTGAGCAGAATATAAGTCTTTATGGATGGTGAGACCGGTTTTCTTGTAGAGTCTTTCAAGCCTCCGGTTGGTAGCTTTCAAGGAGCGAAGGGCAGGGGTGAACCATGGAGCAGACCGAGTAAAATATACAGAGCGGGATTTGATGGGAGCAAATGAATTAAGGATAGAAACCAGACCGTTATTGTACTGAATGACAAGATCATCGGGAGTAGAGGACAAATTAGGGGTCAAGGTGGCAAAACTGGAGGACAGGGAGGCTAGATCAATGTCCTTAATATTACGAAAAGAAATGATACGTGGTGACTTGATGATGGAGAGACGGAGGGGAACAGAAAAGGAGATGAGGAAGTGGTCCGTGAAAGGGAGCGGGTCAGCTGTACAGTTGGAGGGGGTCAGGCCGGAGCAGCAGATTAAATCCAGGGTGTGACCTTTAATGTGAGTGGGAAAATTGGCATATTGATGAAAACTGAGGCTGTCCAAAGATGAGGAGAAGTCTTTGCTGAGGGGGAGGGCCATATTGTCCATATGAATATTAAAATCACCAAGTAAAATTACATTTGGGGAAAGGGCGGACAGATGGGATAAAAGTTAATATAGTTAATAAGGTCAAAAATACAGTACATCCTCAAGCATTTTATGCAAAAATGACTAAGAAAATATGTAAAAAGCATTTTAACGTTATGCTTAAAAAACACTTTGATCTCATCACCTCTGTGGGTGGTACGGTTGTCCGGTAGTAAGGCTGATTGTTCTCTCATGAAGACATCTTTACATCAGGGTTCTGACTAGAAGCACTCGCTACCCTTCTCACTGTGTCAGATAAGACTGATGGAAGTATCTACATCTTGCTCCAACACATTTTCTTGAGATTACATGAATCTCTTAATTGATCTGTCCTGAACTAATCTAGAAACAAAGGTCAAGAAAAACCTCCTGCAATTGATCGGTTCAAGCCTTTGGCCTCTGATTAAATGCTGGAATCTTTTAGAAATGTTTATTTTCGTCTGTTAGTGATTTTATTTGGCTTTATTTTATTTAAAGATACAACCTCTACCTCTGAACCAGACCAGTGTCTTGATCAGCCATGGCTGTGCTGAGGTTCTACAGCAGTGAAGCTCTGAACGGTCGGGCCTTACAGAGAGCAGCTAAGCTCTGCCCTCATCTGTCCGTCACGACGGAGCTGTGCTACAACGTGGAGCTGACGGGTGAGTGCAGAAAATAGTGCGGGTTAATCTTTCAGACCCGTTTAAAGTCATCCCTTTGCTTGCAGGTTCTGAGAGTCTCAGTGCCGAGCAGAAGGAGGTTCTGCTTTGGCTGTTTCGTCCTCTCCTGCAGGTAGAACCGCTGTCTGAGGAACCGAACCTCATCGAAGGCAGTGAGGAGAGGCTGGTGGAGATCGGACCCAGGTACTGCCTTTCTCTAACCAGAACTTCTGCCTCATTGTTATTAACACAACAATTTTGCTGCGAGAGTTTAAACCAACCAGATATTTCATTACAAGCTGTAAGCTGGGATGTATCCTGAACAGCAATAGGAGCCGCTTTTTCAGGTTTTCCTGGATTTTACTGCTCATGAAAGTCTTTTCATCAGAGACAGGTTCAATAATCTGTTAGACCTCAGAGCTCTGTAGAGGATTACTAATGAGTAAGGTTGGGCATCATTTGATTTTGAACGATTCAGATTCTGATTCCGATTCCAATTCCTCATTTCGATTCCAGTTCCTACCGATTCTCGATTCCGATTCTTTCAAGACATGACATATTTTACATGAGCCAGCTAACCACAGGTCCTACTCGATGAAATAATCTTAACTTCAACATGAATTTTAATTCTATGAACAACAACATCGCCTTCATTTAGACAAAAACATGTTTTGGAGAGAAAAGAAAAAGACTTGCAGCACAACCAGTGTGTTTGTTTCTGACCACAACCAAAGTCTGGAAGAAGCCTCTGGGATGAGAGGCTAAATGTCTCCAACATATCCAGAGACGTGCAGCTGTTTTCAGCTACAACTCTCAGGATGATCATGTCCAGGATGACTGAGAACTACACCTCCATGCTGCAGCAGCATTCAGGCAGAACAGGAAGTGAAACTTAAACGTAGCTGCTGTCAGTAACAATCTAACAGATTTTAAACGTTAAAACTCAACAGAAATAGTTCAGAAAGGAAATTAAAATGTTCACAGCTCCGTGTGATTTATAATAATAATAATTATTATTATTATTATTTATGGTGGCAGAAGCTGGTGTGGTCCACCACAGAGAGGTTGCTCTAGCATGATGACTTTAATTATTCTACAGGTTATTGTTCAGCCTTCTGACGCACACACACACACACACACACACACACACACACACACACACACACACACACACACACACACACACACACACACACGAGTGTTGGTGAGCGGCTGCGTCTGACTGCTGACGCTCCATGTGTGTGTTTTTTTCTGCAGTGAGACAAACTCGCCTCACACCGTCCAGAGTTTGTTCTTTAAAGCTTCTAATAAGTCCACCGAGTTGACATATTTCAACAAGTTGCCTCTGTGCCACATTTTTCGCTGCAGGAATTAAAGTTTACATTATGGAGTAAAAGTTCGACAGACGCGTTTGTTTCTATTTGGCCGCTGCGCGCCGGGAGGGGGAGCTCGGTGCTGCTCACAGACAGCTGGTGTGATCAGCTCTGAAAAGTAGGGATGTCCCGATCCAATTACATGATCGGAAATCGGCCCCGATCACGTGGTTTCAGACTTGATCGGGACTCGGATCCAAGGCCCGATCCGGACTTGGATACTGGGTTCAAATTACAGGAGAGCAACTTGGTTCTCCTTAAAGGTTGTCAGGTGCCCCTGTTGCCCTTAACTTACACACCCAGAATGAGCACAAAGATCCAGTTTCTACCTTTATTATATTATTTATATGGACTCAGCTAGCGGGGATTCTTTTGAGCAGAGACGCAGAGCGGCAGGCAGACCGCTGATTATTCATGAGCTCCAGCTGCGTTCTGCACACGGCCACAGTAACATTTTCTAAGTTTCTAAGTGGCGTCACCAAAAAAGATATAATTAACACACAGTCATTCGTGTCCGTTCATTTTCTCTCTGGTAAGTTCTGTCTGTATTTGAGCATGACGTGTGTGTGGACGCGCTGCAGCGCTCGTCACTGGTGCAGCCGGGCAGCGCCGCGCACACTCTGCTTTTTTTGCGGTCAATAGATCAATTTGATCTGCTAGTTAAAAAGTTACTTGTGAGGTGAAAAAGAAGGAAGCAGGCAGGAGTTTTTCTGGAGGACTGGGAGATGCAGGAAGATCAGAGACAGACAGGACAGGAAGATCAGAGACAGACAGATCAGAGACAGACAGGACAGGAAGATCAGAGACAGACAGGACAGGAAGACCAGAGACAGACAGGACAGGAAGATCAGAGACAGACAGGACAGGAAGACCAGAGACAGACAGATCAGAGACAGACAGGACAGGAAGATCAGAGACAGACAGGACAGGAAGATCAGAGACAGACAGGACAGGAAGACCAGAGACAGACAGGGCAGGAAGACCAGAGACAGACAGGACAGGAAGACCAGAGACAGACAGGACAGGAAGACCAGAGACAGACAGGACAGGAAGACCAGAGACAGACAGGACAGGAAGATCAGAGACAGACAGGACAGGAAGATCAGAGACAGACAGGACAGGAAGATCAGAGACAGACAGGACAGGAAGACCAGAGACAGACAGGACAGGAAGATCAGAGACAGACAGGACAGGAAGATCAGAGACAGACAGGACAGGAAGACCAGAGACAGACAGGACAGGAAGACCAGAGACAGACAGGACAGGAAGATCAGAGACAGACAGGACAGGAAGACCAGAGACAGACAGGACAGGAAGATCAGAGACAGACAGGACAGGAAGACCAGAGACAGACAGGACAGGAAGAACAGAGACAGACAGGACAGGAAGACCAGAGACAGACAGGACAGGAAGACCCGAGACAGACAGGACAGGAAGATCAGAGACAGACAGGACAGGAAGATCAGAGACAGACAGGACAGGAAGACCAGAGACAGACAGGACAGGAAGATCAGAGACAGACAGGACAGGAAGATCAGAGACAGACAGGACAGGAAGACCAGAGACAGACAGGACAGGAAGACCAGAGACAGACAGGACAGGAAGATCAGAGACAGACAGGACAGGAAGACCAGAGACAGACAGGACAGGAAGACCAGAGACAGACAGGACAGGAAGACCAGAGACAGACAGGACAGGAAGACCCGAGACAGACAGGACAGGAAGATCAGAGACAGACAGGACAGGAAGACCAGAGACAGACAGATCAGAGATAGACAGGACAGGAAGACCAGAGACAGACAGGACAGGAAGACGGGAAAATAAAAACCAAGAAAACAAAACAAAGTTCTTCAAAAATAAAATGTAGGTAGAGTGATCCCATTACACGTTTGTACCTGTATAAAGCAATAACCTATCAGCATGTAGTATTTATATAGTTGATACAGTTCAGATCATCTTCAAACCTCCGTCCCATGCCCAGGGGCGTATCTAAGCATTTTGGGGGCCGAGGCAAAGTAGCCCCCTGCCAGTTATTTTAAGTTGAAGTGCTATCTGCTTTTATATTAGACTTTTTATGTTTGCAATAAAGTCCAAAAGTGAAGAACTTACGTTATTTATTACTTGATTGTTCAAGCTACCTCACAGAAGTGATCTGTTAAAAATTAAAATGTAATTAAATAAAAAATAAGGAGCATTCTGGAACTGTTTCTTCCTTTTCTTTCTTTTATTTAATGTGTCAAAAGTATCGGATCGGGACTCGGTATCGGCAGATTCTTGAAATCAAATGACTCGAGGGCAAAGAAACCTGATCGGGACATCCCTACTGAAAAGCGTTGATCAGAATTCGCAGATCACGTTTATTTTTCAAGGAGATCGGCCGCAGATTCCTCTTCCGGTCGGCATTCTAGGAATTGAAATAAAAAACTTTTCTGGGAAAACTAACAGTTGGTCCCGTTTCCAATCGATGCTCGATGCCCAACCGGACTAATGAGTTCAAATTCTGGCAGGTTACCATCTTAAATATACTCTTAGTAAAATAATCAGCCTATAAATTTCATTTATTCTCAAGGAGAGGATCTGAAAATCCATCCTGGACTTGTAGTGAATATTCCCATGAACGACCCTGGAGGGTGGACATCCTGAAAGTCAAAACTAGAACAGAAAAAACCGATTTTAGTAGATTTCTGTTCTTCCTGTGTGCTGCATGACTGACTCAGACCTTTCGTTTTACTTTAAGGGCTGGATTTGTCCAGCGTTCAGGCTTTCCAACACAATGTTGCTGCATTTTCAGGTTGAATTTCTCCACTGCCTGGTCCACTAACGCTGTGTCCATCTGCCAGAGCGCCGGCCTCGCTAACGTCACTCGAGTCGAGTTATCTCGCAGGTTTCTCATCAAGGTGTGAAAACTCTCTGCGGAGTTCAAACAGAGCCGTCTCTTCATCCGTAACTCGTCTGTCTTCTCTCCAGCCCAAGAATGGACAGAGCGTGAGCGAGCTCGGAGCAGACGTAAAGAAGGTGATCGAGTGTCTGCATGACAGCATGACCGAGTGTGTGTACCAACACCCCATCATGTCCTTCACCGTGGAAACCAAACCTCAGGCTGTGTTTGAGGTGGACATCTTGGGGAAAGGTCGCAGTGCCTTGGAGAGGGCGAACGATGAACTGGGTGAGACTCCTAACACTTTTCTCTCTTCTCTTGCTTAAATCCAGCAGCTGTATATTTTAACGCGCTGTGACGTGTTTCTCTTCACTTCACGCTTTCTCTCTCAGTCCTGCAGCTATCAGTAAGTACGCTGTGTGATGGAGGAGGCAGCTGTGTCACATGGTGCATGGCATTAAAGTCACAAGACAGCAGTGATGCTGCTCATTATTTGACACGTGTCTGTTGTGTTGATCTGACAAAACCCTAAAATGGAGAGTGAGTTTATTGATCAGATGATCAGTATGATGAACACACAGTTCATAAAAGAATCTTAAGTCAGTGAGCATGTATTTGCCCCTCTTACAGATTTGTTCTGTTTTTAAAGCCATACTAGGTAACTTTTTCATATTTTTTAATCCTTTTCTTGAGCTAGTATGTGCTAAAATTACTCTTTTACAAGATTTTTGAAATGGCACTCCACTTGGCACCCCACTAGGGCTGGACAATAATGCAGTAACGATATATATCAATCAATAGGGAAAAAAATGGATCAATAAAAAGTTTCCTTTCTCCATCATTGCCTATCGAGTAGCTTCAAACTAGTCATTACTTACACCCAACCAATCAAAAACACAGACATGAGCACGCTCCATCACCAAGCCCTCCCCTCTCACATGAACAGACAGCAGTGTGACTTATGCCCTGTCCACACGTAGCCGGGGATCTGCCAAAACGTAGATATTTTTCTACGTTTTGGCCTGTCATCCACACGAAAACGGAGTTTTTTCACACGAAAACGGATCTTTTTAAAAACTCCGGCCAAAGTGAAGATCTGCGTTTTCTCCGTTTTGGGTGTCTGCGTGTGGACAGACAAAACCAGAGTTTTAAGGTCCGCAACGTCACTTTCCGCGACAAAAAAATGCTGACATCACGTGTGCGACCTGTGTTTACACTAGCCGACATCATGGAAGCCTTCAGAGCTAAGCTCTGTCACTACCCGATCCATCAATTGTCCAAGCGCTTCCTGCTTGTTTGTTTTTGCAAGCGGAATTACTGCTTCTTGCGGAAGACCACAGACGAAGGACGAGGTTAAGAACGGGGGAAGTACTGCCGCCTTCAGGTCTGGCATGTCCTTAACAATGTATTTATCCGGGTACGTGTGGACAGAGTTTGTTTTTAAAACGCGGTGGTGTGGATGCAAGTTTTTGGAGGGGCGGGTATTCGTTTTTAAAAAAAAAACCGGCTACGTGTGGACTAGGCCTTAGACAAGAGCAAGATAGTTGCAGCAAGCAGAGGTGAAATAAATTGTCCCGAAAAGGTTGCAGTACTTCACCAGTGTAGCTAAGTCTGACAAAAACAAACAATGGTTTGAAAAATTTGCAGATAATCAATAAAAAACAAGTCTGGTAATGCAACCAACTTATTTTATCATAAAGTAAGAACATAAAATGGCCAGGGCTGCACTTAAAATGTATTTTCTACATATTTCTAATAATTATCAATAATTGTTGATATTGATCGATCAATAAGAATTTCTTTTTTAATGATGAGATTTTTTTCTATATGGTCCAGCCCTAAAACCCACCGCCCTCTGTGGCCAGAATATCACACTTGCTCTGTTGGTGGAGGGAGCTGGAATCAGCTTCCAGCACGTTTCCTCCATGTTTTAGGCCCTGTCCACACGTAGCCGGGGATCTGCCAAAACGTAGATAATTTTCTACGTTTTGGCCTGTCATCCACACGAAAACGGAGTTTTTTCACACGAAAACGGATCTTTTTAAAAACTTCGGCCAAAGTGAAGATCTGCGTTTTCTCCGTTTGGGTGTCTGCGTGTGGACAGACAAAACCGGAGTTGTAAGGACCGCAACGTCACTTTCCGCGACAAAAAAATGCTGACATCACGTGTGCGACCTGTGTTTACACTAGCCGACAGCATGAATGCCCTCAGAGCTGCGCTCGCTTTATCAATTGTCCAAGCGCTTTCTGCTTGTTTGTTTTTGCAAGCGGAATTACTGCTCCTTGCGGAAGACCACAGACGAAGGACGAGGTTAAGAACGGGGAAGTACTGCCGCCTACAGGTCTGGCATGTCCTTAACAACGTATTTATCCGGGTACGTGTGGACAGAGTTTTTTTTTAAAACGCGGTGGTGTGGATGCAAGTTTTTGGAGGGGCGGATATTCATTTTTTAAAAACCCGGCTACGTGTGGACTAGGCCTTAGATGGTGACCATAGCTGATTTGTTTGAATCAGGCCCTGTCCACACGTAGCCGGGGATCTGCCAAAACGTAGATATTTTTCTACGTTTTGGCCTGTCATCCACACGAAAACGGAGGTTTTTTTTCACACGAAAACGGATCTTTTTAAAAACTTCGGCCAAAGTGAAGATCTGCGTTTTCTCCGTTTTGGGTGTCTGCGTGTGGACGGACAAAACCGGAGTTTTAAGGTCCGCAACGTCACTTTCCACGACAAACAATGCTGACATCACGTGTGCGACCTGTGTTTACACTAGCCAACAGCATGGATGCCCTCAGAGCTGCGCTCGCTTTATCAATTGTCCAAGCGCTTTTTGCTCGTTTGTTTTTGCAAGTGGAATTACTGCTCCTTGCGGAAGACCACAGACGAAGGACGAGGTTAAGAACGGGGAAGTACTGCCGCCTACAGGTCTGGCATGTCCTTAACAACGTATTTATCCGGGTACGTGTGGACAGAGTTTTGTTTTAAAACGAGGTGGTGTGGATGCAAGTTTTTGGAGGGGCGGATATTCGTTTAAAAAAAAAACGGCTACGTGTGGACTAGGCCTCAGTGATGAATCGCTCCTGTAGACACTAATGAAGACTGAGGAGACATTTCAGCTGTTAGATTAAGGTGTTGAAAAGATTAACTCAGAGCAACGAGAGAAATTTCACTTTAGCTTTGTCCACAGATTATTAATAATGGTCACTAGGGGGTGCTAATAGCAAGCAAAACTGCCTAGTATCCCTTTAATTTTTTGTCAATTAAAATGGTCAGGTCAGCAAACAAACAAATAACAAATGCACAATTTAATCATTAAGGAGAAAAAAACTATCCCAAACAACTTGTTCTAATGTGGAAAAAGGAAAAGGACAGGTGCTGTATGATCTTCACAAGCTCCGTCGTGTCTAGCTGCATGCAATGATCATTTTTGGTATAAATGAGCAGGGTTTTCCCCAGCGCCTTGTAAGCCTGGCGGGCCGCCAGGCTTTGCATGGCCACCCGCCAGGCTAAGCGTCATGCCCCACCCCCTCCCCGACCCTACCGTGTCCGCTGAAACGAACGGCGCAACGACACTAGAGCCTTCCATCAGCTGATACTGGTGAGAATTAGCAGGAGCACCCCACCCCACCCCCCTTCCCCACTCCCCCCAGAGGAGAGCTGTGGGACAGAGTGTGCGACAGTAACGTGTGCAAAAAGGCTTAACTTGTTTTCTGGGGGAAACCCTGTACGAGTGTTCTACTTGTTCAATTAAAAGGAAATATCATGCAAAACTCACCTTTTGCATCTTTTTGTGCTGCTGCATGTCTCTGCTGCCTCTATCAACACTTCAAATGTGAATGAAATCCATCCGTGCGTTTTCTGTCAATGACTGGCTTTAAGAATAATGTGCAAAACAAGCCATTTCACAAAATCCCCGTTTGTGATGTCACAAACAAGGAAATTAGAATAGAATCACTTCTCATATGCAAAAGAGAGCTGTAGCTAGAGGAGCTCCAGCAGCAGCTCTATTCTGGGCCCCTCCCAGACATAATATATCTCCTTTAAATTCATAAAAATGTTCTGCTTTTGCTCACAGTCTTATTGTGCAGTTTTGTGCCTCTTTGCTTTGGATTCGTGTGTGTGTGTGTGTGTGTGTGTGTGTGTGTTGCAGGTCTGGCTTTTGACTCCTGGGATCTAGACTACTACACGTCAATGTTCCAGAGAATTAAGAGGAACCCCACCAGCGTTGAGTGCTTTGACCTAGCCCAGTCCAACAGGTCTGCAGTGAGCTTTGTGTTGTGAGTGAATTTCTCAGGTCTGCTGTGTTTTATCGCTGTGTGTGTGTGTGTGTGTGTTGCCCCCAGCGAGCACAGCCGTCACTGGTTCTTCCGAGGGCGGATGGTGATCGATGGGCAGGAGCAGGAGGAGACTCTTTTCAGCCTCATAATGGACACCCAGCGGCACAGCAACCAGAACAATGTCATCAAGTTCTGCGACAACAGCAGGTTGTGTTGGAAACGGCACCTCTGCCAGATGCTGTGGGCGAGATTGTGTCTGTGCTGACTCTGTGTGTTTCTGTGTGTTCAGTGGCATCAGAGGCACAGAACTCGAGTGTATTTACTCTAAAGATCCGTCTCAAGCGAGCCCGTACGAAACCCGGCGCTCATTGCGACATGTCATCTTCACTGCAGAGACACACAACTTCCCAACTGGTCAGGACGCATAAAAGTAGATTTATGTTGTTATCCTTATCCTGATGCTCAAGCCCATCTGAATGGTCGTGGTAGGAGTTGCTCCGTTCAGTGGCGCCACCACGGGGACTGGAGGACGTATCAGAGACGTTCAGAGCGCTGGACGAGGAGGACACGTCATCGCTGGAACGGCGGGATACTGCTTCGGAAACCTGTACATACCAGGTCAACACGCTGTGGGACTCGGAGATGGGATAGTTAGGATCATCAGAGTAGCCTTGTCAGCATTTTTAACATTTACAACTGACTAAAAGTAGAAGTTACTAACAAAATAAAAATCAATCCCGGAATTAAAGGCTGTGATCAATTAAATAGATCTTTTTAATGAAATGTTTTTTTAATTAAAAAAGTTTTGTATCACAACAATGCAAAATGCTTGCTCCAAGTTTCTGGATTATAGTTGTAGAAATGACGCATTTGAGTATTTTTTACAGATATCCTTCCTTTGGCTGCAGTAAACATCTTTTCTAGTTTATTTATAACAGTTTTTATTTTATTTTGTAATGCTATTGGTCTTCGGATCCAGGCTTCTGATTGGTCACAGTATCACCAGATACCTTCATGTCCAAAACCAACAGATGGTTCAGTTTGTCTCGCATTGAGTGGAAAGTGTCTGCAGAGAAGAACATTTCACAGCAACGATAGAAAAATAAATGACTTTATCCGGCTGATAATGAACAATCCTTCCTCCAGGATACAAGCTTCCCTGGGAATCTGATGGAGAAGGGTGGGAGTATCCTTCCAGCTTCGCCCCTCCTCTGCAGGTTGCCATCGAAGCCAGTGATGGAGCGTCAGACTACGGCAACAAGTTTGGAGAACCTGTGCTGGCTGGTAAAAACATCACTACAGCCTTTCTCGAATTAGATGTAACCAGTCTTTTTTTTGTGTGACTCTGAGTAAAATCAGGAGAAAAGTTTTAGATCTGATCCACTGTTGCAGGAAACTTGTTTGTTGTGTTCATGAATCGTTTGATTACAATAAGGATTTGCTTCCACCCTCCAGGTTTCGCTCGTTCCTTTGGGATGCGGTTGGCTAACGGGGAGCGACGAGAGTGGATCAAGCCCATCATGTTCAGTGGTGGTCTCGGGTCTATTGAAGACGCACACGTGAAGAAAGAAGAGGCAGAACCCGGTAACACTTTACCTCCCGAGTGTCTGACTTCCATGAATCCTGGAGCTGTTTTTATAATCCATAACTGGCTCTCTGCTGCTGGTGTCAATAAGGGATGGAGGTGGTGAAGATCGGAGGGCCGGTGTACCGGATCGGTGTCGGTGGAGGAGCGGCCTCGTCTGTTCAAGTACTCACAATACACTAAACCGATACCTGAACGTTGTGTTGTTACTTATATTTGTGTGTGTGTGTGTGTGTGTGTGGGTGTGTCTGTAGGTCCAAGGGGATAACTGCAGCAATAGAGATCTGGGGGCAGTCCAGAGGGGAGATGCTGAGATGGAGCAGAAGATGAATCGGGCTCTCAGGGCGTGTTTGGAAAGATCCGACGGGAATCCGATCTGCAGTATTCATGATCAGGGAGCTGGAGGGAATGGTACCAAGTAGCACATTCATGTTGGATTTACACAAACTAGAGCAAGCTGAAGGTGTAGAGCTGAAATCTATTCTTTAGGTAACGTGTTGAAGGAGCTGAGCGAACCGGCAGGAGCTGTAATCTACTGCAACAGATTTAAAGTAATGACCTAAAAATTCTGTATCTTTTAAAAATAACATGTTGCTTTTGTCACCCGTTGGTGATTCTCACTGTTTGTCTTTGTAGAAAGGTGATCCCACCTTGAGTGTGTTGGAGCTGTGGGGGGCTGAGTATCAGGAGAGCAACGCTCTTCTGCTGCGTCCGTCCGACAGATCCTTCCTAGAGAGGGTTTGTCAGAGGGAGAAGTGTCCTGCTGACTTTGTGGGATACATCACAGGAGATGGGAAGGTCGGTCTGAGTTTAAATTAGGACTGGGCGATATGACGATTTTAGACCGTTTTACGATCTACACATCTGACGGTCTGTCATTTTTGAGAGACCTTTTCATCACGATTCACAGCTCTGCTGTTGAAATTCTGCCTCTGAATGAAAAGGGAACTTACCCCAGGCGAATGACACGCCTTTGTTTGACCCTTAACCAATCAGAGTGAGTCATGGCAATATATTAGTGCCCCGCTTGTTTTCACCTGTGTGTGAACAAACATGGCTTCGGCCGCGGCTGAGCGACAACGAGGTTTTCGTTCCGAAGAGGAACGCCTCGTCCATTATATGGAACTGGGTTGGTTTTTCACCAGATGACCAAGAGCAGCGAAACGTCATTTGCAAAGTTCGCAAGGAGAGCATCAAGGCAAGTGATGGCAGCACCACAAACTTGTTTAATCACTTATGTAACGTGAGGAAATATGGGCTACACTTAAAAAGAAGGCACCCCAAACAATACAATGAGAGCCAGCTGGCAGCTAGAGCTAAAAAGCCTGCGGCTGCAGCGGCTAGTGCTTCTTCCAGGCAGCAAACGCTAACAAACACACAAAACTCACTCCCTACGACAGAGACAGCAGACGATGGAACAGCGTGACAGATGCAGTGACGTACCACTTGGTTAAAGATTTGTGTCCCGTGCGAACAGGAGGAGTGAGATTTAAGAAAATGATAAAAACATTGGATCCGCGCTACGAGTTTTCCAGCCGCAAGTATTTTTCGAACACAGCCATTCCACGCATGTACGCTGAATGCAAAGTGAGAGTTGTAGAAAATATTCAGAATGCGCAGTTATTTGCTACCGCAAGCGATCTCTGGTCCAGCCGCACATCAGAGCCTCATATGAGCTTAACTATCCACTACATGAGCAACTGGGAGCTACATAGTATATTGAACAAGTTAATGTTTGCACAATACGTTTGCAATTGACATGTTTGCACTTTAAATATGTTTACGATTTAAATTTATGTTAAGTTACTTGAAAAACGAGAAAAACTGATTTTTGTAATTGTTTCTCTCAGGGCTTTTATCATCTCTGGTGTGAGTTTAAAATATAAGTGTGTTAGCACTGTGTTGATTATCCCTAATATGAATAAATGTTTATTTATTCAATGTTTCTCTTCTTTAATACGCAATTGAAGTTCTGCTATTCATGGATAAAATCGTGATAAAATCCAAATCGTGATATTCTATTTTTGCCATATCGCCCAGCCCTAGTTTAAATCCTGTGGTCGGGTTGTTCGTGTGAGGCATCCTCCGCAGCCTGACTCTTCTCCTACAGGTTGTGCTGGTGGATGATGAGGCAGGCGAACAACCTGATGGAGTGCGCCACCCCGTCGACCTTCAGCTAGAGTGGGTTCTGGGCAAGATGCCACAGAAGGAGTTTAAGATGGAGACACTGGCTGTTACTCATCCCCCACTCAACCTTCCTGCTGAGCTGACTGTCAGAGACGCTCTGCAGCGGGTTCTACGCTTGCCCGCCGTCGCCTCCAAGCGCTACCTCACCAACAAGGTGGTTGATTCGTTGTTATTTGCCTTGAAACATACTCCTGCTGACATTTTGTGACTCTACGTCCTCACGCTCCCTTTCGATTAGGTGGACCGGTCTGTGACTGGGCTGGTTGCCCAGCAACAGTGTGTTGGGCCTCTTCACACCCCATTGGCCGACGTGGCTGTTGTTGCTCTGTCTCCATTCGGCCTGGAGGGAGCAGCGACGGCCATCGGGGAGCAGCCAATCAAAGGGCTGCTCTGTCCAGCAGCAGGGGCTCGCATGGCCGTCGGGGAGGCTCTGACCAATCTGGTGTTTGCCAGAGTCACGGCGCTAAAGGTGAAAAACGCAGATCCATTTTATGCCACAGGTTGCTGATGACACGCATATTTATTTTTGCTTTTGTGTTTCAGGATGTGAAGTGTAGCGGTAACTGGATGTGGGCCGCTAAGCTTCCTGGGGAGGGAGCGTGTCTGTGGGAGGCCTGCAGAGCCATGTGTGAGGTCATGGGTCAGCTGGGAGTCGCCATCGATGGGGGCAAGGACTCCTTGAGTATGGCAGCGAGAGTCGGGAAAGAAACCGTCAAAGCTCCAGGTGTGTGTGTGTGTGTGTGCGCGTGTGTGTGTGTGTAACCAACAACTGCAATATCTGGAGGTGAAGCCAAAAGGAGCTGAAATGCCTCCTGGTGGCTGGCTGCAGTTCCCTTCTTCATAAACACAAAGGGACTTCTAGCATTTTTTAATTTAAACTCTTTAGATCATGTTTTTCCTACTTCTTCATGCTTGATTATTCCCATAGTTCTTACTTTGCTGCAGCTTGTTTGAATCTACTATTTCATGACAAATGTAGCTGTTGTTAGTGTGTTGTGTAGGTAAACACGGCTCTGGTTCTCTGTCAGGTGCGCTGGTTATTTCTGCATACGCCGTTTGCCCTGACATCACCGCCACGGTAACGCCTGATCTCGATGATCCAGATGGTAAAGGTACAACATGCCGACAGATAAAACCACAAAGCTGCCTACATAAAACCATCTAGAGTCGATTCTGGGTTGCAATGATTCAAACAGAACTTGTAGAATCCGGAACAGCTTTGCTGTGCACAACAACTTCTCAAACACTTAAATTTACATCATCCACTCACTGTATGATCTGTTTTGTTTTTGTTTTTGTGTTGTTTGAAATAAACTAAACAAAAATAAAAATCTGTGTGTCTGCAGGTGTGTTGCTGTGGGTTCCTGTGAGCCCAGGTCATCAGCGTTTGGGAGGTTCTGCCTTGGCTCAGTGCTACAGCCAGCTGGGAGATAGCTCTCCTGACCTGGACCAGCCCGGGGTGTTATCTGCCTGCTTTAACACCACTCAGTGGCTCATACAGGGTAACTTCATGTAAACTCTGATCTTCTGATGCAGCTTTTAGAAAGACCATACTGTCACCTGGTGGTTATCGTTTGCATTTCACCCAAATAGCCGGTTTATTTTTTCATGTTGACTCTAAAGAAATAAAAATCTATTTTTGGTCGCCTCAGACCGTCTGCTCAGTGCAGGGCATGACATCAGCGATGGAGGCCTCATTTCCTGCCTGTTGGAGATGGCGTTTGCAGGAAATCGCGGCGTTGACGTTGAGCTGTCGTCAGCGGGATTTGGAAGTAACGGAGTTACTATGTCAATTAGTTTTAATTCCCTGATGGTTTGTGTTTATAAGTCAACTAAAGCTGTGCTTTTGCACAGTCATGGAGCTGCTGTTCGGCGAAGAGCTGGGCTTGGTTCTGGAGGTTTCACAGTCTGATCTGGAAACGGTTCAACGGAGATACAGTGAAGCAGGCGTGGAGTGTCGTCGTATCGGAAGAACCTGTGGTTTTGGACCAGAAGCACTGGTGAGGCATCCTTTTTTAGCAGGAAGTGAACCTAAATCCCTTTTCTGTCCACCCTTTAGTAGTTGTCATGTTCCAGGTGCGAGTCCAAGTGGATGGTCAGGAGGTTCTGAACGAATCGCTGGCTGGCCTCAGAGCAGTATGGGAGGATACAAGCTTCCAGCTGGAGCGCCACCAGGCTAATGAGCTCTGTGTGAAACAAGAAGAGGAGGGGCTTTTAAAGAGAACACAGCCGTTTTTCAAGCTGACCTTTAACCCTTTAGAAACGCCCGATGTCCACCAGTTCAGTAAGACCAGCACCAGTATTTAGATCTCTGTGATTTTTGGCCTCTGTTCTTTAAAAAGTGACGTTTAACCGCGTTTCCTTCCAGCTGCAGGTTCTCCACGAGTTGCTGTGGTCAGAGAGGAGGGCAGCAACGGAGACAGGGAGATGTCTGTGTCTCTCTTCATGGCGGGTTTTCAGGTCATGAGTCATTTCATGCCAAGTTAAATCTGTCTACTTTCAGTTTTTAATTTAAGCTTAGAGTTGTGGTTGTGCAGGTCTGGGATGTTACCATGCAGGACCTGTGCTCTGGCTCGTTAACCCTCCAGCCGTTCAAAGCTGTCGTGTTTGTTGGGGGATTCAGCTACGCAGACGTCCTGGGATCAGCTAAAGGTACAAAAGCACTCGAAGACTCAGACACAGATGACTCGGAGATGCTGACTGTATCATCTTTGAAGGCTGGGCTGCAACTGTAGCCTACAACCCCAAGGCTAAGGCTGCATTTGATCACTTCCAGCAGAGAGAGGACACGCTGAGTCTGGGAGTGTGTAACGGCTGTCAGCTGCTCGCCCTGCTGGGCTGGGTGGGACAGTCTGAGGATGGAGCAAGTAAGAGGAAACGACAGATGCTGAAATCAGTTCAACTTACCTTTATTTTATGATTCTTGGGTCATTTTCCTCTAACCAGACTCTGATGTGGTGCTGACCCATAATAAGTCTGGCAGGTTTGAGTCCCGCTTCGTCAGCGTCGGGATCCAGAAGTCCCCGTCCATCTGGCTCAGAGGCATGGAGGGTTCTGCTCTGGGAGTGTGGGTCGCACATGGAGAAGGTAGGACCAGAACCGGGTCGGATCTGTTGGAAGTGAGATGTTCTGTAACTGGCGGGTCGGTTGCTGTGATGGTTTTTACTGACACCAGCCCGCTTTACTGACTCATCTCAGAGATCAGGATGTTCTTTAACCAGCGGCTCCTCCCCTTTCTCTCCTGCAGGTTTAATGCAATTCCGGAACTCCCAGGTCCAAAACCGGATTATTTCTAGTAGCCTTGCTCCCATCCGTTACCTTGACGACCAGGGTCATCCCACTGAAGAGTACCCACTGAACCCTAACGGCTCCCCACAGGGTATTGCGGGGCTGTGCTCCCAGGATGGGAGACACCTAGCCATGATGCCCCACCCAGAACGCTGCACCCTGGGCTGGCAGTGGCCCTGGGCCCCGAGGGGCCTGAGGCCTTCACTCGCCCCATCCCCCTGGCTGAGCATGTTCAAGAACGCTGCTGCCTGGTGCAGCAACACAGATTAACAACAGTGTTGAAGTAATTATCGAACACATTTTCTCCTGCTGTGATGCTAATGCATCACTGCTGTGAGCCGGCTGAAGAGCGACGACCTTTTCATATCTCAGAAAAACAACAAGTCACTAATCAGGTAACCTGACATTATCAGACGAGCACTTTTGAAACATTCAGGCCTAACTTTCTAATAAATCAATTAAAACGGTCTTGTGCAATTATTTAAAACAAGCAATATCAGACAATAAATATTCTTTATTTTAGCCGTGAAAACAATATTACATATTTACAGGAATCTCAATGAGACACGACATGAGTCTGAAAATCACTGAAAATGTAAGGAGAGCTTTAAAAAGCCCACAGCTCAGGAACCTGAGTGTTTGTAACTACAGCTGGACCGCCGTGCTGCATACCTTGAAGT
Organism: Nothobranchius furzeri; assembly: GCF_043380555.1. Lineage (NCBI taxonomy): Eukaryota > Metazoa > Chordata > Actinopteri > Cyprinodontiformes > Nothobranchiidae > Nothobranchius > Nothobranchius furzeri. The sequence continues at coordinate 47,660,584 of NC_091748.1, forward strand.
TTAGATATCACCCTTACATAAGCTCTGTAAACACTTGTGGAGTCCAATGTCTGACCTCCAAACTTAAGCTCAATATTCTCCCACACACTAACTACAGATGAGTAAAAATCTAATAGAAGTCCGTTTCTAACAGCTTATGGTGACGCTGGCACTACCTACAGAGAGCTCCCCATCACTCCCTGTAAGGTGGGCCCGTTGGGAGAGCGCTGTCCTCTTTCTGGTTCCATCTGCTGGTTGATGTTAACGACACACATGAGGAGCAGGATGACCACCACCAGATCATCCAGGACCCCCAGCAGCCCGCAGACGGAAGGGTCAGATTCCAGGGAGCTGGATGAGGGGGACAAAGTGTCTGCAGGTGGAGAGGAAAGGGACACCACAGCCCCCACACAGCACAGGGCCACCCTGAAGAGAAACAACCACACCAGGCCACCCATGGTGCCCAGACCGCGGGCTAGAAGCTGCAGAAGGAGGGGGGTGTCACAGAGGTAGTCGGTCACCTGAAGGAAGCAGGGGAGATAAAATCAGATCAAAATGTTCCTGATCTAAAGTTTCTAAGTGTTTGGTGTTGATTTAGTCATAAGAGTATGAAGGAGATCAGGAGCTGGGTGTGAATCTAATCCTCCTTTTGTCCGAAGTTATTTTTGTTATTGGAACAAGAAGGAATATTTCTGTAGCCAAACCCTTTGGTTTTTTCTGATGTTACTGCGAGCTGTGGCTCTGATTACGAGACTGACCCTCCATGGAGCTCCAGAATAGCGTTTATTGTAGTCGGTGATTTCTCCAAGAACCTTCTTAGACTGCTGGTCAGATAGACTCTCCTTGAACAGGTTACACAGCTTGCTGACCTAAAAAAGTCCTTTTTATTGCACCTTAGAATGTGTTCGTGATTTACAGAGGAGTCTTTCTGTGGACCCTACCTTCTGTCTGCAGAGAGGACAGCTGATCGCATCTAACCATGAGCCGTGTTTCCAGTAGGTGAGCAGACAGGTGGCTGCCAAAAATATAAACATCTTTTAAGACCCTTTACATTACAAATAATAGAAAATCATCAAAAAATAAGGTGGCGTAGCAGAATTTTTATGAGAATGGAGAGGTGGTTTTGGGTGATCATGGCCTGAATATGTGTGGCAGGCTGCTGCTGAGGCGCAGAGCCTTGGTGTTACGGTCAACGTGCTGTAATTAGTGAACCACACACGTCAAGGCTAGACAGAAGTGCATTTGTGCCATAAACATATTCTTTAACTCTCAGGTGTTTCTAAACAGGAATGAGGAGTTCTTGTCCAACACCAGAACTAGAACCTGTCTCTACATGACAGCACTGGCTTCAGTCAGGCTCCGGCATTAACCTTATTGCTCTTGTTCATGGGCGTAATTTTCACTTTAGAAGTGGGGGGGGGGGATCTTTACAGTATGCTCTAATTGGAAACAGCCTTCAACACAAACAGTTGTTTTCCGCTTGGTCCTAGAGCTCAACCAGTGTCAATTTAATATAGCGTAATGTTGCTTTTGGATGGTAAAAAATGCAGGGGTCAAAACTTGACTTTGGAAAAAGTGTGTGTGTGTGTGTGTGTGTGTGGGGGGGGGGGGGGGGGGGGCATGTTCCCCCCCCCCCCCCCCCCAAAAAAATTACGTTCATGCTCTTGTTTGACTTATAATCCAAAAGTTATTGTCAATATTTAACGGCAACAAGTTACTGGGATTTTTCAAGTAAACCAACAGCACGACTTCCTTTGCTGAACCAAGATTTAACGTCTGCTTTATGTCCCCTTAGGTCGTCTTTGGATGACCTTCAAAATTAGATCTCAAAAATGATTGCTTAGTCTTTACTCTTACAAATAAAGAAACCATAAAATTTAACATAATGGGTGATCAGGCTCTTAGTTTGGTGCCATACTGGAAATGTTGGTATACTTTAACCAGCAATTGTGGGTCAAAAGCTGAAAAGTTCACATGACAGTGCAAGAGTAAACGGTAGTGTGATGTAAAATAATATCAGCCAGAAAGAGCTCATACCACAGAACAGATGTCCACAGTTGGTCTGGACGGGGAACGTGGCCGTCTGCAGGCAGACGGGGCAGTGCCAGTCTCGCCTGCTGGTGGACGTGCACGGCTGCAGCGGCTCCTACAGAGATGAAATGTTAGCAGCTCAGCTGGAGGAAATTAGAAAAGTTTTTTTAAAAAGGAAATCTTGCAAACAAATGTAACTGCTTTGCTTCTTGAAACAGTAAAATGTCTCACGCCTTCGACGTAGACACAAGCTTTCCTTGAATATTAGAAAAATAAAGAGCAATAATACTATTATGATAAGTTACTTTTCTAGCAGAAACGAGACAAAGTTTGTCCCGTTCAATGTTTCTAAACATCCCACTGTGTGTGTGTGTGTGTGTGTGTCATTCTCACCTTGTGACAGCTCGTATACATGGTTGTTTCTTTCTGCTCCAGTGTAAACACCAGTGCTCTAAATGTGCCGAGAGGATCCCAACACTGTGGATCTTCAGGGTGGAGATGGTCCCGTCTGCAACATGACATCAGTGATGAACTCACCTTAAACACACGTTTGTCTGCTTGACACATCACTTATGACTTGTGAGATAAGGATGGCTGAACTTAGCTCTTTTCTGTTTGTGGGTCACAGATACTGATGCTTTAATCACAGCAGGTTGACAACTTATCTAAATTCATTTTGGTTTTCAAATTTACTTTAAAACTAATTTTGTCCGCTTGGATGAAACCAACAACCCCAAACCACTGCACACTGTTTTTGATTTGATGGTTTCAAACATCTGTAGCATCACGTGTGTGCTTTTATCACTGCGGTACATAGAAAATCATCAGAAAAATACATGCAGAAAGTAAAATGTAAAATAAAAATGTGTTTATTGTGTTGGCGACATGAGGAAATGTGACTCACCTGCACTGAGGCTGGATGGTTCCTCTAAAAGCAGCTGAGTCCGAAGCAGAAAGGTGCACACTGTTTCCTAGCAGGAAGTGAAGTGCTGCCTGACAGCATCACTTTCCCAGATAAACGAGACCAGCTTGTAAATGATCAACTACACCCTTCAATATCAGCTGAAGTCTTCTGCTTAAAGGGAACGGCGCTGCAGTGAGGCCAATAAAAGCTGTGCTACACCAAATGACACCCGCTTCATGTAAATGTCTAAATTACAAAGTGTTGAAGTGTTGCAATGACCTGATTATAAAGTTTTTCACTCAGCTCACAGAGGAACTGTAGATCTCATGATCAGATCAAACCGATGGATCAAACACAAGTTTCCTCCCATGCCGTGGCTGCTAGGTGGGATAGACAATCATTTACCTTAAGTCTACTTTGTCAAAACCTTGATCGCATAATAAGCTTAAATTTAGACTATTTTCAGGGCAAACTCACAATTTCTACAAGTCTTTATTTGCTTCTGAGGTTTTCATGACCAAGAAAAACTACTGAGGAGTTTTGTGATCATCCAGTTACAAGAAATAAAAAAAAACATTTTCAAAAACATTCAGATGGTAGTTTGGATATTTACAGGTGTTGCTAAAGGTGTTTTAAAACTTTGGTGGAGTCCAGCTCTAAATGAACATAACCGAGATAAACAGTCCTCACAAAGATAAACTCCACGTTTTCGGCATGTTTCAGGAAGATTGAACCAGGATTTTTTAACAAGACTGCCACTGTTGGCTAAAGACGTTTCTCACATAAACAGGCAACAGCGTCCAAAAACATCTAAAAGACTCCCAGACTTAGAAATCAGGAATGTAATGTGAGGACCATGAAGGGAAGATGAAGAGATATGGACCTTCATAAATGAAGAGATCAGCTTGCTGACAAGGAAATTTCAGCATGTGAGCTGAGAAATCAAGACAACAAATAAATAAATAAAGTTTTGGGTTTTAACAAGAACAAACGGCATCTTGTTAAATATGTGTATTTTACATGGTTATTAAATCAGACCCATCCAAAATAAAATAAAATACAATAGTCAGTTTAAAAATGAGTCAGTCACACCATTCATTTTAGTGACTCCACTCCATACATACCCTAACCATAGCCAATGGGGTTCCATCCCTAACCTAAACTTAAACTAACCTAAAGTTAATACCTCTGAAACCACGTTTTAGGGTGTTGAGCCTTGTGTGGACCAGAAAAATGTCCACACACTACAGGTTAAAGTTAAAATGTGTCCACTTAAACATATAAAGACAAGTGTACACACACACACACACACACACACACACACACACAATTGAGATACTTAAATGTTAACTAAGACATAAATTAAAAAAATAAGTTTATCAGCAAAAGTCAGAGACTGGAAGAAAAATACCTTTTGTAGAAACTGACAGTCCTAACAGTTCACTAGTGCCAGGATTGCAAAAATATCTTGACAAATATTGACTCTGGCACCTCAGATAAAAGTTAGAGAGTCATCATGATTCAGGTCATCTAAAAATAGTCTCCATCCATAAGTGAAGGTCAGTGTCTCAGACTGGCAGAAATCAGGAGATTAAAGCAGAGCTGCCCTCTCTCTTTCTGACATTTGAAAATGCAAGTTGGGCAGCACCACACACACACACACACACACACAGAGAGAGAGAGCTTAGCTAGCACGCGTGTTAAACTCAGCAATCTATTGAAATTTGTGCTTTCCAGGATGACGCAATTTAGCAGAAATTTCTAGCTTTCCAGAACTGGCCAAGAGAGCAGCAGTGACTTAACCCGTAGCAATAGAGATAGATTTTGTTCTACAGGATGGCTTGCCAGGTTAACAGTGACTTACAGGTGCTGGTCATAAAATTAGAATAGAAATTAGATTTATTTGAGTAATTCCATTCAAAAAGTGAAACTTGTACATTAGACTTACTCATTACACACAGACTGATATATTTCAAATGTTTATTTCTTAAAATTTTGATGATTTTAACTGACAACTAATGAAAATCCCACATTATTCGTGGACAGGATGAATGGTTCTCAACAATAACTTGGCGCTCATTGTTCACTTTGAAAACCAGTTCAAAAGATTTGATTTATTCGTGAACGTCCCATCGCTGCTCTCCACTGTAGCCCATAGATGTTCTATGGGATTAAGATCAGATGAGTATGCTGGCCAATCAAGAACAGGGATACAATGGTCCTTAAACCAGGTATAGGTAGCTTTGGCACTGTGTGCAGATGCCAGGCCCTGTCACCAAGTCTGCATCTCCATAAAATTGGTCAGCAGCAGGAAGCATGAGGTGCTCTTTACACTTCCTGGTAGACGGCTGCTTTGATCTTAGACCTCAGAAAACACAATGGACCAACACCAGCAGATGTCATGGCACTCCAAACCATCACTGACTGTGAAATTTTACACTGGACCTCAAGCAACATGGATTATCTGCCTCTCCTCTCATCCAGACTCGGGGACCTTGATTTCTATAGGAAATGGAAATTTTTTCAGAGAGCATAACTTTGGACCTCTCAGCAGCACTCCAGTTCTTTGTGTCTTTAGCCCAGGTGAGACACTTCTGATGCTGTCTCTTGTTCAAGAGTGGCTTAACATGAGGAATGTGAGAGCTGAAACCTGTTTTGCGTCTGTGTGGTGGTTCTTGAAGCACTGACTCCAGCTGCAGTCCACTCTTTGTGAATCTCCCCCACATTTTGGATGGGTTTAGTTTCACAATCCTCTCCAAGTTGCAGTTATCTCTATTGCATATACACTTTTTTCTACCACATCTCGTCCTTCCCTTCGCCTCTCTAATAATGTGCTTGGACACAGAGCTCTGTGAACAGCCAGCCTCTTTAGCAATGACCTTTTGTGTCTTGCCCTCCTTGTGCAAGACGTCAGTGGTCATCTTTTAGACAACTGCCAAATCATCAGTCTTCCCCATGATTGTGTTGCCAACAGAACTAGATTGAGGGTGTTTCTCAATGTCAAGGAACCTCGCTTTGATGCCCTTGTTCCACCCCAGTTGCCTAGGAGATACATCATCAGGAACCACCAAGGCATGAAGCCGTGGTCACATGATGTAGGTCTGTTCCATTTAACCATTTTCTTTGACCAATTAGGACAGTGTCCTCGTAAGCAAGGCGCCAGTCCTAGCAAGACGTCGCCTTGCTAGGCCAGACGCCTTGACCTTGAGAAACACCCTGTGACACCAGTAAAAGCAAAAAATAAACTCCAGAAAAAGATTAAGAGGTCGGGGCATCGAAACCGGGTAAAATTGGCAAATCCTGGAATGCCTTGACAAAAAAATGGGTCTTAAGGCGAGTCTTAAAAACCCCCAATGAGGTTGACTGACGCACCACCAAAGGCAACTGGTTCCAAAGTGCAGGTGCCAACACCGAGAACGCACGGTCCCCCCCGTGACCTGCACTTAGTGCGTGAAATGATCAACAGCTCCCTGCCGGCTGAGCGAAGGGCCCGCGAGGGGGCATGTCCATGCAAAAGGTTGCCAAGACATGCTGGAGCAGTTCCTTGTAAGGCCCTGTATTGCCCAGTACCAAGACCTTGAATTTTGCCCTGTATTGCACAGGTAGCCAATGAAGGGATGCCAACACAGGGGTGATATATTCCCTGCACCTAGTGCCTGTCACGAACCTAGCGGCTGAGTTTTGTACTAACTGCAAGTGTGCTACCGCACCCTGACTAAGGCCGGCATACAGTGCATTGCAGTAGTCGAGCCTTGAAAGAACAAAAGCATGTGTGACAGTCTCTAGATATACTCTGGACAGCAGGGGCTTAATTCTGGCTAGTCGGCGTAAGTTAAAAAAACACGATCGCACAACCTGGTTCATTTGCGCGTCGAATTTAAGGGCTGAGTCCAGTTGCACTCCCAAATTTCGGATGGTGGTCTTCATGTTAGATGCTAAAGGGCCCAGATTCACAGCATCGCATGGGCGTGTAGACATGGCAGGGCTAAGTACAATTACTTCAATCTTAGCGTCATTCAGATGTAAAAAGTTTGTAGCCATCCAGGAGCGCACATCTTCTAAGGCATCTACAAGCTTTGATATTGACCCATCGACCCCCGCTGAAGGGGGAGGTAGATCTGACAGTCGTCAGCATAAAAATGAAAACGCATGCCGAACCACCGAAGAGGATTCCCCAACGATAAGTAAATGGCAAAAAGAAGCGGACCCAGTACAGACCCCTGTGGCACACCCCACTTGAATCCCACCCAGGTCGAGGAGGTTTCACCTACACTGACACAAAAACTCCTGTTGGATAAGTAGGAGTGTAGCCATTGTAGGGCTGCACCGGTAATTCCCACCCAATGTTGTAGCCAATCCAAAAGTATGTCATGATCAACTGTGTTGAAGGCCGCAGACAAATCTAACATCAAAAGAATGACAGCATCCCCCCCCCCCATCACAAGCTAAAAAAAACATTATGAAAAGTGCAGTCTCGGTACTGTGACCTGCTCTGAACCCTGACTGAAAAGATCTCCCAGAGTGTGTGAGTGTCTAAAAATGCAACCAATATACAACCCTCTCACGCAGCTTAGATATGTAAGGTAGATGTGAGATAGGTCTGTAATTGGCTAACACAGTTTCCTCCATTTCCTTCTTTTTCAGCAGCGGTCGTACAACAGCCCTCTTAAAAGTAAGGGGAACCACACAAGAGGCCAGACTGGTATTTAAGATAACCAGTATATAAGGGCTCAGAACAGAAAAAGCCTCCTTAAGCATCCTTGGGGGAAGAGCATCATAAGGGGAATCAGAAGGTTTTTGCTTAGAAATGAGTTCCTCTAACTCTGTCCTAGATATAGTTTGGAAGGCTGGCAGGTTTGCCCTAAATGGAATAGGTGCCACCAAAAACAGGAGTGCGGCCTGCAGTAGCAGCCCGAATCATCACTATCTTGTCCACAAAGTAGTGAAGAAAATCTTCACATGTCCCGGCCATCGCAGCCGTGGACCTGGAGGCAGAAGTTGCCATTTCCAGTACTGAATCAATCACCTTAAAGAGAGTGCGTGGGTCATGAGAATTTGATTCCACAATGTTGGCATAGTATCTGATCCTAGCCTGTCATACCACTTCCTGGTAATCAAAAAGTGTGACTTTTTATAAATTTCATTGGACACATGAAGTTTGTCTTGCTTCCACTTTCGCTCAGCTCTCTTGCAGGCCTGCCTGAAGGCCTGGGTCTCATCAGACATCCCCAGCTCTGCCCTATGCCCTCCTTTCCTAATCAACATCATCCAAAACAGATGTGCATAGTGTATCAAAACGAGTAATAAACACTTCAACAGGGAGTTGGGCTAAGAGAAGGTCCTGTCCTGTTAGACTAAAGCACTCACTGAATCTCGCCACCTTAGCAGGATTTATGGCACGACTGCACCTCTCAGGAAGAGAAGTTGGGACCTGCCAAGACGGAACATTAAAATTACATAAAATCGGAGAGTGGTCTGAGAAAACTTTGTCATGATATTCAAATTTTATGACAAGCACATGTTTTTAATACCTTAAAAATGCTTTTAAGAGGCTAGATTTGGATTCTTCAGTTTCTTCCATCGTCTTGTTAGATAAAAAAAACCGGAGTTTTTTTTGTAAAGTTATTACAGAATGCTGTCATAAAACCAAGATTTCACAGGTGGTTATCCCAGCAAAATCAACCACAGCTAAATAAATAAATAAATATTTGATTTATAGTTGATTTTATATTACGGAAAATTACAGATGCTGGTTGAGCAGCAATTGGTAAACAAAACTTATAGAAAGGTGGATCTGGATGTTGGTTTTTTTAATACTAAAATGTAAAGACTCCTGTTGATTCAATGCTTTTTAGCTCTTTATTTGGCACATTAGTCAAAAATGATAAATTAGTAAGTATTGATGCCCTTAAAAGCTAAGCGTGCTCATTTTAACATAAAAGACCCCCGAAAAGTGGAAAAATCGTAAATGAGATACAATAGCTCACCTAAATATACTTCTTATTATTTCTGGTGTACTTCATTTCCTTCTTGATTTAAATTTTGTAACAGTTGTGTCCTGAAAGCAGCAGCTGTTGGAGAGATGTTTGAACACCTGTTCAGGACGAAGATGAAACAAGGGCGGACAAAAATCACAAATCTGCTCTGTGATTGGTCAACATCTTTTTTTAACGCTGTCAATCTTCTTTAAACCAAACGCCTATTGGATAAAACTGTCTCTCCCTCTCTCGTCAAAACAACCCGTTCGGTGCCTAAGAAGCTGCGCCATTCACAGACGTTTTACGTCATTTCATTGCGGAAACCTCTAAGCTACGCATTTATCGTTAGAAATTTACCTTTGGCAGCAGGTGAGGTCAAATGCAGAGGAACAGAGCGGAAGAGGTTCGCTGACAGGTGAAGGAGAACATTTTACCTGAGGAACTAAAGAGGAGCAAAATGGAGAATAGTAAAACGGCGCTGGCTGAGAGCCTAAAAATATGGGTGAGTTTGTTTCATTAAATTGTGTCGACGAAACCAGTGACTGCGGCTGTTTTATTTGTAGTTGTTGGGGGTTTCGGTGAAAGCAACCTTACTAGCTGAGGATAAAATGAAGCCGATATTAATGAAATCTAGCAATTGTTTTAGTGGTCGAAGCGAACACAGGTCCCTGCTTATAGAAATTACCTTTAGGTTCACAGATAGTCACTATAGCAACCGTCTTTGTAGTGACGCTCAGTCCGTAAACTGTTACGAAGTGTCGCAGAAGGTTGACCAATAAAAAGCGTCGTACATTTATCCTGAACGCTGTTTATTGTTAAGTTAGCGCCCATAAAGTACTAAGTTAACAATATCCGCTAGATTTACGTATTACTACTGGATTTAGACTGCTAATCTTATTACGCATGGGATAGGTGTGCAGTGGCGGTTCTACATGGAATTACTCCCCGGGCGAGGCCCCCATTGAGCCCCCCCCCACCTGCACGCACACATGCATGTTTTCTACAACACAGGCATGTTTTATTAGAACGACTATTGAACATTCATTTTTCTAAGTTGCACATATTTACATTAATTACTATGAAGTTGTCAGGATGTAAAGCAATATACATTATATACTGTATCACAATATATAGAATCAATATACGAAAACAAACAATAACTAAATATTAAGAATATATGAACATAATATATAATAAATATTCTAAATAGCAAAAATATTTCACACATAACAAACTAAAGATAATCACTACAGCATTGCACTTAGAAAACACAAACTAAAATTAAAACCTAACCTTGATGCAAAGTCATCAATAATGTTGTCGTATGAAATTGCTCCCCTACTGATTGATTGATACTAATCAGAGCCAGGTTAGTGAGCCGCCCCTGAAACATAGGTGACCTCAGGTATGACTTGATCAAGTTTTGAAAAGCTGCTCAGCTTGAGCCACAGTGACTGGCAGAGCAGTCCAAAAGTTGGGGTAGATCTCCAATAGATCTTTATCATGATCATAATATTTTAGAATTGCCTCTGAAATTGTAATTTAAACTGACATAAAAAAAACTGTAGACTACCAAAAATGCCAACTTTTACAGAACAAATCATGTAAAAAATAATCAGTGCAGCCATCAGCAATAAATAAACAGGATAGTTAGTGGTGACTGGGGAGTTTTCTTCTGCTTGTACAGTTGTTTTATTTATTATTATGTGAACATGATCAACATGTGTTTGTTGTTGTTCAGGCAGGCCACAGGCTGCAGCGAGCATTTAACAAATCCTAGTTTGAATCAGTAAAAAATGATTCAAGGATTTTTTCGAACCATTTGTATTTTCGTTTCAATATTTCAGCCCTATTAGCTCTGTTAGCAACTACTTGACCGAATTTAACCATTAAAATCCCAGTTAACTGGTTCAAAAAAATTGAAAACATGCATCATGAGAGCGCACATACCTTTATCTTTCTCCTCTTTTTTTCTTTTTTCTTTTTATTCCTGAATTGGGCACCTGGTGGTTTTAGCCTTTTTATGTTCATCTCTTCTGTTTGGCTCTTGACTCAATAAGTTTCCTTTAGTCAGGACTAAACAATTCGACCTTGATGGGTGGGTGACCACAAAATCGTTTTGTTTTTCCTTTTTTTATTTGGCCATTTCACACAATTCAGAAAAACCTGAAAGAATGATGGGCCTGTGCTTATGATATTATCAATGAAATGTGCGTTAAATAGAAGAACATCAAGATGTGATTGACTTTAGCCATGTTAATACAGTTGATTCAGCCCCTACCCGCTCATTTCATTTGGGAAAGACCCAGAGGTGAATTCCCCCCCCCCCCCCTCCTCTTCATACACACATGGTGCACCCATGGGTGCGCCTGAACCCTCTCAGTCAGCAGGAGCGCCTGCAGCTGCAAGGGGCGCCAACTAGCTGTTTCCAATCCAGACTCTGATAAGACAGATAGAATAGAAAACCTCGGTGCGGCGCAGATTTCTTTCTTTTTTATTTTTTACTCAGCGCTTGTGTGCCCCGGGCAACTGCCCTGTCTGCCCATGCCTAAAACTGCTACTGTAGGTGCGGAATGTCGGATTAGATTTTATTGTTATGTAATTCAACCCAAACAGCTAATATTAAGCACCAATATTCTTGTTTAACTGTTATATTTCCTATTATTTCCATTGAGAAGGAATTTACTAATTAGATGTATTAATTAACCACTTCTACATCAGTCAGCAACGCAAACTGACTCCTAAGTCCTGTTTGACCTCTGAACTAAAAACAAGCAAAAAGTAAAAAAATAAACCAACAACAACAAAAAAAACCTCAGGTATTAATTGTTTTTAGGTTCTACCTGTTTTGCTGTTATCCATGTAGTCACTCACTCATTTGATGTTTGGGAACTAACTGTTCAGCTATTTATTTAATCAGGATAAAACGCTAGCGTGTTTGTTTTTAGAACTATTAGATGGAATTGTTTTTTAAGGTGGATCTTCTTTTGGAATTGAACCTTCATTTGAGATGATCTTGTCATTCCAGTAAATGTCGGCATGTATGAGACACAGGTTGTAGGAAGTAAATCATAGTGTTGGACAACCTTTGGATTTTACTTCATATATTTACTGCAAAGTCTTAGATGTTGTGCTTTTGTGCCACTGTCACATGCAGTCACACCTATTCTCTCTATTCTCTATTATTTAATTTGTCTTCTTGCTTCTCAATATGATTTTTTAACAAATTTACAGTGTTTGAATGAGTAGCAGAGCAGATGAGCTTTTGAGTAATGATTGTTAGGCAACTTTACTACTCTGGGTTGTTCAGAAACCATCCTGATAATGTCCTGTTTTTGTGTCTCAGCTACAGACTTTCAACACTACTGCACCTTGCAGAACAATGGAGGATCTCACCACTGGAGCAGCGATCTCACAGGCACTGCATCAGATGTGAGTAAACACATGTTCACGTGAAAACTGTTGGAATAGTCCTATTTCTCTACAGTGATTAACAAAACCTACAAAATTGAACAGCTGCTCTGTTAGTTCTGGGTTTATTAGTAGTTCTCATATACCTTTGCTTTGACTGAAAACAAAGGGATAGCATCTTACCTTCCACTGAATTCACTTAAACAAAAAACAAACCAAAACCAGTCATGATATACTGATATACCTAAGAGAGACTAATCATTCTTTCCACATATAACCTAAAACCAATGTGCCCACACTCCTGTTTTCTGTAAATACTGTGAACAGAGACCCAGTGTGGTTCAGTGATGGGTGGCTGAGTCGTCTCAAAACAGATGTTGATGAGAACTGGAGACTGAAGGTACATAGCTGTGTCTCTTGTCTATAGCCTCTGATTTTAGTCCTGTGAGTTTCCATGTGCTAAGTGCTCTGTTTGTTCTAAACTGTTGTTGACGCTGATCATTAAACTGCTCCATCGCTGCTGCATCTGGCTTAGCCTGCACTCTGAATCATGACTTCTCAGGGAAATGCCTGTTTGTTGCAAAACGTCAGCTCTTATTCAAGTCTTTCATTTAGCTACATTTGAGTTTCTTTTGCTACTTTTTCACAAATAAACATACTTTGTTCTGTATTACTTTTGTTTGATGTGAGAACTTCTAACAAATGTTACGTTATAAAATCTCTTTTCAGATGAACAATCTGAAGAAAATCCTTCAGATGGTGGTTGACTATTATAATGAGGTAAGAAATGCATCATACACCCTCTTAGTTACAGTGGCCTCCAATGATAGTGGAAAAACCTGCTCCAACTGATAGCTGCATTTCACTTCCTTTGGGACTTGTATTGTGCACCAAAGCAAAGTGAAGAAAAAAGTTCTGATCAGATTACGCTTACCAGCTCTAAACTCTCTCACAGTGCATTTTCAGTAACATAAACTGCTTCCATTTCACTTTACATTCATTTGGACGTGTATAATTCATTCTCTATTCAACAAGCTTCTCTAAGTGCTTTGTTTATGTCTGTACGCTATCAGGTTTTAACTCAGGAAATCTCAGACTTTTCTTTGCCGAATGTGTCCCTGGTGGCTGAGCACGCTGACCCGGTGGAGCTGGGGAGGCTGCTGCAGCTCATCCTGGGCTGTGCTGTCAGATGTGAGCGCAAACAAGGTATAACGCTGAATGTATGTTTTCTACAAAACTCATACACACAGCAGTCAAATATGTTATATGTGTGTATTTATAGATGGTAGTTTACGTGAAATACTGTATATCCTTAAGGTAATGATTCAGTTTCATTTATCGACAGAATATATTCAGATCATCATGACGCTGGAGGAGTCTGTGCAGCATGTGGTAATGACTGCGATCCAGGAGGTCAGTACTTGAATTTCCTCCCTCACTTCGATTAGCTGGATAAAATTTTTTCAGAAATGCTTTGCTAAGCAGTTTTTATCTGTGTAGTAACTAGAGGCTGACAGAGATGTTTTTTTTTAAGGCTGATGTCGATAGAGAGTTTTAAAGAATTTTTTTTGCAGATGGCCGATATCTAAAGCCTATATATATATAGATATATATCTATATATCTATATATATAGATATATATACTAGAGGTGGGAAAAATGATCGATTCTAAGATGCATCGCGATTCAGCCGTGCATGATTCCGCATCGATGCAGCAACGTGACATGAGATTTTCTCCCTATGTCTATGTCAGGGGTCGGCAACCCGCGGCTCTGGAGCCGCATGCGGCTCTTCCATCCATCTGATGCGGCTCTCTGTGCTTGTAAAATAATGAATGGATATTTAAATAAAATGCTTTATATTTTACTGCATAAATTTTACATCTGTAAGCTAATTCTAAATGTAAAGATTGTCTGCGTAAACCTGAACAGTTCCAACCCGGTCTTACTGTGAGACCGGGTTGACGCGTCACGCTTGTGCGTAATCATAGGCGCATTCTGAGCTGACGAGGATGTGAGATTCTGGGATTCTCCTCAGACGGCTCCTGGATGTGTCGCCACATTGGAGACAGGAACAAGCGCTATTCAGCCAAAGTTTCATAATCAGGGAACATTTTCTAAGTGACAAGTCTCGCTTCAGTCGGAGGAATCTTCTCGCATGCGCTCTGGTTCTGCGACGTGCTCCAAGCCCCTCTCCACATCTTCAGCTCGCTGTGGACCTTATGTAGTACACGCTGACAGCGAGCTGCGCTGAGCAGTTTCCAGCTCAGATGGAATCATTTCTTGAGTGATTTAGCTACATCTGCGATGTGCGAAATGAATAAAATGTCAGTTCGTCTGCTTACGTCGGGGTAATTCTTTCTATTCTTTCTCCGTCAAAATAAACGGCCAAATACGGGAACTATCCGGTCAACACAAGCCCTGCTTTTAACTGTTCTGTTTTCTTGTGAAAATTGTTGCAAAGAGATATAATTTAACTTGAACACCAGAGCCAGGCTCACTGCACCGTTATCTCCGTCGCTGTAAATGAGGGAAAAACAAAAATGATCGGATCCTTTTCTGACCTTCCCCACCTACAAAGTTTAATTACAACAATCAAACGTGACAGAGCCTGGATTTGTATTCTGAACAGTCTAAACATGTTTTAAAAAGAAACGTATGACAAAAGTGGCACCTGCTCAGTAAAACCACCAACAGGGTGAAAAATATCAAAATATTGTAGGCAGAGACGTGCTACAACTTCTGGATCCACTTTATATAAATAATTTTATTGATTATCGTCTTATGAAAGATAGCTTTGACGTACACGAGCGACCGGTACCGGCTGCTGTCACCTGTTGTGAACAGCTCTCTGCTGTCTGAGGGTAGGCCCCACCCACAACGCCGCGGCTGCTGTGGCTCCCAGTGTTTTCTTTACTGTGGGAAACGGGTAATAATGGCTCTTTGATGGGACCAGGTTGCCAACCCCTGGTCTATGTCCATGCGAGGACAATAAAGTTTCGAGGTTTTACAATTACTTCTGGGGGCAGAGTTGCACTGACATGCGCACTGCGTTGCCCTAGCGCCAATTTAAAACAGAAAAGGCGGACAGGGCCAACATTACCAGTAATCAAAGATGTACCCGTTACATTTAAATCGGATGTTTGGGCTAATTTCGGTTTTGGGATCCTGGATATGAAAGAATCACTTAACACAGTATTTGTTTACTATTTTTAAGTTCAGTAATATTCTATCTTAAAGCTGCTCTACCGAAAACATTATTTCTTATATTATTTAAGTAATTATAGGCAGCACACTTTAAACATTATTGCTTACTATAGTGAATAGATGAATGTTCTGTTTTTCAAGGATTTCGAAATCAGAAAGAAATTGAAAACTATTCTACTGCTTTTATTAAGTAATGAAAATGTTTGTGTGAAGAATCGTGATGCATGTCAGACTCAAATCGAATCGTTAGGCAGATAATCGGAATCGGATCGAATCGTGAGGCAGGTAGAGATGCACACCACTAGTATATATATATATATAATATACACATACATATATATATACATACACATATTATATATATATATACACATATTATATAGATAATATGTATATATATATACTGTATATATATATATATATATATATATATATATATATATATATAAAAATTTTTATATATATGATATGTTGTAGCAGCACATTGATTGTGAAAGACAACTGAACACTCACTATGTGCAATATAAATTAAATAAGTCAATAAATCTCTTAATATTTATTGAACTTCAAATATAAAACAAAGTCAAAACAAAAAAGAAAAAAATACGGTGTGTTGGGGTCCTTCGGGTCCTTTCCTCAGTCTAGTAGATGTGGCAGTTAGCCACACAGGTGCCTGATTTAAAAAAAAATTTAAAACATTTTTCATCGGTTTTTAAAAATAATTTCAGCCGATATGAAAAATATTTGAATATATTGGTCGACCTCTAGTAGTAACCAAGCTTTGAGGTTTCTTTAAAGGTGTCCACAGCAGTAGTTGGAGGAGGGCAAAGCGCATGCATATGTGTATAGTTTTCCTGTGAAGTGACTGTAATAAACTCTGTGATGTTTTCCTCTTCAGCTGATGATCAAAGAGCCTGTGACCCCGTTTGGAGCAGGGCTGTCAGGGAACTTGGAGCAGCAGGTCAGTGCTACACCTTACAGCTCTGGGGTCTCATTTATCAAACGTTGGGTAGAATCCTTACTAAGCTCAGCAAAATAAATGTACTTACGCCAAGTAGGTTTGTGATCTATCAAACATGGAGTATGCACAGCTGCACGCAATCTCAGCTTCATAAATCAGAAACCATCTAGAAAGTTTGTCAGCTTCTTTTTAGTCACATCCCGCCTTCACCACGCCCACTTACTGCCATAAATGGTCAATGCAAAGTGCCTTGTGGATCTCATGCATATACATGTAGTGATCTGTAGTTTGTATATTTATACACTGTAATTAGATCTAGATATTATAATCAGAAGCGGTTGTTTTATCTTCAGGGAGTTTACTTAAACACTCTGTATTGACTGAGAGACAAGAAAAGAGAGAGTTGGGATCGTTTAAGAATCTTTAATTTCTATAATTATAAATTCTTACAATCTACCAGGACTAACTCCGTGATGGATGCATATGGATTTGGATGTTTCGTGTTGGTGTGTGTGTGTGTGTGTGTGTGTGTGTGTGTGTGTGTGTGTGTGTGTGTGTGTGTGTGTGTGTGTGTGTGTGTGTGTGTGTGTGTGTGTGTGTGTGTGTGTGTGTGTGTGTGTGTGTGTGTGTGTGTGTGTGTGTGTGTGTGTGTGTGTGGTTCAGAATCTCTAGGCTGACGTAGGCGGATCTGGTTGTTATGACTACAAATCACGAGGCTTCAGAAGCTGATGACATGAGCAGCCATTTTGCCGTGACCACGTACCGTATGGAGCCTCCCGTGTTAGATCAGGAAATGCCAGGTCCTCGGACCTTCAGATGTACTGGAGCTGGTGGAGCAGCGGTCGCAGCACGACAAAGCCCGTCTGCGGATCGACTCCCAGTAGTAGCGGCAGGCATCAGCGAGTTCAGCTCTTATTTTGAAGAACGTCGTCTTGTTCAAACGACGGAAATCTCCAGCTTGACAGTTCTCAGCTTAAAGTAGGAAAGTGCAGCTGGCCAGCCTGCAACTTGATGGAACTCCTTAGGAACTCAGATTGAACAGAACTGAGGTTAAAATGGAACTGAGTTTAAAATGGCGTTGCCTTGTTTTATATCCCCTAGTTGTTTACAACTCTTAGTAAACCGGATTGGACAACTTCATTAAGCAACCCAGATTCTGCCCTACCACAGACGAAAGTTCTGATTGGTTGAGAACAATGTGTCATGCGTTTCCATGGTAATGTAGATCAGTCTGTCTGGTGCAGTCCTGTTTATTCATTAAACACATAACTCATGACATCTTTATTTCACAGATCATTCACCTGATTATTATTGATCAACATATGCTCTGATTAGCTTTATCACAAATAAAGTACTTTGATTAATTAATGGAAAGAGTTCTTCTTCTCTTCTTCTGTCTCTTCTCCTGGAGTGTAAACATACTGAAACCAGCATCCGACCTTGGCGATTCCTACACGTTGTTACTGTGTGAAGGGGCAGCTGTTAAGGGCAGACAATTATGATATTCATAACGCTACATACATAAGCCGGGCTGGTGCCTTTCTCCAGCGGTCAATGGGCAATCAGGCAGGGTACACCCTGGACAGAGAGCCAGTCCATCGCAGGGAAACACAGAGACACACAGGACAAACAATCACACACTCACACCTAAGGACAATTTAGACAGACCAATCAACCTAACAGTGGGAGGAAGCCGGAGTACCCGGAGTGAACCCACGCATGCACAGGGAGAACATGCAAACTCCATGCAGAAAGATCCCAGGCTGGGAAGCGAACTCAGGACCTTCTTGCTGCAAGGCAACAGCTCTAACCACTGCACCACTGCGCAGCCGGGACTGAGAACCGCTGGTGTAATATCTCAGTCATGTTGGAAAAAAAAGTTAGATTAAAACAGATTTCCTTCCCAGCCGGCTGGGAGATTGTGTCCGTTTTTCTCCTTTCAGTAAAAGCAGAAGAGGGACATAGTCACTGTGTATAATCTTTGAGCCTACAGGGTTGCTGAGTCTGTTGCTGCTTTGCCAGCATTTGTAATTCGACACGGACGGCAAAAAGCTCCTGAGTTGTTGAAAGAAATTAAGTCAATAAAAGTAGCTGCCCAGAAGTTATTTCTTGTACCCCTAAGAAGCCACGGCACAGTTTTGTTTACTCTAATATCAGGTAAAGCGGGCTAGAAGATAACATTGAGCTAACAATAAAATTAGAAGCAAATAGTCGCCTATAAAAGTAACTCAAGCTACATTTTAAGTTACCAGCAACTCAGTATTAAAGTGAAATGTATTTATTTACTTATTAACTTACTGTGTCTGACTCATCTTCACTCGTCATCTAGAATCATCTGCATCATCTGATGCTGATCCGT